>NW_005842241.1:514435-535197 GCF_000455745.1 Alligator sinensis | reverse complement strand
CCCCCCCCCAGCCCTGCTAGAGGCGGCCCTCAGCCCACTGCAAGCTGCACCTACTGCACAAGCTCCAGGAGCAAAGAGTGAGCTTGAGCCAAGCCATGGTTGACTGGGAGTCTCAGGCCCTGCCCTGCCCTGCCCCGTCCCTCTCCCCCTCTGGGCAGGGCTGGGGGTTTCCCGCTGTGTTTGCAATCAGCTCTTGCAGGCTGGAGCTCTACCAGGTTGCAGAGCTCTTTGCAAAAGGGGGAAATTCATGGGCTTCTCTGCTAAAAGGGCAAATCCATGTTTTCTCTGATAAAAATGGGAAATCCATGGTTTTCTGTTTTTTCTGTGGGAAATGGAAAACCTGGATCTTTGTTGATATTAAGGCTATAACATAACTTCATGTTAGAGTCTGAGCAACCCAAAGGGCCAAAGCATAATGCATAGGATGTCAGTTGTTTTTGTTTCTTATCATATTGTAATTTCAGATAACTAGAGTTAGCTTGATTGCGCTAGACCTGGGTGTCTTCAGACCGGGGCGGGCAAAGTGCAGCCTGTGGGCTGAATTTGGCCTGCAGTGGACTCCCAATTCCCATTGGCCCCTGCCTGTGTCTCTGTGGCTAGTTTCCATGGAGACCAGGAGGGGTGGGGCTGTGACAGCGCAGGACCAGGGTTTCCATGGACATTGACCCAAGCAGTGTTAGCAGGGTATGTGGCTGGGCAGGGAGCTGCTCTGGGGCTGGGGCCTGGATTTTGCGTCGGTGACAGCATGGGCTGGTGCTTTAATTTACTGGAAATGAGTATGTGTTACCAACATTAAGTAAATGGGGATACTTTGGAAAGACATTGATTACATATAACAGTTGAGTTTTGTATTTGCTTTTATTCTTTTTTGGTGAAGAATATGATTACTGTTCATGAAGACTGTCACTAATTACATTCTTGCCTTTTCTAAATATTGTTTTTTGTGTGATGTATTCCATGAGATTGTGTTACTTTATTATAAAACCAGAGACTAACTTCTAAATGTACAGTATTTTTAACACTTTATTTTGCAAACATAATTTATCAAGGGTCACTTTAAATTAAAAAGCTATTGAAATCTTAATTCTGTATGACTATATTGTATGATTATGGCTGCAGTAGTTCATTTGAAGGTGCTTGACTTGATTTCTTTTACTGTTTCCCACATTAAGGAAAGTGGGTTGTTATTGAACTTCAGACATCGTTTTTGTTTCAACTATTAGATTAAAAAAGAGGAAAAGTTTTTCATGTTATATCATGAAATTCTTTATATAACATAAATCCCAAACTTAAATTTATTTTGATTTATGAAAAGAGTTGAATTTTTAAAGATTTAATTGCTCCAAAAATTAGCAAACACCTTCCATATACTAGTTTTATTTTTTTCTGTAAGTGTTGTTTTTCTGATTTTGTATTTCCTGAAAAAACATATTTGCCTTGAATGTTATGATTAATAAATCTTAAATTGTACAAGGTCTCTGTGCATTCTGAATAGGAGTACCAGCTATTTTGTGTACATGAAGCATAATTAAAAAAAAAAACGGAGAATATTTTGGGGATTTTTCATTGCAATAGAACTGTGAGAATCTTCATTGTATAATAATCAGATTTGGTATTAACATTCAGATTTTGATTTTTCCCATAATGTACTTGCTTTAAGAAACCTGCATTTAACTTCCAGTTCTTAAACATTCTTGAGGACTGTTAAATTCTAATATTAATCCTGAAATTTGGTTAATCAAAGCCACAGCAAAAGAAAATAAGGTTTAATTTAGGCAGATCTCGAGAGGTGCAAGCAGTTGGATCAGTAAGTGTTGTGAACTTCTCTGTCAAAGTGGCACCGCCTAGGCTAGGTTGTAAACATTTTCAGTTTAATTTATTCTATTTACACTTGGGGAGAAAACTTAGTAGCTGTAGTAACTTAACAGAGTTTTACGTCTTTGATTATAGAAACTATAAAAGGTTATTTGCATATCAGGATTGGGGCTTTGTCTTTACTGACCGGAAGAATTGTATGTAGGCGTGTATGTTTATGTTGTTTTTTTTTAATTGCAGTAGAATAATAAATATGTTATGCTTACCACACATTAACGAGAGAAAGCACTTGCAGTATTCATAGCAAGATAGCTGGGCGAGGTCCACATGATACTTCTTTCTATGACTGACTTTGCCTAGTTTACCTCTTGGTCACTTTTACAAATGCTCTTGCTCTCTCTGGTTTGTTTGTTGGTTTGTTTGTTATGCAATTTTTCTGTAAATGATGTAGTTTACATTGGTAGCAAACAGAACACACATTTGCCCTGTTGGTGGGAGCAAATCTTAGACTAGATTATGACATTTTTAAACCAGTCTGTGTGCTGAACTTCTGTTCTGTTATAAGTATAGACTGGTTGCTGATCACACATACTGGTAAAAGAGTAATGTCTATACCTGGCCTAACTGTTATGGCTGAAGTTACAGAAAAAGGCAGCACGTGTGGCTAAGCTAGGAATAATAGAAATGCAACCAAACTACTTCAGCTTTAACACTGGATGAAACAATGTTTAAAGTTGGAGCAGTTTTGCTGTATTTGCATAATTCCTAGCTTGTCCGTGCATAAGTTAGAATGTAACAGGTGCTGCCTCTTTAAAATGGCTCTAATGTGTGTCCATACCCTGTATGATCCTGTAGCAATAGAAATGGGCTAACTGGGCATTTTTACATGTGCTTCAGGTGTTGGGAGGGTGGCACTCTAATTAAAGCGCTGCAGTGTCTTGTGCATCAGCATCCCCATGCTTAAAAAATGTGGTGGGGGTGCTTGAACTATAGCTCATTTGATGAGCTTTAGTTCAAGTGCCCCCACTGCCATTTTTAAGCATGGGGATGTGTTGATACATGACATGAATGATGCTGCTGGAGCATGGTAATTAGAGCCCCAGATGCCGACCCAGTCAGCCCTTCCCAACTCCCTTCCTACCTCCCTCGCTATGGGGGCTTCAATCCCAGCCCCCCTGCTGCCAGATCTACCTGCGGGGAGCTGCTAGCTAGGCTGCCTGGTGGCCATGTGCATGTGTGAGTGTGGCATTTCATTTTAATCATGGAAAAATGTGGTTTTTGGGTTACTTTTCTTTTTTAATTCGAAAATTGGGGATTTTTTAAATTGGAGAAAACCAAGATCCTTGTTCATTATATAGGCAAGCATGCATGCCTCTATTCTTTGCACCAATATTTTCCCACCAAAAGAAACTTATCTGTTGGTCTTTATACAGAAGAAATAACCATGCCTTTTTTGAAAAGGACTTTGATAATAAGCTCTTAAAAATAACAAATGGTACTTTATGGATCTAATGAATAGGACTTCTGTTTTGTTTTTAACCAAAAGGAAAGGTAACTAACTTAATTAAACTAACTTTTTTTTTTTGTCATCTTTGAAACACTATCATTTTGAAACCTGGTTGGAATGACTTGCTGGGCTGTGGGTTCTTTTGTACCCCTTAAATTTTCACTTTGTTCCTTTTTATTGTTCCTGAAGACAAAACAGTTTTGCAAAGTGTGGTTTTTGGGGTTTCTTTTCTCTTCTTTTTTTTGTCGTCTTTCATAGTCCTGTAGCCCTGGGAAGGGCAAGCATTGAATTCACGGACTAGTGAGGACGTCCTTAATGATGCCCTTATCTGGAGACAAGAGTCCTATTTTTGTCTTCCGATTTTCTGAAATGATTCTTGTTTCCACTTAAACTTTCCAAGCTGAGGAAAGATAGGTTCATTTGGAATCCATCTGGTCTCAACAACTGGTTTGGCTCATAATACAAAGATTGAGTTTTGCCCAAAGATTTTAATTCTTACTGAAGAAAAAAAATGCAAGTTTATTCTGAAATCCAGTTTCAGGTATTGTATAATACAATGGCACTAAAACTATTTATTTCCATACTTTAACGGTACTTCTGTAATGCTGTTTAACTTTTACTGTATCACTTGTGTCAAAACAATGTAACTTAGACTTGCTCAGTATTGTAGAACAAGGATGGTCAACCTGTGTTACATGTGACACAGGCAGCCTTTCTGTGTGGCATGTAGCAGATCAGGGAGGGTACAGGCAGTAGAGCTTCAGATTGGTCAGGAAGAAGAAAGTAAAGCAGCAAATCAGGCAGGGAGCACAGGGCTGGGAGCAGAAAACAAAGCAGCAAATCAGGCAGGAAATGGGGAGTGGCACCCAAGCAGGGTGTGGGGCTGGTTTGTGGTACACCTATCAAAAAGGTTAAACCCCCCCCACCCCCCCAACTGTTTTAGAGTATATCCTTTGGGGTTCTCCTTGAGACACATTAGCTAAAGAAGAGTTTGCAAGTTGCGGGCTGTTCTGTATAACACTGTAGGAGAATGTGTGAATAACAGATGCAGGCTTGTATGAAGCCCTGCTCCCATTTCGGGAAATTCTACAACCACATCTGTGGCACTGGGTCCAGACTCTGTGCCAGACAGACTCTGTATGCTGCATGTGGTGTGTGTGCTATTTTCTTTTTTCTTTTTTCTTCTTTTTTTTTTTTTTTTTTTTTTTTAATCTCTTTTCTTGTTTCTTCCCATTGGCATTGTATTGTTTAAAACTCACCTCTGCAATGATGTCTTGTTCCCTCCTACTCTGAGCCATTTCACTCGTTAAAATTGTCATCTTATTTTCTTATGTTTTATCATACAATTCAACATGAGGTGTACCACTCTCTGGAGATTCGCAGATTGTGAAAAGTGCATTACTACAGTTAGTCCTGTTTAAACATCCATGAGATTTAATTTTTATTTTCAGTTCTCCAGCCTTACATTAAACTTTTACAACAACTTCATATGCCACTTTGTCCAAATGGACCTTTGCCTGCATAGCCCTCATTTACCTGATGAGCCTTTACCTCTGTGGCAAATCTGATGCACTAAGCTCTTTTGTCTTTCTATATGCTTTCCTTACTCTTATTGGTTCACTTTACTGGATTTCAAGCCCAAGTGCAGGTGAGCTTATAGCTGACATAATTCAACATGTGGGACAGGAGTGTAAATTGGTGACCGTTATAGACTTGGAGTAAAGTAGTGTTCCTCCTGTGCTGAGTTCTTCCATGAAAAGTGCTTAAACTGCTAGCGCCAGCTGTTATCTACCTGGACATTAGCCATTTTCTTAAGGATGAAAGATTATGATGTGGGGAGGGTGAACAACTGATTTGCGGTAGCTGATGGGCCAGATGTTTCTGGACAGGTATGTCTGACTTGGGGAACATTGTTATGATCTCATTTACTAATAAGTTGGGATCTACCTAAATCGTGCTACAAGTGTGCTGTGCAGTGGCTCCTTCAATTTTGCTCTTTTCGCTTTGTGCCCCCTTTCTGCTGTTTGGCCAAGGGACTCTGGCTGCCTCACTGCTCACTCCTGATTGGCTGGGATGCAAAAAACATGGTTTTAAATATTCTGTGGTTTTTGTCTCATGTCGCTGATTGGCTTAGGGGCCCTGGTGACCCTGCCGCTTGCTGCTCATTGGCTGGGAGGCAAAAACTGCAGCATATTTAAAACCACAGTTTTTGCTTCCTGACTGACCCTAAACCAACAGTGAGTGGCGGCCTTGCTAGAGTCCCTTGGTCAATCAGCCGGGATTGAGGGGCGGTGGAGGGGAGGCAGTAAAAAGAGCAAGATTAAAGGAGTTGCTGTACAGTTCACTTCTGGTGCAGTTTAGGTAGATCCCTGCTAATACGGAAGGGTACGTGCCAAACTCTTGACTTGGCTACTTGCATGGATTCTTTGAAAATTATTCAACTGCCATGATGAAAAAACTGGGCAGCAACACTGAAGTAGGGTTTGTCTACTTTTCTACCTTGGGGAATTCACACACTTCCTCTGCCTGCAATCTTCAAAACTAGTATTGTAGCTGCCTTTCAGAATTTGAGTATTTTTATATTGTTTTAAAGTGAACTTTGAAAGTTTTAAACAAGTTAAGTATTATTAATTTTAATTTAAAATAAATGAGACTTTACAAAATAAGTTTGGGATTTGGTTCTTGTTTAACATCATAAAAATGAATTGTACCTTTTTTAGGCATGTCTTTTTCTTTCTATGTATGTACACACGTTAAAATGTATAACTATATGACACTTACCATGTTAAAACAAAAAGCCAACAAAATTCATGAACATCTCTGCTGATAGCTGCATCTTACCCAGGTGGCCTGCTGTTTGAAATATGACTCCTGGTGTGTATTGTACTCTTAGCCTTAGGATTCAGTAATGAGATTGAGTGGTATCTTGCATGAGCACTCCTGGATGATTGACAGTTAGGTGATGTGAATCATCATTTATCAAGATATTATCGTGCCTACCCTTGATAATTTCTCCCTGCTGTCTAGGGAGGTGGTGAGGACAAAGATGACTTTGTGATGTCTAAGTAATTAGTGTTTGTTGGTTTCCAGCTGAACAAACTGGAAGCTAATGATCAGGTAAATGAAGATAGAGTGCATTAGTGCAGATAGAGGTGCAAGGGCCTTGGGGAAGAGCTTATCAAAATTTTATGGGGGTTATTTGAATGTCTCGTGTCCCCTAAATGTTTATTTTTATTAATTTACTTGCAAGCAGTATGTAAAGTTCTAAAGCAAGGTTACTTCACACCAGTATACTTTATTTTTATGGCATTTGTTCATCCTCTGCTTTTTGGATAAAAGTAGCATTAAAGAAGTCTTACTGTCCTCATAAAATCTAGGTACTGCTGTATGTCTAACATATGTGATTTCTAGTAAAATGGCATTAAAAGAATCCTGTTTATTGGTTGTGAATGGATGTTTGTATGGAAAAAATATTGAAGATCATTTGCAACTCCTGCTTTTCTTTTCTTTTCCCCACCCTCCACCTCTCATTCAGTCATTTCTAATTTTAAATATTTTGCATTGCTTGAACATGGCATCTGCATAAATATCGTAAAATGTCCCAGTGTCTATTGTAGCCTGCACCTGCAATGTCACAGCAGGTACTTCATAAGGATACTGGTTTGCTACTGCAATTTAAATGAAATGGGATATATGATTAATTCATTATTGGAATATTTTTATAAGCTAAAATGCTCATTGTGTATGTACACCTATCATAATGTTTTGTATGATACTGGTGTTACAAAACCAGCTGAATGTAATTTATTAGATCTTTTAATTCATTTTGTGGTGGCTACAGTGTGATAGACTTAACATGGAGGGAGGAATTAATCATATGTAATGTGCGATTAGATAACAATTCAATCAGTTAGTTACAATTAGCTATATCTAGCTTACATAAAGCATTATCTGTCTTTAGTGGTTGCTTTAAAATTATTAAAATGTCTTAAAATTTATTCATACTCATTTATCACCAGGTAGATATTAATAATATGCCAGCTCTTAAATTTCTTCATGAATAATGAAAATTATCTATGGTGGACTGTATAATAAGACTCGAACAGCATTTAAATAATTGTAAGCATAGATTCACAATTTTCTCACCAAGGTTTTATTACTTGAAGCACACTGCAAAATCGTAGCATGGACTAGAATTTAAATGTATAGCTTTTCCTGTATGTTTATATTTTACTTCCTTGAGTCCCTGTTCTCCCCTTCTTTGGTGAAAATGAGTAGGCTAGATTCCCTGGAAGGAATTTGTCCACATTAATATGGCTCATCAGAGACATTATATTTAATTGGAGAGCCTGCGGTATAGTAGCAGGAGGCTGAAGGGAATTATTTAGCATTAGCAATGGCTCGTCTGGGAGTTGTGCACTAATCAAGGAGCTTGTGTGTTAACTGTGGGGATGATGGGAATTATGACGATTATGACATGTTAGCACATGTCTGTATGAGAACTGGACAGGCAATGAGTTAATCAAGAAGTATATTAAATGGCTCCCATGCTGGTTCATTATTACTCTGTATAGTGTCTGTCAGGTTGTGTATTTTTTAAAAAATGGACAAAATCAAATTGATGTTTCTGCAAGTAAAAGTAGTTACCATTTTTAACAAAAGTCTTTTCTTCTTGCTTTTGAAGTCTGAATATTCTGTACATGCAATGTTAAGGGAATATAAGTGAATTTTGGGGTTTAAAAAGGCTTCCTTTAGAAAGGTGTCACTTCAGTCTTCATTTATTTTGTTATTTCTGTTCAAATACTTTATCCAAATCTTTGCTTTCCCGAGATACAAAACATGTTTTCTGCTATTAAAAGGCTTAATTAGAAAATGAGATTTGTTTTTTCCTACTTCTTTTTAAAAATAGAAAGCAGTTTATACATTTCAGCAAACTATTAATATTGAACACCCGGTAGCTTCAGACAAATAGAAGCGTTAATCTTTTCCACCATCAAAATGCTTCAGACCTTGCAAAAAATTTCCCCTTAGCTATAGTGGGTGGTCTGTTTATATGCCAGGTAGACCCATCCTGTGCCCAGCATGGGCAGAGGCATCCATTTCATATCTGTCGTGAAACTATCAGTTAGAAATGCTAGAAATATACATGTTTCTAGGAAATGGAACTAATAAACTGAGTTCATTTTAAAAATAAATTGAAATGTTGCACAAATCCACAAGCAGACTGGATTATATCTATAGGCAAACTTATCTTAAAGTTACTGTACAGATGAGCACACACTTTTTTTTATTATTGTAAGCACTGCCAAATTTAATAAAACTTTCTACCAAACTGTGACCTTCATGTATTAACTTAATTAAAGCAGTATCATGGATAGTACTCAAAGTGTTAACCTGTAGGTGGTGGTTATTGAAATCCATTATCTGTGGAGTCAGTATTAGTGGTCAGCAGCATCAGAAGTAAAACTGCAAGTAAGACACTCCCTTGGGTGCTGTGAGCTCAGCAGGTTAAACTGTCAAAGCTTCTTAAAGGACTGATAGTTAAACCCCCTGGAGTTATAGGTAAACCAATCATTTGCCGTCAGCAGGGAATATGACTTTATTTAGCAGGGAGAGAAAAATTAAATGCTAACAGGAATGGGGATTTAGTCAGAAGCCTCCTATATGCAATATTGTGTTGTGTGTACACTGCGTACCTTGGCAAGACTCTCTTAGAATTCAACATCTCTTGTTTTTTTTTAAACAGGAAATGAGTTAATTAAAGCAAAATTTTATAAAGCAAAGGGATTGAATGAGCTGTATAGTTAAATCAGATATGAAACTTGGTAGTTTATGCCCACTGTAAGTGAGGAGGAAAGATTGTCTTTCCCTTTCTTC
Source organism: Alligator sinensis (assembly GCF_000455745.1). Taxonomy (NCBI): domain Eukaryota; kingdom Metazoa; phylum Chordata; order Crocodylia; family Alligatoridae; genus Alligator; species Alligator sinensis. The sequence goes on along the minus strand of NW_005842241.1, from coordinate 525,998 downwards.
CCTCCCCCTTAAAAAGAAAAAAAGGTGGAATAATTCTCAATATTTAGAAATATTTATTTACATGAAACTCATAAATGTGCTGACTTTTTGTGTGTAACGTTAAATGAGAAGAATTATGCATTTACATTTTAAATGCAAGGAATTTTTGTGATATCCTTTTATTGGACCAACTGTATAGTTGGGAGAATGTTATTGGAAAAGCTTTTGGGAATAAAATGCCTTTACTCAGGTCTATATGAAATTAAATAAATGGATACTGTACCACACTTCCTATTTTTATTACATTTAAATATAGTCTTCTTATTAAAAACAAACCACACATGAGGATTCTATTAAGGGTAGGTGTATTACTGAAACCTTTGTATTTTCCAGCATTGTTTTTCATTCTTTCCTATAGTAATACAGTTGCTTTGTTTTCCTGTAGCTTTCTTCTTTCCTCTTCTTTTGCAGAAAAAAGGAAAAAGTTATTTTCTCACTCTACATTCTTTGTAGTATTAAAAGGGCCTCTGTGAAGCTGTGAGAATAAAATTTCACTCATATGTATGAAGTGGGGCTTAGACCGCTCCTAGTTTTGTTGTAACTGTTTATTAAGAGTTATTTTAAGCTCTAAAAATCTTATCAGTTACCTATTGAAAACAGTCCAAGTAAAATTGTGCTTGTCTGTATATGGGCTGTTTTGGTACTGTTTAAGAGATTTATTTTTTGTGATGCTAAATGAGTATTTTCATTTCTTAATCTTGGCCATATAACCTCTAACTTGGGTTATAGAGAAAAAATATTAATTTTGAGTTTTGTATCAATGAGGTGCTTAATCACTACTTCAAACCACTTCTAGTTTGATGTAATGTTTTTGAAGATAGTGTAGCCACACCAGAATAAGTCTGGTGCAGTGCAGCGGAGAAAAGGCATAGCTGTCTTTGACCTAAGCCTGCCAAAGGAAACATTTATTGTGTGGAAGGTGTCAAAAAGCTCTGAGCCAGGACAAAAGGGTGGAAACTGGGGTTTATAACAAACTGTCCATTGACTGATAACTCTGTCCTTCACTCCAGTTGTCTTTGTGGGCTTTTTATCATGATTAGAGATTCAAAGATTTAGAGATGATGTAAGTGCCATAAAACCTTTTTTTGTGTGTGTGTTGGAGGAGAGGTTGAAAGATGAGAAGATTTCTTGTAAGGCACCATTGGTAATGCAGAAAGGGTTGATATCCTGGTATATCTGGTCTCTTCTTGTGTGGTTTAGTGTCTATGCTAAACTTGCCTGAAGCTTGTGCCAGTAATTCAAGGGCCAGGATTTGGAGAGCAGAACGGGGCTAGGGGATCCTTTTGCTCTCCCCTCTTTGTGTACATCATAGGATCGTGCACAATCTGGCCCTAACATCTGAAGTTATGATAATGATCAACTATTAATCTTTGCAACTAGTTCACTAGCATCCTGTTCTAAAGCAATTACACACATCTCTAGTACCCACTTGCTTATTTACTTTAAAGTCTTCAGAGACATGGCCATGTATGTTCAGCAGCATAGCATGGCATGTACGTTTAACTTTATGGATAAAATGGAGGACAACACAATGAGGTAATTAACATTAAGGTACTGTAATGTGCAATTAGAAAAATAACAACATCTAAAATCAGCCTTTTAGATTGGCTAAGGCTGTATTAGAGCTCTTACACAGGCTTGTAATTACTGATGTGGTTGGCTCTTTAAATAATGTCTGTTTTCAGGCATAACACCTGTATTAGTCCACAACCATGATGTTACTGGGCTTGGCAGGAACATGTTTGTCATCTTGTAGCTTCATTCTGACATTATTTGGCAGCAGGGATGGGACCCTATAGCTGCTCATGTAATGGTATATGGTCCTTTCTTCTCCTTCCTGTCTAGTAGGATATTCCAGAATATTTTTTTTTGGGCAAAACTGTTGCCAGAGTGGGGAGAAAGGGAGGTCAGTGTAGTAAGTTTTTCCTGCCCTGGGAACTCAGACACCACACCTGCTGCTGCTACAGCAGTGTGGTGTCCCTGCCCTAGGATGCTGCTGTTGTGGCAGAAAGCTACTGATGCTGTGGCAAAGACTCCCTGTGGGTTTGCTATTCCAGTGCCCTCTCTAACTTGGCACTCAAAGGCTGGTGCCCAATGCTAGTTAAGTTACTGTATATTTGCTCTGTAATACTGTGCGTTTCACTACTAGGCTATAGTAGCCTTTAAGAAGCTCTGTACAACAGCCATCCTAGCTAAGTAGGACTTCTCAGAGTATATGAAGGCAAGCACGATCAGGCTGTCACAGATGCATATGCACAAACAGCCTTGGCACATGATAGCTTTATCACCAAAAAACTGCACCCTAAACTGCTGTATGGACTTAACAGTATTTGTTGCAATAGGTTCAAATGAGTGCTACAAACAATCGCATTCTATATGACACTTTTCATATACATGGGGTCTGGCTCTCACTTACCTTATAGTTAGGACCAGCTGCTCTTAATTTACACTTTTGTCCAAAGAGATCCTCTAGTAAAAGCAGCCCATATGTACTGTATTTTGTTCACTTAAAGGCACGACATGCAGTTTATGAAAGTCTGCACTGTAAAATTAACTTTATTTATTTTTAAAAGTTACTCTAAAGTGAATAATAGCATCATGGGATTCTTGATTTATTGTATTCCAGTGACTTCCAGAGCAAATTTGCTGAGTGGCAACTGGAAAAACATCTTTTTACAAGTTAAAGATTTACAGACTTTCCTTGTGATCTGAAAGTCAAGCTGTGGGTTTTTTTTTTTTTCTGGCTTGTGTATCAACACAAAAAAAATCTAGATTCTGCAAGATATAAAAATCTATCTTCCATTTACTATGTACAATACCAGCTTCTTCAAACCGAGCCCCTAATTGAGTAAATGTTTTTGATATTTCACGAGCCAGAAAGAATTCGGTCTAGTTTCTTGAAACTGTGTTGGTTCAGTTGAGCTAAGAAAAATGGAGTGTATCCAAAACTTGCCACTAATATAATGATATTAAAAATACACTTGGAGCAGGTTTTTTTCTTAATGAGAAGGTGTTATTTTTAAAATAACTTGTCAAAGAAGAACCATTATAAGCAACAAATGTTATATTTCTGGTAAAGTTGTATAGTGATAGTCACATTATATAGAAACATTGGTGGTGTCACAGATAAGAGTATAGTTTTTAAGAATGAAAGTGTACTGAAACAAGAAATATTTTTTTGCGAGGTTGATTAAACAAATCCAAAATGTCTATGGTTTACTGTAGCATAATGGATTTCAAATAAAACACATCTGTTTGTACAAACATAATTTTGGATGAGAATCTGTAAACATGGGAACAATCTGCTTGCTATTTGAATTTCAGATAGTACTTTAAAAGCATTAGACATTTTTGCTCAGTCTTAAGCATCTATAAGTGTGCCAGTTGCCGTATAGCCATAGAAAATGTCTAAGTCCATGTCCCCATGTATTTGTAAGCAAGTTGGCAGGGCTGGATGGGATGCATCCTAGGATAATGAAGAAATTGGCTGAGGTTATTTCAGAGCCATTTAGCTGTTTCCTTTGAGAACTTGTGGAGCTTTGGTTGAGGTCCTGGATAATTGGACATGGGGCAAATACAATGCCCATCTTTAAGAAAGGTAAGGAGTTAGATTCAGGGTATTGCATACTAGTCACCCTGACCTTGGTACTTGGAAAGATCATGGAGCAAGTCTTTAAGGAATATTTTGAAACATCTACAAGAGAACAAGATGATGATGAGGACCATAACAGCATGGATTCACCAAGATCAAGTCATGCCTGATCAACCTGAATTCCTTCAACAATAAAGGACATAAGATGTGGGGAGAGCAGTGGATGTGATGCACCTTGACTTGAGCAAGTCATTTGACACGGTCTTTAACGACAGTCTCATTAATAGGCTAAGGGAATACAGACCAGGTGAAAGTACTGTAGGGTAGATATGTAACTGGTTGGATCGTCATACTCAATGCAGAGTCGTTTATGACTGGAGGAGGTATCAAGTGGAGTTTCCCATGGGTCTGTCCTGAGTTTGGTTCAATGTCTTCATTTAATGATTTAGATGATGGGACTGAGTGCACACTTGCTGAATTTTTGGTTTACACCGGGGTGGGTTGAGTTACAGGGCTAAGATGCAAAATAATCTGAATGAACTGTAAAAATGGCCTGCAATCAATCTGAGATTCAAAGACAAATGCAAAGTCCTGTACATAGGCAGACAAGGTTCTTTGGGTAAATCTGATATCTTATTAGACCAGGTCAGATAGCTGGAAAAATTCTTCTTTGCAAGCTTTTGGGTATAAATACCTTTTGTCAGGCTGAAGAAGCATCTGCAGTTGGTGTGTGCTTTTCCTGGATGGAATGAATAGTAAAGTCAGGGGCTGGTGTACATGCAAGAAAACCATGTCTGCCTATGTCCTTAGACCAACATAGCTTCAGCCTATACCCCTGTAAGTCCTGTACATGGGATGGAATAATTGCTTGCACAAATATAGGCTGGGGGCTGACTGACTAGGCTGCAGTACTGCAAAGAAGGATCAGGGGTTTACAGTGGACCATAGCCATAAGAACCAACAATATTCTCTGGTTGCAAAAAACAGGTGTAACAGGTTGTCCTTCCCAGTGGCATTTTTTTTGCTTGCTATCTGCGACCCATGAGGGGTGCCCTTGAAGTCCCTTAATGCTTCTCATATCCCACTTTTACTCGTCTGCCATGTCTTCATGGAAATATTATACAGATGTTCTTATAAGCGGGAGACTGCCTACTGTATTTCTATGTTGGGGTTCTCAGCCACCACAGGCCTTGCCTCCAGTCTTTCTCTAGCTAGGCCTACCAGTCTAAACCCACCAGATAAGGTTTGACTCTGAGGCTTTAGCTCCTTGATTGTGTGGCTTGTGGCCCTCCTTTTTCCCTCCAATATGGAGTCCAGGCCCTCTGGCCCAGAGGCCTGTCCACTGGCTTCACAGCCAGGGGGCCACAAGTTCAAGGCTGGGTAGCAGTCCTGAATCCCCACTGGCCCAGCCCAAAAGCACTCAACCGCACACCCCAGTGCAACAGGCTTCCTTGGCCTTTTATGACTGTGCCCAAGGCACTGGTGAGGCCTCCTTCACCCCTACATCCTCATCCACAAACTACCAGTGCATCAATCAACTCTTCCCCCCGCCAAAAAAAAAAAAAAAAAAAAGCGGACAGGGACAGTTTGTGGGTTCTAACCACAAAAAAAAAGAAATTAAAGAGTGCAAGAATGCCAGCTTACATTTTCTTTGTGGCTTGGTGCTTCTGTTTTCCCTGCTGCCTGTGATGCTCCTCCGGGTGGTGCTGCTACCACTTCTTTGAGGATCAGCAGCAGTTCCCTTCTCTCAGCAGTCGGACCAGCAGCCAAGCCTCTCTGTCAAGCTCCCACACACAACCTCTTTCCCCTTTGGCCACTGCCTCTTATTGCCACCGAGCCCAGGGTTTTTATAGTTCTGGCCTGCCCCCTTCTGGTCACCTGGCTAGCTGGCCAGGCTCAGCTTTTAACCCCTACCCTGCCAGCAGGCTGTGCCGGGAAAGTTCTGGTCTTAAAGGGACTGACCTGCCTTCTGGTAACAGGGCTAGGATTCCCTGTTACAACAGGCCAACAGCATACGAGGCTGTATCAACAGGAGTATCATTTGCAAATCAAGGAAACCTGCAAGAGGAAAGGCCATTCTTGAATTGGGACTAAGTAGTGCACAGGATTTGGTGCAAAGGGAAAGTGTTCCTGAGCTGCTTTGCAATAATGGCCACAATATAGTTGGATTTGACATTCACGTAGGAAGGGAGACGAGAAGAAAAAAAAATCTATCTCTCTAGGCTTTAACTTAAAATAGGGAGACTATACCACAATGTGGAAGCTAGTTAGAAGTTAAAAGGGGCCCATAAAGAGGTGATGAACTTACAAGCAGCATAGGAACTGCTTAAGAAGACCATACTGACATGCAAAGCAATTGTATACTGCAAATAAAAGGAAAAAAAATGGAAAGGGGACCAAAAGAGAGCCAGGAAGTACTAATGGAGTTGCAGACCCATCCTAATGAGGAAAATAATAATAAAGCACAAACACTGGCAAATCAAGTCATAGAATATTAGGATTGGAAGATACCTCAGGAGGTCACCTAGTCCAACCTCTTGCTCAAGGCAGGACCGTCCCTGGCTAGATCATTCCAGTCAAGGCTTTGTTTAGCTGGGCCTTAACCTTCAAGAATGGAGATTACACAACCTACTTGGGTAACCTGTGCCACTGCTTTTCCCTCCTAGTGAGAAAATTCTTCCTAATATCTAACCTAAATTTGTGATTTAGTTTACAAGTCCCTTGCTGCAACTTGAGACCGTTGCTCCTTGTTCTGTCATCTGCCACCACTGAAAACAGTCCTTTTCTACAGAGTTGCTGCCTAGCCAGTCAGTCCTCAGCCTGCACTGGTGCATGGGATTCTTTCATCTTAAGTGCAGGGCTTTGCACTTGTCCTTGTTGAACCTCATGAGATCTTTTGGCCCAATCCTCCAAATTGTTAAGGTCAGTCTGAATCCTAGCCCTACCCTCCAGCATATCTACTACTTCCCCACAGGTTGGTGTCATCTGCAAATTTGCTGAGGGTACATGCTATGCCATCTTCCAGGTCGTTGATGAAGATATTGATCAAAACTGGCCCAAGAACCAGCCCCTGGGGCACTTCACTTGATACTGGCTCACAACTAGACATTGAGCCATTCATTTCTACCCTTGGAGCCTGATGCTCCAGCCAATTTTCTGTCCATCTAGTAGTCCATTCATTGAGCCCATACTTCGTTAGCTTGCCTGTGAGAATGTTGTGGGAGATCATATCAAAAGCCTTGCTAAAAACAAAGTACACCCCATCCACTGGTCTCCCCGCATCCACAGAGCCAGTCACCTCATCATAGAAGGCAATCAGTTTGGTCAGGAGTGACTTGCCCTTGATGAATCCATGCTGACTGTTCCTAATCACCTTCTTCTTCTCCAAGTACTTGGAAATAGATTCATTGTGAATCTCTCCATGACGTTTCCAGTGACTGAGGTGAGGCTGACTGGTCTGTAGTTCCCTGGATCCTCCTTTTTCCCTTCCGTAAATATGGGTACTGTTTGCCCTTTTCCAATTATCTGGGACCTCTCCCAATCGCTATGAGTTCTCAAAGATGATGGTGAGTGGTTCTACAGTGACATCACCCAACTCCCTCAGCACCCTCGGGTGCATTCTGTCTTGCCCTATAGACTTGTATATGTCCAGTTTTTCTAAATAGTCCCTAACCTGTTCTTTCACCACTCTTTCTGCTCACCTCCTCCCCAAACTGTGCTGCCAGGTGCAGTATTCTGGGAGCTGACCTTGCCTGTGAAGACTGAGATGAACAAGGCATTGAGTACTTCAGCCTTTTCTGCATTCTCTTTCACTAGGTTGCCTCCCCCATTCAGTACAGGACACACACTTTCTCTGATCTTAAAAAACTCTAGTAGGTTGGTAGGACATATTTTCCCTTTGACAAAACCATGTTGATTCCTCCCCAGCAAGTCGCATTCATTCATGGGCTGAACTATTATTATTTATTTATTTCTACCAGTTTTCCAGGAACGTAAGTTAGAATCACCAGCATGTAGTTTTCTGGGTCTTCTCTAAAACCATTTTAAAATATGGGAGTCACATTAGCAATCCTCCAGTCCTCTGATACCAGGGCTGTTTTTACTGATAGTTTGTATGCTACAATTAGGAGTTCAGCAATTTCCAATCTGAGCTCCTTTAGAGATCCTCCTAGGGTGAATGCCATTGGTTCCTGATGATTTATTTGCTAGTATTTAGTTCATTGATTTTCTCTGTTACCTCATCTACCAAAACCTGAATTTAGGTCCGCTCCACTGAGCCAGAAAGGAGTCCCTAGAGAAGACGGCTCTACTGTCCCTAGAGAGGACTAAATCTAGTAAAAAAATCTCCCTAACATCTTCCACAATGAAAACAAATGCAAAAAATGCATTTAGTTTCTCACTAATGGCCCTGTCATCCTTTAGCACTCTTTTTACACTCTGCGAACTTACTTATAAATGCCCAACTGACTCCTTGCCATATCTTCAGCCTCTAATATACTTAAATGTTTATTGTTACCTTTTACACCTCTAGTGAGTTTCCCCTCAAATTCCTTCTTAGTTGGTCTTATTACAGTTTTACATTTACTTGAGTTTAGGATCCTGAGGAAAGGAATGAGAGCATCAGAGTAAGGACCCTGGACTTGAGAAAAGCACACTTCAACTCGCTTAGGAAACTCATGGGCAGGATCCTGTGGGAAGACAGTCTGAGGAGGGGAGGAGCCCAGGAGAGCTGGCTGTACTTTAAAAGAAGCCTTACTGAGAGTTCAGGAACAAACCATCCAGATGTGCAGGAAGACTAGTAAGTATGGCAGAAGACCAGCTTGGCTTAGCAGGGAACTCTTCAGTAAACTAAATCACAAAAAGGAAGCTTATAAAAAGTGGAAACTTGGACAAACAACTAGGGAGGAATATAAGAGTATTGCTTGGGCATGCAGGGATGCCCCCCCCCCATTTATCTTTTCTGCCACACCTTGATGTTTGTTATTGATTTGAAGGCTTCCTCAGAGTCCTCAAGTGTTCTTACTGTCCTATGCTAACCTAACATCCGAGTCTTTGGGTCCTTGGCTCTCTAACCCCACACTACTCCATTCTTGATGGGCGTTTCTCTCTAACCCAGCAGACCTACTAGTACCCAGCTACTAGCAGGACCACCTGTGGCCCAAATGGCCCTTATTTAAGCCTTAGGTCTTTTAATTGTGGCTTCTTGCTTTCCCCTATAGCTATCCTCGTGCCTTGCAGATGTCACTTGGTCAATTTTTGCCTTCTTGTATTGACTTTGGCCTTCTTAGTCTTAGCCTACAGGTTACACTGGCTGTTGACTGGTGGCCTGGGTTCACGGTCTGTGGCCTGGCCTTTCAGTCTCAGCCTCTTGTTGGCACCTGGCCACCTCTGTTGCCCCTCTGGGTTCTGGCTCTTGGCCTCAAGCCACCTCTGTTACTCCTGGCTTTAGGCTGCCTCTTTCGCTCCTCTGCGTTCAGGCTCCGACCCTCTTGGCCTCAGGCTACTTCCGTCTTCTAATCTGGGCTCAGGCCTCTCAGCCTCGGCATGCCTGTGCCTTGCACCCAGGCAGGGGTCAATCTAGCATGCCCCTCAGGTACTCCTGTGGCTTCCTTTCCCCCTCTGTCAGCCATACCTGGTCCTCTGGTCTAAATTAGAACAAATATCCAAGCAACCTCTTTAACTCAGTCACCCCTCTGGGAATGAGTTCACTTACATGTGATAGTAGCTGTGTCTGAACCTCTGTGGGTTTGGACGGACACCTTAAGAGATCTTAGACATGATTGCTTGTTTTGAATAGCTGCATATTCAGCTCCTTCTAGAGTGGACAGAGAAATTGAAAAAAGAGGTTGGAGAGGGTTCAAAGACTGAGTCAAAGCTAATATGCTTGGGGGGAAGTATCTGGGGACAAGGGACCACAAGAACGATTGATGCTGTTAACACCCTTATTGTTTCTTGTACTATGAAGACTTGTGTTGCATTTTTTTCCCTTAAACGGTGACATTGTTGTACCTGAGAGTGATGTGCTGGATACTTATCCACAAGGCATCCCAGGCAACATACTGAGCATGTCCAAGCTATAGAAGCTCTCTTTAGCCATATAAATGTTCAGGTTCTACCAGGAAGAGCTTTATCAGGGCATTCAAGTGTATGACCTAGTAGATTTAACACTGTGTGATAAACAGCCAGCCAGGCAGGAAATGTTGTAGAGGAGAACTCTACCACAGAGCAGTGTGTGTTGTGTTACAGTACAAATGCATAACAGGGTTAGAATTATATTTTATAGGTGCTGGCTGCCTTTGCCCCATGGGCAGAACTGGGAGTCCCTTTGTGTCAGATCAGCATTTAGCCATCTTTCCCAGATCAGTGCATCTGTTGTGAAGACTTAAAGCTTTAACATTTTAATTTTCTTCATTTATTAAATCCCACAATCATTGGCTATATTTGCTATCACTGTCTCCTTTCCTGCTTGTTCTCTCTCCTTTCTACTTACCTGTTACAGCGTCCTCCCTGCCCCCCTTTACCTCTCTGCTTAAGATGTCAAAATCTCAGTGGTTAAAAAACTCAAAGGCATTGCAGGGCAAGCACATTTTACAGTAGTGGCAGGTACAGAAAGAAAAAAAAAATCACTAGAAGAGGTACATTGGTTTCAGAGACTTCATTTAATGCACTCAGCTTTTAGCATTGAGGTCAGTGACCTAAATCAAGGATACTGACAGTTCAGACGAGAGAGAGATTCCAAGACATTTATGTTTAGAACTACTTATTTTAATTTTGCTTTATATGTTATGTTGAGCTATAAATATCAGGAAAGAAAAGTTAAGGCAAAAATAGTGTTCTGCTTGGGCATGCATGTTGCAAGGTAAAGCAGCTGTTTCAGGGATTTCCACATTTTTATATCCCTTCTATTCCCTTCTTTTCTATTTCTGTTCCAGTGGAGGGGATGCCATTCTGGTAAATAAAAATGCTTAATATTTTCCTAGTTGGTCATTATCTTAAACTAGATTCTACAGGGAACCATTAGAGCCTAATGGTTGAAGAAATAATAAAAAAAAAAAGTCTTATGTTATTAAAGGGAACCTCTGAGTGGTCAGAGAAAATGGGAGTATCATTCCAAAATTAGCATTGATAATAGGACAATAAGTATTAGCACCTGAATTTTGTGGTCCAGGCAAAGGCAGGGGGTATCAGCAGGATAACGTTCTTCTTGCTAATAATTTAAATCAGGGGTGTCAAACATATGGCTTGCGGGCTGGATCTGGCCTGTTGAGCTGCTCTGTCCAGCCTGCCAGGCTGCTGGTGAGCCCTGAAAAAGGTGTGGCCAGGAAAGAATGGTACGCAGCAGAATTCAGGGCCTGGTGAACATTGACAATTAGCGGTAAGAGTGGGGGTGAGAGCTGATACAGTTCTGGTCAACCTCCAGCCACTTTGCCTGTTATCACCAAAGTACCCCTCAGCAGAGCCTGCTGAGTTGCCGGCCCCCACAGGCAACATGGTCCCAACTGCAGCTACCACCCCTGCTCTCCCCAAGACAAAACGTAAGGTGTTTGTTGTGGGAGACTCCCTCCTGAGGGGCCAATCTGCCACCCCGACCCCTTAGCCCGGCAAGTCTGCTGCTTCCCAGGGGCCCGCATCCGGGACATTACGGAGAGGATCCCAAAGCTCCTTAAACCCACAGGCCACTATCCCATGCTCCTTATTCATGTGGGCGCCAATGACACTGCTCGGAGCACTCCCAGCCAGGTCATGAGGCGCTACAGGGATTTGGGAGCGGGGCTTGAGGGTCTGGGGGCACAGGTGGTGTTCTCGTCAATCCTCCCAGTCTCAGGCTATGGTCTGAGAAGGGACAGGAGGATCTATGTGGTCAACCAAAGACTGCAGTGCTGGTGTCGTCAGGAAGGCTTTGGCTTTCATGACCACAGCCCGCTCTTTGGC
>NW_005842241.1:510839-512045 GCF_000455745.1 Alligator sinensis | reverse complement strand
AAGCGACCAAAATGCTGGCTTGCATCCATAGATGCTTCTCAAGCAAATCCCGGGACGTCATTCTCCCCCTGTACTCGGCCTTAGTGAGGCCGCAGCTGGAGTACTGCGTCCAGTTTTGGGCTCCACAACTCAAAAAGGATGTGGAGAAGCTTGAGAGAGTCCAGAGAAGAGCCACGCGCATGATCAGAGGTCAGGGAAACAGACCCTACGATGACAGGCTGAGAGCCCTGGGGCTCTTTAGCCTGAAAAAGTGCAGGCTCAGGGGTGATCTGATGGCCACCTACAAGTTTATCAGGGGTGACCACCAGTATCTGGGGGAACGTTTGTTCACCAGAGCGCCCCAAGGGATGACGAGGTCAAATGGTCACAAACTACTTCAAGATCGTTTCAGGCTGGACATAAGGAAGAATTTCTTTACTGTCCGAGCCCCCAAGGTCTGGAACAGCCTGCCGCCGGAGGTGGTTCAAGTGCCTTCATTGAACACCTTCAAGATGAAACTGGATGCTTATCTTGCTGGGATCCTATGACCCCAGCTGACTTCCTGCCCTTTGGGCGGGGGGCTGGACTCGATGATCTTCCGAGGTCCCTTCCAGCCCTGATGTCTATGAAAACCCCTGCCTCCTTGGCTAACAGCCTTGCTGCTCCTCTGCGCTGTATGCCCCATGCCAGAGCTACCACCACTGCATGCATTGGGCAGGAGCTGGTGCAGCTAAATTTAGCCATTGAAAACTAGCTGAACAAAAATAATGGAGAAAATATATTCTCCCTGTGTGCAGACGAATAGACTATGGGTTAAAAACCAAAGCAGTCCAGACTAACCAACCATTAAATTGGGCTGACCACCCATGCCCATTCCGAAGTGGGAGCATGTTACAGCAGGGATTACCATAGAGAGTGGTGAGGTCAAAACTGGGTATCAGTTCAGGTCCAAGCACTAGACCTGAGATTGTGACAAAATCTAGGTCAAGGCAGGTTGTAGGTCATACCAGGAAGTCCAAATTAGGAACAGGAGCATTTGGGAATAGGCAGGACAGAAGCAGGGCAATCTAGGAAAGAAACAGACAGTCGTGGTAGTGGGAGCAGAGAAAAGCAGGTGCTGGGCGGGGAGCCAGGTAGGATTAAGGTATGGGTTTAGGCTGGGCATGGTGCAGGTAGGAACTAGGTAGGTTTAAAGTACAAGTCTGGGCTAGGCATGGGTGCAAGCAG
>NW_005842241.1:507380-510823 GCF_000455745.1 Alligator sinensis | reverse complement strand
GGAATGCAGGGATGAATCAAGACGAGAGTAAGGCTAGGCCAGATTTAGGTGGGATCTAGATAGGAGCAGGCAGGTAGATGGGGTTCTGGGTAGGCCAAGAGATGTAGCCAGGAGGTCTGTTGCTGAGATGGAATTCTGTTATGTGGCCTAAGCTTATGAAGCTCTTCCTGAAGGCCGTGGCTATGACTCAGCCAGCACCCAGATCAGCTCCAGGCCATAGCTGGAGGTAGATGGGTCCCAGTTGGGGATCAACAACCAACCAAAAAAACCCTGTAATATTTAGTATTAGTATTTCAACTCTGGTTCCATATGATGCTGCTGCTTTATCAAAACTAGAATACTTTTTCAAAATTTAACTTTGACCATCACAGAAGTTCATAGTATGAAATTTATGTAGGTTTAATTTTTAAAAGAAAAATTCTGATTTTGTGTGTGTGTGTGTGTGTGTGTGTGTGTGTATGTGTGTGTATGTATGGGTATATAATTATTCCCAATGTAGAGACCATGTCAGTCTCTCAGCAGGTGATAACCAGGGTGGATTTTAAATATATAAAAATATCTTTTCGTAGTCCCGGCCACCATCCTGTACTCTCAAGCCTATTCATGGTTTTTTCAACACCAAACTGCCCTTGGTCATGTACTAACTTCAGTCAGTTCTAACCGATTTATATTATTCCACCTTGGTTATCACCTGCTGAGAGACTGATGTGGTCTCTACATTGGGAACTGAAAGGAAGCCGGAGGGAACATATTGTAGGAACTCTTACATTTGCCACAGTAGAGGGCTCAGGAGACAATGTTGTGGCATACTTTCAAAATGTTGATATGGAGAGCATGATGTAGAGGGAGATAGTTGTGATGGACCACATTTGTTAAAGGCCAAGTATTGGGTCACTGTATATCAACTTCCTGATATCTTGCAGTAGGACCACCTTTTCTATCAACCCAGTTACAATATTCATTCTCCCCAGGAGATGGAGAAGAGCCCCTTCAAGTGCATCACTTAAGAGTACTTACAAAATGCCTTTAAGGCCATATTTTAGTTGAACTGGTCTTATGTTTGCCTCACATTCTTGTTTAGTTATTTTTATTCAATGAGCAACATGTTACCTGAATGTTTTGTTAACTCCGTAAATTCATTATAGTCCAACTTGGCTGAAAAAAAATCTCTCCTTCCTTTCCTCTCTCTCTCCTTAATACTATAAGTTTTTAATAAAATAAAAGATAAATATGGTTCCTTAATGGCAGGACACGTTACCTGCAGTGAATCTGAACCTATTCCCTTGGTCACTTGGAGCATTCTGCAGAGGCATCCTCTCTAGCTGTGCATGGTGTTTAGAAAGTCTGTCTCTACTTGCTTCCATTAATCCTCCTTCACTTTCAGCTCATGTGCTGAATACACCAGGTGGTTATGACATGAGGCACATTATGAAGAGAAACATCCAGATTTTTTTTAATGAGGAACTAGTACCTTCCCTTCAGTCTTCTAAAAGTCCACCCCATTGTAATTCTTTACCTGCTCAGAGTAAAGTTGTGCTTTTCTCTTGTCTAAGTATCTAGTAATAGGCTTTATGATCCAGGGAGTTAAGGTAAGAGGGGTCTCCCAGCTAGAGTGGTAGGAAGAATCACAACCCTTTCCTGACCTTAGTATGGGGCAGTGATTCTCAACCAGGTGCCTTGAAATGCTTTTAAGGGTGTTGCAGGGTGTCATGGAATGCTAGCACTGTTAGATATACAAACACGATTTGCAAGATAAACCCAGAAATTTCAAATAAGAATTCATAGCGTTGGAAGCATTCTGACCTGTTGTGGTCTTTTTGCATTCTTTTCAACAGATTAAGTGGTCTGTTATTTTTTTCTGTATTCAGAAAATGAGTGAAAACTTAAGAGGTAGTATTTTCCCCATGGTGCCTCAAGACTATTGAGGGTTGCCTTAAGTCTGAAAAGGTTGAGAACTGCTGGTTTGGGGATACTAGTTAAGTTACTGTTAAGTATAGTGTACATTACTTATGTGCTGCGCTTACCAACAGCAGCCTGACTGGCCAGCTCAAAAGGGACTCTGGACAATTGGTGGGGCATTCCCACCAATCAGGTAATAGTTGGGGAGAAGCTTGCCCTGCCCCTACCTGGGGTGAGACGAAGAGCATGGACCTGGGTGAGGACTACACCCCCCTTCTCCCTGATTGGCCCACTTGTAATCCAGGGGCAGAGCCTTGGGGGGGGGGGTGCGGATAAAAGAGCAGTGTGCCTGGCACATGGGCAGCTGCATCGAGGGACAGTGAAGAAGGCAGGTGAAGAAGACCTGGCATAGCTGGCTAGCAGGGCGGAGCTGTTGCCCTGTGTTCCCCAGCCCCGCCGCAAGGGAATGCAGCGAATGGTGCATGAACGGTGCACACTGGGTCCAGGAGTGGACCAGGACCCTGGGAGCCCCTCGAGGTGGCTCTGGTCTCCAACCCCTGGCACGAGACCAAGAACTCAGTGCAAAGATGGTGCATGCTGGGTCCAGAGAGCGGACTGAGACCCTGGGAGCTGCTCAGCCCACTGGCATGAGGCTAGGTAGTGGTGCACAGGCCAGTGCCCAGCAGGTTTGAGAAGGACTGGGCCCTGAGAGCTGCTTGAGGCGGCTCGGGTTCCCCAACCCCTGGCATGAGGCCAGGCCGTTGGTGCGCAGGCAGCAGGTGGAGGGCCCGGGAGTGGACCAAGACCCCAGCACTGCACAAGGCGGCTCGGGTCTCCAACCCCTGGCATAAGGTAGAGCCACCAGTGCACGGAGCAGTGCACAGAGCCCTGAGCAGGCTGGCAGCCGGGAGAGCCCAAGATAGCTGAGGGCCCGCCTCTGCTGGGGGAAGAGATGCCTCACCCGGGGAGATGAGGACGGGCTCACTGAGCCTTGGAGTTGTGAGTTGTCAGGGAAGGGGATTCCCACAGGGGAGGAGGGATCTCCCCCGTGTCAGTTAAGAGTTATCCAGACTAGGATTGTGGAGGTCCTAAAGGGCACTAGGGATCTTCTCCCTCTTCTTATCTTTAGAGTCCTATTGTTCTAGAGTAACATGGGTTATTCTTCTGGTTTCTGTCTGTGTACCCAATCCCCTCCGTCTCATATTTTGTGAACCCTGTGTCTTTTATATTTTGTTAACTTGCGCCTTGTGCTTTGTAGATTAGTATTTTATTAGAGCATAAGATTACATGATTGTTTAAGGAGGCTCCTACCTTGACCTTTGTGATCCTACACCTATGTGTATATATAGTAGGCCTGTGCGAAAAAGCAAGTATTTGATTCAGCCGATTTGATTTGAATCACTATCCCAATTCGATTCGGCTGAATTGGATCCAAAGATTTGGTGCTGTTTTGGAGATTCGGCCAGAGACTAAGCAGGATGCTGGACACAGCTGCCTCCAGCTAGTAAGTCTGTTGTGGTGAGGGGAGGAAAGGGAAGTGGGGC
>NW_005842241.1:492678-507349 GCF_000455745.1 Alligator sinensis | reverse complement strand
GGGGGGGCGGGCAGATCAACGCCCCCACAGCGAGGGAGGGATTGGAGCTGGGGCTTTGAAGGTAGCATTTCTATATACAAATACCGTGAATCAAAGTGCTTGCACAAGTGGGTCCTGGCAAAATTTCTCTAAAGTTATTTGCATAACTTTATTTTTGGGCCAACAGCTTAGATGTTATATCTGTTGAAATAGGCTTGTAGTGAGGTCTGTTCATGGTGACTGTTTATATGCACACAAACAAATTTTATTTAGGTTTTTGAAATGCTGAATAAAAATAAATTTGGAAATTGTGTGATATGCTAGTTGGCTTTAACAGTTCTGCTGTTCTCACAGTTTAAAAATTCTTCCATTATTTTACATTGGGGTTAAATATCAGCACACAATTATGGCATTTATCTTGATGGGTAGGACTTCAAAGGCAATACAATGCCGCACAATTACTATGTGCATAGATTGATTTTATTATCTGTGTTTGTGTGTGTGTACTTCAGAGATGCCATTAGAAGCTTCATGCTATTTTTGGAAACACATGAAAGATGTAAAGTAGTAAATTCAAACCTCTTGCATTTAGTTGATTTTTTTTTTTAATTAATTTATTTTATTTTATTATTTTTTTTAAATTTAAGACTTTTCCATCGGCAGACTTAGTGTAGGCCTGTGGATTTTTTGTTTCTTTATTTGTTTATTTTTGAGGAACCCTACAAAGACTTTACTTGTTAGCCTCATTTTATGGACTGAGTTAATTGTAGTTTGTCTTGCTGAGCTGTATTATGCAGTTTGGGTCAGCTGAATGAATCCACTTACATGAACGGATGTTGTTCTAGTGCATAATATTGATTTGTGCTAAAAAAGAGTATGACTTGTTTGATTAGGTTTCTTTGTCTAAGCAGCCCTCAAGGTCCTATCTGGCATCAAAATAAGTGTTCTCCTGATTGATTTTTCATTACTTCTCAGATCTGGCAAAGATTGACTAGCTATGTAAATATAAAATACACTAGTGATGTACAGAATCCTGAAAATGGATAGGAATGGGGGGAAAAAATGTGTCCTGAGGCAGTATTAAATTCTGTGTATGAAGACCTGCAGATACAAAGGGTGACCTAGTCTGAAAAATTGGGGCACTTGGGAATCCCAGACATTTATCTTCTGATGGGTGTGTGTGTGTGTGTGTGTGTGTGCATACATGCACGTGTGCACAGGCGTCTGCATTTTTAATTAGGAAATTATACATGAATAACTGACATCTGTCACAAATTGTGTGAAAACTATGTAGTTGCACTTTGTATTAAGTGATCATTTGCATGTTTTTCCCCTTTCTCATCTTTTTTTCACAAGAGTTTTCAGTTTTGAACTGCATAGATGGGAATTATTCTAAGGAAAATGACGGTAATTTTTTGTGTCATATCACACAAATTAATATAGTCTGTATGGGGGAAAAAATGTAGGCCTTTATAATCAGTGAATAGTTACAGCCTTACGTGTCTGATGTAAATTACCAGGGAGATGATTTTTAAAAAATATTTTTCTTTTTTCTAGATTATATAAAACGAGTCATTTGGAATATATAAATGACTTAATGGTGACTAGGACTACTTTTTTTTCTGCAAGGTTAAATGGTCCTGTAACCTGTCCCAATTCTAAAAGGTAGAAAATAACCAGGCAATTCAATGGGATTATTGATTAAGTTTGTATTTGGTATGATCTAGCTGGACATGAGAACACAGCGACACCAAATACAGTAACACTGATTGTTTAACTGTATATGGTACTAATCCTCTAGCTATGACAACATTAGATGCTATATGCCAGATATTTCAGCATGGATTTTTTTTAACCTAATTTACCACAATCTATTCAGTGTCACTTTGTTCTGTTCTTGCTAACACAGGTTTTTGACCTTTCTGCAAAAGGTTATTCATTTATCTGGCAACACTCCTGATTGAAAAGAGAATTTTTTTCACAGGTTGTGCTGCTTATAGGTCAACTGTTTACCTCACATCTTGGTCAGAAGTTGGATGGGACTCCTAAATTTATTAAAAGTAGGAACTCTTCTTCCTGAGAACATTTTCGTTCTGAACAGTATTTATAGCACTTTCAATCTGATAGTATTACCTTTTTTTGATGACTTATGCTGTGCATTTTATTAAATGATAGAATGGATCCTTTAATTTCAGTGGTTTGTCCAGGTTCTAAACATCTTATGACTTCACTTGGCTGTTAGTGCAAGTTCTTACCTGGAAAGACAAGATATGTCCAATATTGGTTACTTCTGAGGATGTGGCCAGAATTCCATAGGTCAGTAAGGGGCCATGACATGCTTCCAACATCTACATTTTTTCTACTAGTAAAAACTTTGAATTAGCTAGAAGTTTAAAATATAAGTTTTAAATCCTTTTTTATCCAAGTCTATACAATAAAATACCTTAATTTAATTGATTGTTGAGTGGCACATGTCTGTTTTAGCCATATATATATTTTGAAAAGCTCTTGTTTCTAGAGACTTAAGATTTTTGTTTGAGAAAAATATTGTTGAATGTGGGAGAATTTCCATTTGTAGTCTCAGAAGTATAAACCTGAAACTGTGAGAGCTAAACAAATGGACAAGTAGAGTATATGTATAGATAAGAAATAAAATATTTAGTATATGCACAGTGAGTCTATGGATCCATGCTCCATCTCTGCTGTTTATTATCTTATCCTTAAGCTTAGCAACACTATATACTTGAACAATGTGTATTGCTGTGTTTTTGTGTTAGCGTGATATATGCAGAACTATGCCTCAGAATCTATATGATATAGCCAAAACAGCTTGACATGGCACAATTTGGGTGATTTGCAGTTACTTAAATAGAATATAACATCCCTTTTCTTATGCCATGGGATGTGCTATATGCCCCTCAAGTTTTGCGTAGGGTGTTTTTGTTCAGTTGCACACCTCATTCAGAAAACATTAGAATACATATTTAAGCATATTTTAACTATTTCTTTGATTGGACTGGTGATTAAATAAAGAATATGACCCAGGATGCATTGTGGTTGATGCAGGGTTAAGGAGGAAATAATGATGTGGACAAATACTATCTATTGATTGATTTACAAATTCCCAAGAGTATCAGAAACTAACCTGATGCATCTGTTGCTAGATTTTACCTTTTAATTTCTGAGTTGTCTCTAACGCGTGAAGTTGTATATCAGTGGGTCTGTTAGTTGTGTTTTTTGAAGAACCTTGTATTTCTTATTTCAGGCACTACATTAAATTTCTAGTCTTTATGAAATTTATGCCCATTTTCACAGAAGTTAACAGTTTGCATGCGTGTGTGAGATCACCAAGGCATGTCCCTTGTTTGTAATTTTCATGTATTCATTCACTGGCATCTTGGAACCCTGTAACTATTTAAAATAAATACTTTTGAAAACAAGTTGTCTAACATGGCTAAAGTACACAGCAGAAGCAGTCTAAGCACATCACTATTTATTCATTTAATTTATATGCTGCCCTTCCCAATAAATGCTCAAGGTGGCTTACAGTAAAAGACAAAAATATAGAAACAGAGAAAAATATTAAATAAGAAGGTTGAACAAAATAAACTTGTACCCCAACTTCCATGACAGTTAAAAGCTTTCCATCCCAACCTTTCCTGCACCACTGCCTCTGACAAAGGAGAACATCACTCCCCTGCCCAACCTAATCTTGCATCCCAAACAAACTCCATTCAATATCTCCATAAAAGAAAAGAATAATTTATGCCCCCTGTATCTCCTTCCTTCCCTATCCACTCCCACTCCAGGTCCCCTCCCTCACACCCAGGGGAGTTCCCTCTTCGTCTTTACTATCCCTTCCAGTCTTTGTTGTAGCTCATGGTCAGACCTGAGATCAGAACTGAGGTTCTGATGTTTTGACAGTTATCAGAATCTGAAGAATTTCAGTATTTTAAGACCCACTTTTTCCGTTTAGAGACAAAGGGCAAAAATCCCTTTTGCAAAGGTTAGCTTAGAACAAGATATGGATAAGTTTCAAACCGCTTAGGTTTGAAATTTTTTTTTTTTTTTTAAACTGGAAGATTAATGGAACTAGAATTTCAGAGATCATGGAAATTTGCTGTGCTTTCAGAGAGGGAGATTTACTGGATTTCTCAAAATTCTAAAAACCCTGTTATGTGTGCTGTGTAATATATAGAGAAGGCAGCTTGCAGAATTTCTGGCATCTTACTACTTGCATTTTTGTAGAAACTCAAAGGGTGCTTCTGCAATGATAGGTGAAAATGATGGTATTGTAATAGGAAAAATATTGGGGTAGCTAACATTGTATTTCTCTATAATGTTCTATAAATCACTTCATATGTTTGTGGTACAGTACATAAGAATACTCTTTGTGAACCCTACTGTGAGATACGTAATTGGTGAAATACAGTGTGGCAGGGTATGCATACAGAGGAGACCCTTAAACTGATCTTTAAACTGGATGACATGGGTCAGAAAATAGTTTGGGCATAGACAGATGTACCAGTTGCATTGCTATCCAAGGAAACCAAACACAGCTGTTACAATGCAGCTGTCATGTTTGCATGATTCTGTAGTGATACAGAAGCAAAACTGCTTGGACTTGAACTTTGATATATTTAGGGTCAAAGTTAGGACAATTTAGCTGACTTGTATTGACCCAGGATCATGGAGATGTAACAGCAGCAGCTCCTCTTCCCCTTTTAAAGCAGTAAAATATGTTTGTCTGTGCCCTCTTTTTGCAAAAGTTGAACAGGGATTAGTAACCACTGATGCTGCTACTGAAGTCAGAAACCCCTGGCACTCTTGCCAGAGATAGCATGTAAGCAGTCTGATTTGGCCTCTCAAAGTGAAACTGATAAAGATGCTGTCAGTTTTGCTTTCTGGCTGTGGAATAGAGTAGAGGCAGAACTGTGAACAAGGAATTGGGAAGATGCCAGCAATTAGGGAAGATGTGGACAAGGAGAATAGGAGTAACCAGAAAGCAGAAGATGTACACGTGATTAGAAGGTAAAATATCTTTCTGCAGAAGTGTCGTGTGTGTGTTAAACTATGGTAGTATGAGAGTGATGTTATAGTCTTGATGGCCCAGAAATTATGCGAGAGGCAAGGATTTCTTAGGGTGATATCTTTTATTGGGCCAACTGTGTATTTTGGATCAAGATAGACAAGCTTTCAAATGCAAGCCAGTAGTTAAGGTTTTACTGTACAGGTAGATGTTGGCATAATATGTGAAATTTAAATGTAAAGATTCCAGGAAATAATGATGTGCATTCCTGGAATTTAGAACAATATGCCTAATATTAAGCATCTGAATAGCTTCATTGGCTATAGTGGGACTGTTTAACGTACTTAAAGACGGGTAGAAGATTAAGTAACTCCCCGATTCTAGGTATTAATAATGGCTTAATTTTTCAAACATTTAAGTATGGCAAGAATGGGATACAAAACTCAAAAATTTTGCACCCCTCTTGTAGTAGAGAATTATGCTTCTGCAGTTGATGTTTTCATCATATTCACTTGAATATTTGCTTCTAGGGTAAAATATTTTGCAGTTAAAATGTTTTTTCACTTTCTTGCTTCTGTTTTCTCATTTCATATATTTTTGTATATACATTTTCTACTTCCCTTTTTCCTTGAATAATTTGGTAGTACACACAAGGTTACATTAAAAACCAGTTGTACATGTTAAAATGAGAATTAACATCCCTCATACTCTCCTTTATAGTATAAAACATCTTGTTAAAGAGCAAGGCAGAGAAATTATTTAATTGAAAGTAGTGTAAACTATGCATTTTCATGTAGTTTAATGGTCATTGTTTATTGTAATAAAAATCACAATAACTTTGATAACTGTGAGAAAAATAATCTGGAAGTTAGCGGAAGTTTGTTCAATTAGAGATGAAAATAATAGAAAGAAAGAGACTTTCAAGCGGGTTACATTTGAACTAATTATACTGATATGTTAATATAGATACTACATTTTTAAGTGTTGTTTTTAATCTATTATTCTCTTGGCAAATTACAATTAAATGAGAAAAGTTTATCAAAATACAAGTTGTTTTAAAATAGTAAATGTGGTTAAAAATTGCATTTGTCCTCACAAACCAAAGTGAAGATTCCCTTCATTACATTTTTTAAACTGCCTTCTGAGTGTGATGTAGTAAATACATTTTAAATGCCCTCAAAATTGGGATTTAAAATTTTTTCTTATGAATATGTTGGAAAACTTTCTTGGACTTTTGTATAGTTAGTTATACATTGACTTTAAAAATGCTGAGATTTGAAAAATATGCACATGTGAATAAGGATACAATAGATCAAGAATCAAACATGAGCCTGCTTAAATAATTCTCAAGATTTTCTGGTTCACGTGTAGTGATATTGAACTCTTTAGTCACAGGCTTTAATTTGTGCATGGTGCTGACCTGATGCTGTGCAGGGACACTCACTGCATCCCTTCATTCAATTCACTCTAATTATCCCCAACTTCCTGGGGAGCCTGCTTAGAACTGGCCATGAATGTTTGTTATTAAGTATTAAGATATTAGACTACATGTAACAAAGTAGTTTTGAGCTGTGTATTTACATATAGATGATCAATATAAGAAATTGAAATTATATTTGTCATGAATTTATTTAATCAATTTTAAAATATATATTGATATAATAAAATGTCTTGACGATGACTTGCGCTTGGAGTAAATTAAATGAGATTTAATGTCACTGAGTTTTGGTACAGCAATTGCTTGCAATTTCAACACACCTTTTAGAAGTGGATGCGGTATGTAAATTATCTTTGAAACAATCAGATTTGTGTGCATATTTCAGGGTGATGGTAATTATTTTTGCTGGGAGCATCTGTTAATGCAGGATTTTGCCTCTTCAGGTGCATGTGAAAATGGCGGATGAAGCTGTCTGTGTTGGCCCAGCTCCCACCAGCAAAAGCTACCTCAACATGGATGCCATCATGGAAGTCATTAAGAAAACCAGGGCCCAAGCTGTGAGTCTGAATGAGTCTATCTGCTGCAGCTGTTTCATATATAGAAAGCAGAAAAGCCAGAGTTTGTATTTAAAAAAAAAAAAAAGTGATTGAATATGCTATTCCAGTTAGTTCATGTCACATGAGTTAAATGTGTCCGAAATCGCTACTGGAAATCAAAGGCTTTGTAGCATCTGGCAGTGCTGGTCGCTGATCCTGCAGGTGGCTGCTGGATTCAGCTTTCACACCAGGGAGCGGCTTCAGTTCATTTCCAAATTTGCTGGGGGAAAAAAATCCCAATTAGTTTTGAGCACTAACCCTTTCTGTGCCATAACAGCTTTTTTTGAATGTTTTGATAAAGTGCGTCTAAAAAAGACTTTTGTTGAAATTCAATTTTAATCATTTAAAAAAAAATTATACACACATAATTACACTTGCAAAGAGGGAAATGGTGCATCCAGTAATTATTTTTGTTGTTTCATAATGCTGACAAAATGCACATTAGCTTACATGGGTAGATATGGGCTGTTCCTGCCTTCTTCCTGCCTCTAAATGGATGAGATTCAAAGTTGAACAGGAATCATATAAGAACAAATATGTGACTGACTGTAATAATACTTTTTGCCATGGTACCAGTGAATTAAATATATTATCTGAAGCTACTGTATACAAAAACATTTTTAAATAAAATGTGATGGATGGAGTCAGGCAACACCAGTAATTACCATGGAATATCTTAATCGGCATTATCACTTCTTTTGATATAAATGCTTCAATGTGGTGCCTGCAGGGGCAAAAAGGGTCCTGAATTTACAAACACATAAGACAGATGTTTACACTATTTGTGAAGAGGCAATGGAGATAAAAACAGTGTATTCTTTAGTCATTAATCTATTACAATATTTTTTTTGGTTGAGAATTTGTATGAATCGAAAACAGTGAAGTGAAACTGTTCCCTACACTGTGTTTTGTAATTACAATGGGTTTATGAAAGAGTGGCTGATAGCACACTGTGTGCCTGCTTTTGATCCCAAGGCGCATGACTTATTCCCTAGGGGTGGTGGAGCATGTTCTCCCATTGGGAATCCCTAAAGGTTAGCAGTGGTAGAACTTCCTCTAATATGGGCATTAGGACAATTATTAATAGCTAATACTTGGGAAAGGTTTTGTTTGGTATGGAGAGCTTCTGGGATCTTTAAGACAAGGCAAGAAAAAGCATGAATGAGGGTAAATGTATGAGGGCATTTCAGAAAGTAACAGGAATTTCAGAATAGAAGTATTTTATGTGCAACGAGTAGAAAACTACACAGCAGCAGGGATCACTAGTGGTGGCATTGTTGACCACACCTGTTGTACACACAACTTTGTAGAGAAGTGACGTGGTCCAGTAAATGATCACCGCACACAAAATTGTCTTATTTCAAAATTGCTGTTACTTTCTGAAACACCCCTGTAGAAATCTGTCAAATCAGAGAAATGTCACATAGAGGAGGAAAAATGGAAACATGACAAAGACCATCTTTTCCTTTTCTAAAGGCATCAGTACATTTTATCAATCATAGATAAAGTGCTGCTTCAAGAAAGCTGAAGAAGACCTGAAGAAAAATGCATTGCATTCAAAAGTGCTTTTTAAGTCTATCCCAACCATACAGTTGGTCCAATGAAAGATATCACTCATAAAAAATCCTTGCCTCAGGAAAGGTCATTTCAGTCCATTACATGTCAGTAGATGTGATTTGGGATTTCCAAATCAGTGAATTTAAATGGCGGGTGAACAGTTAAACTCTTGAGCTAATTTAAATAATCGGCGCACAGATTACTGCCTTAAATTATGACTGCATATTTAGTTTCCAGTTTTTAGATTTGAATTAAAAAACTTTATTTTATTTTTAAAGGTCCACCCAGGATATGGATTTCTTTCAGAAAACAAAGAATTTGCTAGGCGTCTGGTAAGTTGTTGTGGCAAATTTCTTTTAGCTTTTAAACTTTTGCATGGCATGGGAAAATGTATTGAGAGAGCACCTTTTCTGGAAACCTCTATCACCCTATGTAGATGACTGAAAATGTTGTTGCTTCATATCCCTTCTAAGTTGTATGTACTCCAAAGGAACAAAACAAATGTTTTGATTTGAAGTTGCAGAATCAAAATCCCGATTTTATGTGGGATGTAGAAAACACTTCTGTAATAAAGGAATTCTGTGGTTTTTAGAGAGAGACAAAAGTAGCTTAATTGACAGCTCTATTTTATTTTTATTTGGTGAAATATATGAAGCACAAATGTATTAAAAAGATATCCCCATTTCAAGTTTGAATTTATAAAAAATACTTAAGCATGTGAATGTATTATTGTAGCTCATCTTTTTATCTGACAAAGCTGACTAAAATTTATTTAAGTGGTTTAGTAAATCTATTTTAATGGTTCAACCAAGCGCTTAGTTCTACAGATGCTTAGGAATGTGTATAGTCCTCGCAAAGATATATGTGTGTATGTGTGTGTATATATATGTATAAGGGCTTTTATCTTGGACCTAGAATGAAGGAAATTCACTTGCACCCATTTAAGACAATGGTGATCTCCCACTGTTTTTAGTGATGCAGAATCTAGACTTATTTGAGAAATGGACTGGAGTCAAACTTTTAGGGGAAAATTTGTGCTTCATCCATGGAACTTTGTTACTAAATGAAGAATGGCAAAACATAAGGCAAAACTCTTTTATGTTTAGGTAGCAAAGGAATATTTTTTTTAGCATTTCAAAATCCGTATTTGAGTGCCCTTTTATTCAGATTTGAACAGTAGTGTCACTTCGGGGGTTGAGTTGAAGCAGTACTCTGAATACTGATTCAGAGAGGGCACCAGAATGGCATCCCCCAGGCAGCCTGTGATTGGCTTAAGCTGGGGCAGCTGTAGTCAATGCTGTTGCCACAACTGCAGCAGGCCCTGCATGTGCTAGGGCCCCCGGTGCTGCCCAGCATGCCAGAGTTTTAATTTATACTCCTGAGTTTGAAGCTCTGGTATAAGCCACATATAGAAATGGAGAAGAGTTGTGATTTCTCAGATAACACTGCTATAAATGGATCTTGGTTCTCTTAGCTTTACCTGATTTGTAGTCCTTATGTTCAGGATTTCAGCTGTGGCATGGTGCTTTGCCTGCTGACCTATTCAGTGTTATAAGATGCCATCCCTTTACCTAAGAAAATATTATTTATATACAGAATACAGGACTTGTAAGTTTAGCTGCCATGCTAGAAAAGGATACAGGCAAATACCATATTTACTTGATTCTAAGACAAGGTATTTTTGCCTGTTTATCATGGGGAAAATAAAGCCTCATCTTTAGAACTGAGTATCAGACCACTCCAGCTGGGAGCTGTGGCGAGTGGTGTGCAGAAGGCCTCACCAGGTCAGGGATTCATTCCATCCTTCCAATCATCATTGGTGCTCAGGTTTCTGCTTCCAGCACACACTCTATGCACGGCTCTCTAGCCCCTCCCCACCCGCTTCCTTCCTTACCCCAGTTTACCTCGCTGGCAAGGAACCAGGCGAAGAAGGTGGCTCTGTGCACTGTTGCTGCAATCCTCAGCTGAAGTCCCTGCACAGCTGCCCCTGATAGCTCCTGGCTGGAGAAGTCTGACTCCTAACTGATGCAGGAATGGAAGGAGCTCCAGAGCCACTCCTGACCTGTGCTGCAAGGAGCAGCTGTGGCAGTGCATAGATTCCTCATTCCAGCCTGCTCCCAACTGGTGGAGGAGATGAGGGGAAGTGTGGGGAGAGGAGCTGGACAGGGAAGGGAGGAACCCTTGTGCTGCTGAGCTGGGTTACCTGCAGAGCTGCTTTCTGCAGTATGGGACAGGAGCGAGTCAAGGGTGGCTCTGGAGCTCCCCACTGTACCTGGATTAGCCAGGGGCAGCAGCAGAATAGTGGGGGATAAGTGGTGGAGAAGGCTAAGGGGTAGGGGTCAGGCTGCCTGTTCCCCAAGCTACCTGCCTCACTGCTACTCCCCCCTTCACCCCTTGCCTCTACAGGTCTCCCCTGCCACTGCTTTCTCCGCTTCTAAACCCCTTACCTCTGCTTTCCCTACCGCTTGCCCCTTGCCAGTGCTTTCCTGCTACAGCACTGCAGAGGACAAATTTAAGATGCCCCTCCAATAATTAGATTCTAGACATGGAAAATGTTAATAAATCTATAATTATCCATATCTAGAATCTAATTATGGATGGGGGGTCACCTTAAATTCTAAGTGGTCTTGGATTCAGGTAAATATGGTAAAACAAGATCCCAAATTTTGTATCCTGCAAGCCACAGAGCCTTTTCCTCCTTCTCCAGTTGGGCATTTGCCATCTACCAGGTTTGACCACCAAATCTATGAAAATCTTTCAGTTTCCAAGTTTACAGTCAGTAGCTATCTGTTTTACTTGTTCATACTGCATAAAGGAATGCATGTAGGTCAGAGCTCAAAATAGCTCTTAGTAGATGGGCTTCTCTTGGCTTTAATTTTAAGTGAACGGTATGCCCACTTGACTACTCCAGCAAAGGTTAGCTGGTTTTAGTTGGCACTTTTCATAAAAAGGCAATGGAAGCGCTTGCTCATGATGAATAACTGTTACATTATGTTCTGTTGCCACTCTTTGAAATGTTGTCATTATCCCAAACTGGACATATTTTTTAGTAATGTGGTAGTTACTTTTTCATGTAGATAATAGTTTTAATGGCAAGATGGATCACTTTTGGCAGTATGAAGTAGAATAAATGAAAGAACATTTTCCCCCATTTATAGATATTCATAAATATCTCAGAGACAGCATACAGCATCTAGAAACATTCAGATCTGGTTGATTTAAAAACCTGCTAACTTTTTTTTTTTTTACTATTTATTTTATAAGTTCTTCTCACACCATTGTTACACAAAGCCTTAATATGATTTATAATAGTTTGGCTTATAAATTGTTTAAACTACATGTTGCTCTTAAACCCTAATCCTATCGCATTGAAATCGCTGGTTGTAAAAACAAAGCCAGTCAGAAGTTTTCAGTGGAATGAGGTAGCCCAATTAATCTATTTAGGATGGAAATTGATGTGTAATTAATACATTTAAATCTAACTCTGTCATTATACCCTCTCCTAAATGTTTATGTAGTAGCATAGATTTTCATTTTTGTTCTCATTGATTGTTCTTGCGCTTTAATGATAAAACACAATTTTATTTCGTGACACATGGGTATACTTCAGAAACCATATCTCACAGATCCAGAAAGATGAAAGGAAAACTGGCCAGGGAGAAACAGCAGCTCTAGGCTGGGCTGGGTCACGGCTGCAGGACCTGGAGTGGGAACAGAAGATAAGGGGGGAAGGGGAGGCAGTCGCAGATGCAGCAGGCCGGGGGCTGGGGGGGCAGGCTGCAGGACCTCTTGTCCCACTCCACAGTCTTCCCCATGCTCCTGGCCACATGTCCCTTCCCTTGCCAAACAAGTAATTCAAGCCTGGGACCAAAGCCAAGCTGAGTTGGTGTCTAGGCTTAATTTTTTCCATGCTGATTTTTTTCCATCTTGGATTTGAGTAGTAACATTCAGTAGTCTTAAATGTCCTGATCAAATGTGTTTTTGTACAAATTGTTTTCCAGTTTTTTACCTTGGGTTCTTGTGTTTCCTGGTAGCAAAGAAACCAAGTGGGGGGTCATCAGTATGACGATTGTAAACAAATCCTCTTCAATTTTGACAATAGAACTTTTAAAAGTGGAAATATTTTCTGCATCTGAATATCTGGGGCATTTTTAGAAAGGATCCCATCAAAACTTGGTGAGCATGGTCACCTCTCTAGGTTTTCCATTCTATCTTTTCTGTATCAAAGTGAGTAGATTCCATATCATTGTAGATTCCGTATTGCCTTTCACAGATGTTAGAAGGCATAATTTTTTGATTCCTTATGATCTTTTAATATTAAGGGAAAATCGGCATGAACACTGAAATTTGAGGTTTGGTATATCATTTAAATATAACTGAATAAATCAATAAGATTTCTGTTGTCATTTAAGTGTGTCTAGTTTTTTAGAATCTTGTTTTACATTCTAATGTTACTTTGAAGATTTGCATTTTCCATTATATAACTCTTTAAACTTTAGACATCTTAGAATGATCTGTTAACTGAAGCTGTTTAATTCAGTGCACAAATAGGTCATCATTTGTATATGAAATTATAAGCATAAACTACAAGTGATCAACTTGAGTTTTATTGGGAGAGTAATTGAATAACAGTTTGGATTGACAGAAATCTAAGGATACAGCTATGACATTTCTTTTTCCAATAAGTCCTCATATAAGTTTCCAAATAAGTCCCCAGAACCAGATGGCATCCACCTGAGAGGTCTGAAGGACCTCAAAAGTGAAATTGCAGAACTGTTGCCAATGGTATGTAACCTGTCATTACAAATTGCCTCTGTGCCAAAGGACTGGCAGATTGCCAACATAATACCCATCTTCAAAAAGGGCTCCAGAGGCAGACCGTCCCTAGGGGTGTGTGGGGCCTGGGGCATATCGGCCTGTGTGGGGGGCAAGCAGCTGGAGCCAGTGGAGCGGGGGTGGTGAGCGGGGGGAGGGGGTGGTGAGTGGCTGGAGCCAGCAGTGCTTGGCAGTGGCATGTGGCGGCTGTGGCAAGGCCTATGCGGCACTGACCGCGGGGCCCAGGGCAGTTGCCCTGATTCGCCACTCCTCCTAGGGACCGCCCTGTCCAGAGGTGATTCTCAGAGCTACAGACCAGTAAGTCTTTCTTTTATCCCTGGCTAGTTGGTAGAATCTATAGTAAAGAATAAAATCAGCAGTCACGTAGACAAATGTGTTCTGCTAGGGAAGAGCCAATGTGATTTTTAAGGTAGGTGAATCCTGTCTCACAAATCTGCTGGAATTCTTTGGTGGTGCTTATAGGTGTGTGGACAAGGGGGATCCAGCTGACATAATATATTTGGTCTTTGGAAGAGCTTTTGACAAGGTCCCTCATCAAAGGTTTTTAAAAAACTGCATTGCCATGGGATTGAAGGGAAGATTATTTTGTGAACTGAGAACTGGTTAAAAGATGGGAAGCAAAGGGTAGGACCAAATGGTCATTTTTCAGGATGGAGGGAAGTCAAAAGTAGGGTCCCGCAGGGATCTGTGCTGGGCCCAATTTTATTCACCATTTTCATCAGTCACCTGAAAAAGAGAGTGCAGAGTGAAATCTCTAAGTTTGGAGAAGATACCAAATTATTTTGGGTAGTTAATAGATTCATAGATGTTAGGGTTGGAAGGGACCTCAATAGATCATCGAGTCCGACCCTCTGCATAAGCGTGCTGGGTCTAGATGACCCCAGCTAGATACTCATCTAACCTCCTCTTGAAGACCCCCAGGGTAGGGGAGAACACCACCTCCCTTGGGAGCCCGTTCCAGACCCTGGCCACTCGAACTGTGAAGAAGTTCTTCCTAATGTCCAATCTAAATCTGCTCTCTGCTAGCTTGTGGCCATTATTTCTTGTAACCCCCGGGGGCGCCTTGGTGAATAAAACCTCACCAATTCCCTTCTGTGCCCCCGTGATGAACTTATAGGCAGCCACAAGGTCGCCTCTCAACCTTCTCTTGCAGAGGCTGAAAAGGTCCAGTTTCTCTAGTCTCTCCTCGTAAGGCTTGGTCTGTAGGCCCTCAACCATACGAGTGGCCCTTCTCTG
>NW_005842241.1:487267-490886 GCF_000455745.1 Alligator sinensis | reverse complement strand
CGTGAGCGGTGGGACTTTGCTGTCTGTGACTCCCAGCAGATGTCCGGGTAGTTTAGGTTCCCCATGACTACCGCCTCTTTAGCTTTTATGGTCTCCGAGAGTTGCCTCAGGAGCCCCGAATCTCTTTCTTCCCCTTGATGTGGGGGTCTGTAGCAGACCCCTACCACCAAATCCCTTTCTCCTTGCCCCCCATGTAGCCTAACCCACAATCCTTCTACCTCCTCATCCTTGGATTCTGTCTTGATGAGGGTTGACGTATATTGCTCACTGATATAGAGCGCAACCCCTCCCCCTTTCTTCCCCACCCTGTGCTTTCTGTACAATCTATACCCCTCAATATGTACTTCCTAGTCGTGGGATGAATCCCACCAGGTTTCCGTTAGCCCCACTAAGTCATAGGTGTTTAGTGCAAGCAGGAGCGCTAGTTCATCCTGCTTGTTCCCCATGCTCCTAGTATTAGTATATAGGCACTTGAGCCCTGCGACTGGTTCCTTTGCTGCCCCCCCGCTCCGAGTCCCAAGGGGCCCTTTGTTTCTTACCTTCTCGTTTCTTACCTGTGTCGTAGTGCTGGCCTCCCCATGGCTTTCAGGTTCCCAGTGCTCTCTTTCTTCAGGCTGGGCTGTCCTTGTGGGTGCCACATGGTTTGGTGGTCCACAGCTTCTCCCGCCCTCGTCTTCCCCTCCCCCCGACAAGCCTAGTTTAAAGCCCGCCGGAGGAGATCCGCCAACCTAGAAGAAAACACACGCTTACCTTTGGGGGACAGGTGAAGCCCATCCCGGCTGAGCATGTCCCTCGTCGTGATGTCGTTGTCCAGGAAGCCGAAGCCTGCCTTGAGACACCACTGCCGAAGCCACCAGTTGGTCTCTCGGATGCAGTTCTCATGCTGTCTTCCGTGTCCGTTCACTGGTAGGATGGAAGAGAATACCACCTGTGCACCAAACTCCTTCAGCATGCCGCCCAGAGCACTGTTAAGTCCCAAGCTGATGGAGAAGAGCTGTGGGCAGATTTCACAACTCTGAATGGGTAAAAAATAAAAATGGCAGGTGAACTTCAGTGTTGACAAGTGCAAGGTAATGCACCTAAGGAAAAAGAACCTCAACTATAGGTCCACAGTACTGGATTTTGAACTAGGTGTTAACAACTCTGGAAAGAGACCTTGGAATCATTGTAGATAGTTCTCTGAAAACATCAGCTTACTGTGCAGCAGTGACCGATAAAGCCAGTAAAATCTTCCCAGAACCACTCATCCTAGACTTTAGATTGGCGAAGTTTGGTGCCTGTTTAATCACCACAAGCAATCTTTCTATGGCCCAAAACACTGAATGGATCCAGACCATGCCAGGACAAGAAATGAAAAACCTGCCAACATATCTCCACCACTCCCATAATAACTATACCCCATAACAGAAACATCACCATTCCTGTTATACCTGCACTTCCCGAAATGTGATAAATCTCCTCCAGTGTCCTGATGGAAAATACGTAGGAGAAACCAAGCAACAATGAATGAACATAAACCAAAAATCTATCAAAGACAGAAATACCCAGTTACCTGTGGGACATATTTCTCACAAGATAAGCAACTTCTCTCCAATCTCTAATTTCTAATCCTTCAAGGGAGTTTGCAGAACACCTTTCACAGATAAGCCTATGAACTTCACTTCATCAGTCTACTTGATACAGAAAATCATGGACTAAATATAGACATTGAATTTGACACATTATAACCTGCCTAATATCTGATACCCCAGGCAACCTCTCTACAATTGATCAGCTATATTCCATCACCAGATCACCATTCCCCTTTCCCCCTCACCCCTCTTCCCCATTGTCTCTCACCCTCTCTAACCCTCACTGCCAGGCATTTGCCTTTTTACTAACCTGCATTCTTGCATACTGGCTTCCACACCATCCAGGAGACCACAAAACAAATGCAGATGCTCTGCTCCCTCTGCCTGAAGAATGGGTTTTGTACCCGAAAGCTTGCAAAAAATTATTTTCCTCACTATTTTAGTTGGTCTAATAAGACATATCAGATTTACCCAAAGAACCTTGTCTGTGTATGTCCTTAAACCAACACAGCTACAACCAACACCCCTGAATAAAATGTTGGGCTTCATCATGCCAGTATACAAATCCTGAATACTGTGTGCAGTTCTGGTCCCCACATCTCAAAAATGATGCAGTGGAACTAGAAAAGGTACAGAGAAGGGCAACCAAAATGATCAGGTGCATGGAGCAGTTTCCATACCAGGAGAGACTAAAAAGGCTAGCAGTCTTCAGTTTGGGAGGGAGAAGGTGAGGAGAGGATATGATAAAGGTCTATAAAATCATGAAGAGTACGGACTAAGTGAACAAGGAACTGTTGTTCACTAAGTCCAAGAATATTAAAATTAGGGGGCACCTACTGAAATTAGTAGGACACAGGTTTAAAATTTAGAAGAGACAGTACTCAAAAACAAGACTAGCCCCCCCCAATTGGCATGGGGGGAAAGCCCCTTATAATCACATACAAGGAAATCTCACTAAAAACATTGTCTATCATTTAGCAGCCAACACTGAGCATGACTATAAAACACATGGCCCATATTGAGCAACCATGCTGATGGGAGCCTACCACAAGGGTAGGTTAGTGCAGCCCATCTAAATAACACATATGGTTAGGGACCTGTTTAAATCAAGGTGAGAGAAAGGGTTTTTCATGGCCTGCTTGTGCACACAGCTGATTTTGTAGGCATTTTGCAGCTGTCCCGCCTCTTGGTGTTGATTGGTGGAGAGACCCTGGTGGAGGAGGGAGGGATGAGGGGGTGGCTGCCATCATGACTGCTTGCTGCTCTTTGTGCTGCTCTGTCCTTCAACACTGATTGGTGCAGAGACCCCATGGGGGGAGGAGGGACAAGGGAGCAGCTGCCATCTTGTCTGTTACCCTTTATGCTGCTCTGCCAGCTTGTGTCTTCCTCTCACAGCAGTGAGGATCACTGGTTCCCACTGGGGAGCCATTATTTGATTTTTATTAATTTTTTTTGATGATTTTTGTGGACAGTCACAGATTTTATGGTTTCTGCAAAACCACAAATTAAATAAGTCCCTACATATGGTAGTGACTGTGCGGGCCAGGAGCGGTCCGAGGCTTTCGGGGGCGCGCGGCGGGCTGTGGCTAGCAGCCCTGGCATGTGGGTCGGGGAATTCGGCACGGCAGACTAGAATTAGGCACGGACGCGTAGCGGTTGATTAAAGATTATTTTACATACACCGTAGATGGTCGCAGTGCAGGCAGGAAAACTTGCTTGCGTTGCAGTTACAGATAGAAAAGAAGAAGAGCGGACAAGAGTTCTAACTGCGAACTCTGGTCCAAGGCCGGCTGAGAGCTCTAGAACCGCGAGTCGGTTGAATCAACCGGACGAAATAACCTTGAGAAGAGCTCTGGATACCACGATGAGAGTCTGAAAGGTGACTCTCCACGAAAGCGCGCAGGGAAGGGTACGTCGAGGGATCAGGCGGCGACGGGGAGAGGCTAGAGGTTGATCAGGCCCCTATATCCTTCTTAAGGCACACGCTGAGTTCGTTAAGCTCCACAGCGCGCTTAGAGTTCTTCACGAGATGTGAAGTCCTCCTTCTC
>NW_005842241.1:465847-487224 GCF_000455745.1 Alligator sinensis | reverse complement strand
TCTTATATGGCTAGCAAGCCAATCGCTAGCCGCCACGTGGGAATAATTTAGAAACAGCCAATAGTGGGACACAAATTTGCATGCGAATGGCGGGAACTCCTTTGCACCGGGGTTGTCTCTATGCAACTGAGAATTGCACCGTGCAAAGAAAGCTCCTCGTGGCGGGAAATAATTCTGCAGTGCCGAAGCACACACAAAATCATACCCTTTGGGTCATGACAGTGACCATTAAGTGCAGTCTCCCATCACTGCCAACTCTTTTTAAAGTCATGGTGAGCTACTACATTGCATACATTTTGACTTATTTACTTTTACAGCTGAGTTGCATCTTTCTATCCCATTACCAATGATTTCTGTTTCTTCACCGGCTTTTAATGCCTGGCAAACATCATAAAACAAGTCTTCAGTAGTTTGCACAGAATCTCTCAGTCCCCACCCTCTTTCAGCCTGGCACGTATGATTAATGTGACCATCGGCAGAGGGAGAAAAAATTATTTGGGGGGGGTATGCCTTGGTCTCTATTTTAATGTACGCAGATGACACTGTTACACTGTCAAGAACTCCTATTGGATTACAGAGCGCAATTGCAACTTTTGAGCCTCTTTGTGGACAAAATAACTTAAACATACATTATTTTTGATTTGTCATAATTTATTGGGGAAGTCATTTGATGAAATATCCATGGAATATGGGGGGAATCAAAATTGAAGTTGTCAAAACCTATATGTTTTTGGATGTGTTATTCACAGCTTCTCTATCATGGAAACATCATAATTCAGTCAGTTAAAACTAAGGCAGCCCAGTCAGCTGTGGCTATAAAGAAATTTTATTAAACCACAGCAGGACAATCAGTCCAAGCTCCTGTATCAGCATATAGAGCCTAAATTACCTGTCAGATCTTGTATGGCACTGAAGTACGGGATTATGTTGCTAGTAATGATGTAGACATACCTCAGAGCAAGTTTCTTAGGGCTCTTGTGGCTCTTCCTCCTTCAACTCCTGATCTTTTCTGAGATTAGAGACAGGAATGGATTCTATTTTAGCTAATATTATTATTAGAATGGTGGAATTTTTGGTTTAAAATCCTGCCCCTTTTACTATTCTGTCTGCTTAAATTATGCAATATAGAAGATATTACTAATCCCCCTCCTCTCCAGTCACCCTGGTTAGCTTTTCTTTCCTGTACTTTTGCACTTTCTGGGATGGGATACTATCTCAAAGATAATGAAAGATGTTTTTTCCCCATAGATAAGGTTTGGGTTTTCCAGAGGATATGCGGTATTGCCACGCAGTGGCTATGGCCACTCGGATTGCCCCTTTATACACTCTTTAGAAATTAGATCGGAGAGGAGAAAGGTATTTACAGTTAAATCTCGATAATAAATGGTGATCCTCTTTGACTAGTCTCAGGACCAAACAGATGCCCACAGCTGTTCTGGGCTGGATGTAGATTTTTCATTCCAAGGGCTAAAAGATGTTGCCCAGCCTGTCTAGGAGTTTTGGAAAAGACTATCCACTATGTTTTAGAATACTCTTTATATAATGACATAAGGAGAACCTACTTATTACCATTCTTGCAGAAATTGATATATTTTTCAAACAGAGAAATTAATCTGGCTTTTACAGCAAACAGATCCAAATTTAATAAACAGTCTTGCAATTTTTGCTTTTAAGGCTGAGGCGATTAGAGTTAAATACCCTTTATTACTGATATGAATGATACGTTTTAACATTAGATTTGATTTTATTGCCTCAATTGTGGATCTATGTACAACAATTATAGATTCATGTCTTGATTTACTACTATATATATATTAATGTTTTTATGTTGGTGGGCTCTATTTCTAGTATAATATTTGTAGTTCAGTTACTCTGTTCAAACTTATTTATACTATGGTCTTATGTGTGTTGTGTCATTTTCAGGAGCATGGCATTTAGCCAGAATCCTTAATAAATTGAATTAAATTGAATTCAGCTGCATGTGGCTCATCTGGGGGCATGGCTCCTGCTTCTATGTGCATCCGAGGAGGCATGGGGGGATGTGCCCCTGCATCTGTGTGGGGTGAGGGCGGCTGCCGCTGTGGGCTGGGGCTGGGGCTGTGCCGGGCTCTTTCGACTCGGGGCAGGGTGGGTGCTGGGGTCCCAGGGGCCCCATCCCCTCTGGCCCAGCTGCGCAGCTGAGGCTGGCCCTGCTCCAAGCCCTGGCTCTAGGCCCCACCTGGGCAGAGCTTGGCCAGGGCTGGGGCCGGTGTATGGCTGGTGGGCAGTAGATTCATTGGCGTGGGGGGCACTGGCACCAGGCAATGACTCTGGGCACGAGGGAAGGGGTGGTTGCACAGGCATAGCAGGCCCTGGCCCTTATCCCGATCCTGGGCTTGGCTTGGCTCCGCTCCCTCCCAATCCCTGCCTGCTTCCAGCCCCAGTGCCACTCCCTCCCCCCCTCTCCTCCCCCCTTCCTCCACAGCTCTTTCCCCTTCTCTCGCAGACTTTCTTGCTGGGGGGGGTGGTGCATGTGTGCACATGTGCATGCACGCTCAGTCTCCCCCTCCTCCCCCCCATTTTTTTTCTCCCTCCACCTGTGTCTGATGGTAAGGAGATGGGGAAGGAACTGATAGGGGAAAAAGTTGTGGGGAAACAGAAAGCAAAGGGTCTATTTGATTCCCCCCAGATTTATTTTCTCTGCTGTAGCAATGGGAGGGGGGCAAATCCAAGGCAAATCTCTATTGATTACTTTCTGTACCTAGAAAATTGTAACAAATTCATAAATGTTCCATTTATAGAATCTAATTATTGGGGGTGGTCAGCTTATAAACAGGGTCATTTTCTATTTGAATAAATATGATATTTTACAGAACAGGTAGTTAACTTATAGAATTAATTGCCACAGGAGGTGATGGAGACAGATAGTACAGCCAGCTTAAAAAAAAAAAACTGGATACATTCATGGATCATAGATGTATTAATAGCTATTGAATAGAATGGTTGGAGATGGTTCCTCTGGCATCTCTTAATCAATAGTTGTGGATACTAGGGAGGGTATCTATTGAATTAGGGGGTAGATCGCTCTAGATCAGGGGTAGGCAGAGTTTGGCCCATGGGCCAGATTCAGCGTGTGGCAGACTCCATTTCCCAGCAGCCCCTGTCCATGTCACTGCAGGCAGTTTCCATGGAGACCCCAGAGGGGCAAGGCCATGACAGCTCAGGGCTGGGGTTTCCATGGAGATCAGCCCTAGCAATGCTGGAAGGGTATGCAGCTGGGCAGGGAGCTGCTCTGGGGCTGGGATCTTGCGGCAGTGATAGCGTGGTCCGGAGCCAGGGCAGCGCCATGATCTGCTGCCTGTACTCCCTGGGCAGGGGTGCGCAGGCAACGGATCATGTCTCTGCCCTGACTCCAGACCATGCTGTCACCACTGCAAAATCCCAGCCCTAACCCTGGAGCAGGTCTCCGCTCAGCTGTGCACTCTGCCAGCGCTGCTTGGGCCGGTCTCCATGGAAACCCCAGCCCCAAGCTGTCATGGTCTTGCCCTTCCTGGGGTCTCCGTGGAAACCAGCCACTGGGAAATGGAGTCTGGCCTCCAGCCAGATCCACCGTTATTCCCATCCCTGCTCTAGATATAACCTGTTCAGTAGTCTCCCTCTAAAGCATCTACTCCAGCTGCTGTCAGAGACAGAATACGGCGCTAGATGGACTGATTGTCTGACCTACCATGGCACTTCTTATGTTCTTACAATTTTCTGTATGTCATATGGAATAACAGCATCTGTATGTGACCCATATATTCAGATTAGATTCCTTAACATATACATATCCTTAACATATAATTCATCCCCTCGCACAAATGTATTATGAAACTGTCTTTATCACCTGCATATTTTCCACAAGGACCTTGTGGCATTCAGCATGCAGAGTGGTGTATGCAATCTTAAATCTGGCATTTCCTTAATTTTCTGGCCCTGACTTTGCAACTTAAATAACACTATTTTAACAGAATATTTTTTTAAGGAGAGGGAAGGTACATTACAATAATACACCTGGTTGAATAGCTTGGTTCCATTTTGGGATTGGATACAGATCTTTTCTCAGGGATTTTGGGGGGTTTTATAGAGCCTTTTTTTTGGACATACTTTGCAGCATTCTAGCAAGTACTGTACAATATATCAGGGAGGAAAGAATGAAACTTGTTTTTGTTTTTTAACTTTGATGGCTAGATTCAAATTCTTGAAAGAATTATTAAAATGAAATCCCCTTTACAAAAAATAAATCAATATATAAACTAGAATCTAAACTAATTGGCAAACAAGCTGTGTATGGAAGTACCCAAACATATGACCATGAGCTACTGAAGATCTTTTGGCTTTTGTTTTAGCTGATGGATACCAGTTTGCTGCCCTGTACAATGGGAATATTTGGCCTGAACCTGCAACAAACTGTATGGAGCCTACTCCATATGGAGAACCAACTCCAACCCCGTTTGATACCATTTAAAGTCCTAGTGATAGAGCTCTTCTTGTATGTGAGGCACTGTAAGCAGGTTGCTGAGCCTCCTAGCTTCTGCAAGTGGGTTTACTCCTAGAGGAGATCCTCAGCCAGTCCTCCCAAGCAAAACACAGTTCTTTAAAGAAAGAGAGAGAGAATGAAACAAAGAAAACCAAATTCTTCTGCCCTGTTCTTCATATGAGAAGGAGAGCCCCTTTTACTTGGGCTCTGGCACAGCAGTCTGGCTTCTCTGCAGCATGTTTTGCTTACCGCTTGCTTCCTCCTCTGCTCTGTTTACTCTTCTGGGAGCTTTTAAAGCTCCCAGCAGGATACTCCCTACTTATCTAAACACCCTGCAGGTGGGCTTTCTCAACAGGGTTGTTCCTTTTTAAAAGGGCAGACCACTGTTATACAAATTGTACCTCCCAAGAGTAGAGTCTGCAACCCATTCTTCTGTATCTAGTCCTGTGTGAGAAAAAGTCCATGTTGGTATGTGTAGCTCCTGGTCAATGGCAGGTATCAAAGGAGTAGGTTTGTAGTGCCAGGGTACAACACATCAGCTTGGGGTTGGCTGCTTTCATGGCATGTACCCATATTCAAAGAATCATAGAAAAGTAGGGCTGGAAGGGACCTCTGGAGATCATCTGGTCCAGCCTCCTGCCTGAGGCAGGATCATCCTTGTTGACAGCATCCCAAGTAAATCCTTGTCTAACCTATTATTAAAATTACACAATCAACCCTGTTACACAGTTACAAGCCACAGCATCCGAACCTTCCCCAGGTAAAGCAGGAGTACAACGGTGGCCAGTGTCCTGCTGTTGCAAGTGTTGTTAAAATAAGCTCACGAGATCCAAGGAAGAGGGCCATGTTCCCTGCTACATAGGAAGGTAACCCCCCACCAACAGTCCATACCAATCTGACCATAAAGTAAATCCCAAATATGTCAATTGGTCTGACCCTGAGTGGAGGGGACAAGATCCTTTAACTAGGAACCTCCAAGTATAGCTCCAGCAGGAGTATTGGCACACTCTAGTAAAAATTCCCATGCCAATACCCATTATTTCTGAAGAAAGGAATCCCCCCTTCCATGCATGTAGCAAGAGGAGGAGAAAAAAAATCCTTCCTTGCCCCATGCAGCAACCAGCAAAGCCCAGAAACATGGGAAATACCCATAGTAGAGCATAGGCATAGCTATGCCTAGTTCATCACCAGTGCCCCCAAGGGCATCAACAGAAACACCACCTGGATTGCCATCTTCTTCCCCCTTGCACCCAGAGTCATGTATCATAGTGCTTAGGGTCAGAAGGGACCTAAACAGATCATCAGGTCTGACCCCCTGCTCTGGGCAGGAACAGGTGCTAGGGTCATATCACCCCAACCTCTCAAATATCTGTCCAACCTCCTCTTGAAGACCCCCAAGGTAGGAGAGAGTACTACCTCACTTGGGAGCCCATTCCAGAGCCTGGCAGCCTTGACTGTAAAGTAATGTCTCCTGATGTCCAGCCTGAACCTTCTCTCTAACAATTTGTGGCCATTATTCTTAGTAACCCCAGGTGGTGCCAGGGGAAACAGAGCCTCCCCCAATTCCCACTGGTCCTCCCTGGTGAGTTTGTAAACGGCCACCAGATCCCCTCTCAGCCTTCTCTTGTGGAGGCTGAATAGGTTCAGGCCCTTTAGCCTCTCTTTGTAGGGCCTGCCCTGCTACCCCTTGACCACGCAAGTGGCCCTCCTCTGGACCCTCCCAATGCTAGTCGCATCCCTCTTGAAGTGCAGCACCCAGAACTGGACGCAGTACTCCAACTGTGGCCTGACCAATGCCGCATAGAGGGGAAGGATCACCTCCCTGGACCTGCTTGTGATGCATCTGTAGATGCACGACAAGGTGTGGTTAGCCTTACTGACCGCTTCCTCGCATTGGCGACTCGTGTTCATCCTGGAATCAACAACGACTCCAAGATCCCTTTCTGCCACCATGTTGACAAGAAAGGTGTTCCCCAGCCTATAGGCATGTTGCTGGTTCCTTCTCCCTAAATGCAGCACCTTGCACTTGCCTGCGTTGAATTCTATCCTCTGATCCTCCCACCGCTGTAATTTGTCTAGATCTAGCTGGATTCTGTTCCTCCCCTCCAGCGTGCCTACCTCGCCCCACAACTTGGTGTCGTCAGCGAATTTGGACAGCGTGCATTCCACACCCACATCCAGATCGCTGATAAAGATGTTGAACAGTACAGGTCCCAGGACCGAGCCCTGGGGGGACTCAACTGCCCACATCCCTCCAGGTCAAAAACGAACCGTCCACTACCACTCTTTAGGTGCAACCATCTAGTCAGCTTGCCACTCATCTGACTCTGTAGGCATCAATGCTACAGTCACCAAGTTTTTTTTTTACAAGAAAGTGGTGGGAAACCATGTTAAAGGCCTTCTTAAAGTCCAGGAAGACGACATCCACCCCGACACCCTCATCCAGGGACTTTGTGACCTGATCATAAAAAGAAACCAGGTTAGTTAGGCAG
This sequence comes from Alligator sinensis, assembly GCF_000455745.1. NCBI lineage: Eukaryota > Metazoa > Chordata > Crocodylia > Alligatoridae > Alligator > Alligator sinensis. The sequence goes on along the minus strand of NW_005842241.1, from coordinate 480,234 downwards.
GACCTGCCCTCAATGAACCCATGTTGGTTGCCCCTGAGCATTACCTCCCCTGTTGGGCCCTTGGAAATGTGCTCCTTTGATAATTTTCTCAAAGGTCTTCCCAAGGACCGAGGTAAGACTGACTGACCTATAATTGCTGGGGTCCTCCTTTCTCCCTTTCTTGTAAATGGGGACCACATTGGCCCTTTTTCCAATCCTCTTGTACCTGGCTAGAACCCCACAAGCACTTGTAAAGCCATGCCAGGGGCCCCTCTATGACCCCTGCCAGTTCCCTCAGCACCCAAGGGTGAAGAGCATCTGGACCTACTGATTTGAACATGTCTAGCCCCTCCAAAAGTTCCCTAACTATGTTGTTCCTAACCCTGGGCACGGCGGTGCCTCCCCTGGGTCTGTCCGCAGTTCTAGTGGGGGAGATGTCCTGGTCCCTGTTCAGCAATATGGAAGCAAAGAATTTGTTAAAGTGGTCAGCTTTTTCGTTTGCCGCAATCGCCAGATTGCCAAGCCTGTCCTATAGGGACCCCACATTACCCGGGGCCGCCTTCTTACTTCCTGTGTATTTGGAGAAGGACTTTTTATTATCCTTAATTCTGGTTGCTAGCCCTAGCTCCATCTCTGCCTTGGCCTTCCTAACAGTCTCCCTGCAGTCCCGAGCAATGGAGGTGTAATCCTTCTTGGTGATAGCCCCTTGCTTCCACTGTTTGTACGCCTCCTTTTTTGCCCTCAGGCATCCCTGGATGCCTTTGCTGAGCCATGGGGCGGCCATGTAGTCATTTTGAATCTGATTAAGTTTGCCCCTGGCAATATCATTAGTGCCCCCACAGATAAACAGCATGGGATAGTAGTTAGAGGGCTGGACAAGTCTCAACAACCTTTTTATGATGTATTGGATGCAGACTCCTGGAAGGCAGCAGACATCCTGAGCCAACAGATCAGGCCAGCAGATGTATACCTTTGTGCTGTGCAGGAGGGAGTCATCAATCACTACTACCCATCACTTCCTTTTGGTAGCAGTAGTCTTGATCCTCCCCACCCCTTAGGGGTACATGGCTTGGCCTCCTCTGCCACTGGACGTGGCTTCTTCTCATTTGATGCCAGAGCTTCATGCTTATTCTCCAGCTGGACAGCTGTAGGTCTGGAAGAGGAGTGCTGTCTGTTGCCAGAGGTGACAAGCTGTCGGCTTTCACCTTCCAGAGTACCTTCATCTTTTGTGTCTTCCAATGTCTTCTCTGGTTGTCCCTCTTCCATGATGCTGGAAGTCTCCTCGTGAATTGAGTCAGTAAAGGCCTCATGCTTGAGGAATGCAAAAATCTAGAACTCTTGGTTCCTCATGCTTGCGTATGCTTCTGAGCCTAGCCACCTCCTCCTGCAGCTCCCTAACCTGATTCCTGAGAGAATACACTGTAGTCCAGTCATGTACATACGTACGTGTGTGTGCGTGTGCGTGTGCGTGCGTGTGTGTGTGTGTGTGTGTGTGTGTGTGTGTATAATATTCCGTGCTTTTTTTTAGGTTTCCTTTTTATGACTGAAAATCATTTTTTAGTTACTTAGGATGAAATTTAGCCTGGGAATCACTTTTCTAATTTTGGCATTTGGCCAATATCTTTAAAAATGGTAGCCACAACTAACAAGATGAATAAATGTTGATATCTCGGTGTCTAAGAGGCCTATTTTTTTGATTTTTCTAAATGACTTTAAATGGGTTTTGCAATAACCTACAAACTTCCTTTATCTTTTGATGAGTAATGGCTCATTGTTTGGCAGCTCTAAGTGTTTAAATGCAAAAACTATCAATATTGACTACTTTTTTGGGAACACAATAAAAATACTTGTTTCAAGTGGAAAGTTTTACCATTAATTTCTTTAAAGTCACTTTTAATATTATTAATAAAAAAGGTACAAATGATTATGGAACACATATAGGTAAAATAAAACACTTCAACTTAGATTTGAAGTCAAGTCTGTGACATGACGGACACTGGATATTCTTAATTTAGGTATTCTTGTGTATCACTGTCTTCTTAAGATGACTCTATAATAGTAGCTCATCTGAATGTCCATTTTCATTGTGTAGAGGCAATTTCACTCCATCTGACAGTCTACTTTTAGTATGCATCACAGGTTCCAATGCATCCAGCACTGACATCCACCCAAAATTTGTTGGATCAAGAGTTTGTGCATGTTGTGAATTTCTCCATTGATAGACTTACAAGTGTGCTCAGAGGCAGTGCTATATGAAGGAGTCACGGTCTGGAGGAAGTCTTGCAGAATCGTAGCGTGCCGTTTGCTGCCACTTATGTGCATGAGCAGCAGACAAACTCGCTCACAGGATTATTGTAAAGTATTCTGACAGTAAATAAAGCCTGTTTATCAAACAGATCTTTAGTGAGCTAATTTTTTCTATGTTGTTGCATAGTTTCCATGTACATCAACTCTCTTGATTGTAAGATTCACTTCATTGATTTCACTTTACCACAACCAAAGAAACCTCCCACTATGTCGACTCTAGTGAATCTGTAAACCCCAAGAGCAGCAGACGCTGCATCACACTCTGGAAATAATGAATGGCAGTAGGAGTATAATGGTGTGTCTCCTGTTTTTTCTTACACGTGTGTATATCTTGCTCATTCACATGACTGATGTAGGAAGCAACAGCCCATACATCAGTATCTTTGAAATAAAAAATGACGGTGCAGGAATTATCTATTTGAGCTGCATGGAAGAGTGCCCTTGTGTCAGCCTCACATGGAGATTTCAATACAAAGCACACATCTTGTTTTCCGGATTTTAAATCCTAGCAGACGAGATTCATTGTGAAGTACAGGTCAGCATGGTGGAAGAAAGAATGCCATTCATTCAAAAGAAAATGTTGTAGTCTCATTTTGTTAGAATGCTTTGACAGAAATGAGCACCAGGATGCATCAGTAGGCATTTGCTGGTCAGAAACAAGGTAAACATTAGGAACAAACCTGACTGACTTTGACTGACAGTGCTGCTATATTATGCTGTTTCATACTAGACATCAACAGTTCTCCATCATAAACATAATTAAGTGAAATGCCACTGCATTGACCAGTGACACACTTGAAGAGACTGAGGGCATATTCAGACCGTGTCTTGCTCAGTGGGACTTTATTCCGTATTGTTCCAACATCTATTAATTCATAATAATGTGATGGTGGTGAGATCAACTGGAGGTTCATCAATGTTACAAACTTTGATTTGACAGGTTTGTGGAATGTCTCATCTGCTGTGAAGAGCAAAACGTTCACAGAAGTAATTTTGTATTGCATAATTTCTTCTAAAGTTATGGTAGCCTCTTTTCTGCTGGGTAGAAGGTCAATTACTTGTTTCATTGTAGTATGGTTAACCGTTTTCCTACATTCTTGCTTGCTCTTGGTTGCCATTGTTTTTGTTGTAAAGGTCTTGCTTTTTCCTTGTGGTGATAGTGTCATGTATTGACTTAGTTTCATATGAAAGTCTCTCCAGAATGTTTTCCACTATCACGTTACCCGCATCATGGGCTTTGTGGAGACTCTTCGGTTGCTGGCTCAGCAGAGCAAAGGTAGTGAAGAGTTGGTCCATTCAGATCCCATGGGTCCATTCAGATTCCAGATCTGTCTTCACTGATTCAACAACTTTGCAGTCTGTGTACTGTCTTGATAGACCCAGTTCTGGAAATGAATTGCCTGTTTTAGTTGTTCCCTTTACTGCATAATAACTGGTCTACTGAGTATGTTAATTGCAACCATAGATAAATTCTTGGTAAATCTAATCCAGCCCCCACTTCTGTTCTTGGATTCTTTGTTCATGGTCATTTCCGTGACTTGATCTGGAGGCAGGTTGCTATAAGTTTTTTCCAGTCAATGAAAATGAAAACATTGTAGCCATGTGCAACTTTTTGTCTTCTTTGTGTTGTTATATGCCAGTAGTACAAGGACAAGTATCTGAGGGAGTTGACACTTCCATAAGCTGCTAACAGTGGAAGCATTCTACGATAAATTGATAAGTACTCTTTTGAAATTTGTGATGTTGAAAGAGGATTTCAACCTCAGTGCTATAAGGCAGAAAATACTTGGCCATATCTGATTTACAACTGAGCACTTCTTCAAACATTGAATGTATCAATTCCTGAAAAGCAGTTGAACTGATGAATTCCTCATGTACATTTTCTGAAGTGATATCTACCAACTGTTTCAAGCTGTCAATCATTTGAGGAATCTTCTGGAGGTATCTATGGATTAACATATTCATTAAACCTTCTGTTACTAGTTTGTGGAGGCACATTCCTCTGTTGTAAATTTCACAAAATGCCCTATGTGAACTACCTGCAACTGCAACCCATGCAGCAACAGCTAATTCTTCAAGATCCCTACCTGCATATCTCTTTCCTAGAGCATTGAGATAAGACATTTCTGTGTGAAACCCACCAAGTATACCCCCTTTCACATTAAGCCATCTCTTATCTCAGGGGTGGGCAAAATGCGGCCCGCCAGGCCATTTTATCTGGCCCACAGGGCCCCTAAAAATTTAGAAAATTAATAGTTACCTGCCCCTGGCTGCCTGTCATGCGGCCCTCGGTGGCTTGCCAAAACTCAGTAAGTGGCCCTCTGCCTGAAATAATTGCCCGCCCCTGTACTTATCTTCTCACAGGGCCTCTTCAGTATAGCTATAGACTGCTTGATCTGCAACCAACTGAATCACTGGCATCTCTTTCAGGTCAGCAACTTTTTGGCACCAGTCCATCACATCTATAAAAACTTCTTTGCTTGGAGATTGAGTATCATTTAACATTGTATGTTTTCCACTTCACAACATTGCTTTCAAGAGAGTAATGATATCTATGCTGGGATCCTTCCACATGGTTGAATCACTTGGAAAAGTTCATGGGAGGTTAACTGGTGCACCAGTATTCCCTGAGAACTAATTTCCAATCTTTGTGGTTGCAGTTGAGCATGTAATTTGCCACTCCCATAATTTTTGGTGATAACTGAGTAGACTAGACTTTTCCAAACTTCAGGTTTTGGTGTAACCCAGGTTGTTGTATCTGAAATAGCTTGTTATTGGTGAAATGAAATCAGTTGTGCCATATTTACATTTGTATAATGGCTTGTTTTGGAACCTGTTCACCTATCTTCATTGAAATAATCGTTATCCATGACAACAGTACAAGGCTGACCTGCAGCAATTTCACTTGGATACAACTGACCATGCTGAATTGATTGTGGTGTATCCACTGAAAGTATTGAACTGTGGTCAGATTTGTTCCGTTCCTGCAGTGCCCATGCTGAAAGTTCATCAAGAACATCATAATAAGAAATGTTGAGTTTCATTTCCTTCAGGATTTGGATGAGTTTCTTATTACCTATCATGTTGTGAATATATATAGATATATATCTATAGATAACGTGACTTGCATTGGCTGTCACTTCCCTATGAGTAGATGCAACAATCCTTCATACATAAAACATACAGCTGGTTGCAGTCATTTTGCAACCAGCATGCAGCATTCTTAGAATCAGCAGAAAATTAGGGTTGGAAGAGGCTGCAGAAGGTCATCTAGTCCAACCACCTGCTCAAAGCAGGTCCATCCCCAAGTAGAACATCCTAGCCAAACTTTGTCTAGCCAGGTTTTGAAAACGTCCAAGGATGGAGATTCTGCCACCTCTCTGGGTAACCTGTTCCAGTGTCTTACTACTCTCCTAGTGAGAAAATTCTAGGAGGGTAGTAATGTATATCCATGCTGCCACTTTCAGTATTCTACCATTGCTGTTACAGTAAGTAACCAAGGCTTACAAACAGTTCCTTTTTTTCTCGTTTTGAACATATTGGACTGCACCTGTGAAAGTTTTCCAAGCACAGTCTGTTTTGATTTGGTGAAATTTTATAGCTAACCTGTTGCTTATGGAGTCCCTGCTGTTCCCTTCAAGAGTTCCTTACAGATTGCACACAAAAAAACTAATGAGGAACATCCTTGACCACTTTTCACTTGTGATTCAGTGGTTCATCAGTAACTTCAGTCTCAGCCATTTTTGCAACACTTAACAGATTGTGTGCCTCTTGTGCGTGCTTCAGGGCTGTCCTTAGGGGGGCGAATTGGGGTGACCGCCCCAGGCCTTGTGCTTGGGTGGCCCCACAGAGCCAGGCAGAGTGGCCACGGTGACTCAGCAGTGTTGCCACCGCCAGCTTTGCATCCAGCCGCTCGGCACCTCCCCCACACCCCCCACCGCCAAATCTGCTGTGCACTTCTTCACGTCTAGGGCACACGGGGGCGGGGCCCCTCACAGACTGATTGCCCCAGGCCTCATACCCTGCTCAGGTCATCTCTGTGTAATGCCTACAACATTTAACTCACAGTTTATATGTACTTTCTTTGGCTTATCATCGACCCACATTCGCTTATAAAGAGTATCAAAACTTGTGCCTAAATTCTTCCAGTTTTAAGCTTTTTGTGCAAGTTTATTCCATGTATCCTGGGAAAGTTGTTGTAAGTGTTGTTTTTTTTAATGCTGAAGTTTTTTCACATATGACACATCGTTATTAAAGGCTTTTCCTTGGTTGATTCAGGTGTTGCAACAAAAAGTGCTGGCTTCTTGGTTTGTTGGGAAGTTCTAGCCCCTGTTTTATCATCCATTGTTCTTAAATATTTGTCGTCTTTTCATTTATTAAAAAAAGAAAAATTTAATGTAGATAAGAAGTAACAATAGAAGGATAGGATTACCAAAACATTAAGAGCAGATACCATTATATGCTATATGTCGTGCCTTAAAAAGTGGTCAGTAATGTTGTTATTTTGAATTTAAAGGGTTAGAGCTGCAAAACAGTGGACCATTCATTACTCATCAAAAGACGAAGTTTGTAGGTTATTGCAATATCTATTTTTTCATTTAGAAAATCAAAATCTGTCTCATAGGTACCAAGATATTGGTATTTATACATCTCGCTGGTCATGGCTGCCATTTTAAGATATGGGGGCTAAACACCAAAATTAAAAAAGTGATCCCCAGGCTAAATTTCTTCCTTAACACCTCAGTTATGAATTTCAAAAATAAAAAAAAGTCCCTCCCAAAAAGTGCACCGGCTTTGTATACATGACTGGACTACTAGGAGGCACCTCTCACACTGCAAGCACCCCCCCTAGAGGCAGGCAGTAGTCCTTGCAAAGCCAGACCAGAACTTGAATGAAAACCTTGGTGTTCAGTGGCCATTCCTAGACAGAGCCTGCACAGGTACAGGTTAAGTACTGCTGCTGCTGCTTCTGATGCTACATCCTGGAAAAACTTCCGTGTTCATCCTTCAACTGTTTCCATTCACCAAGCTAACAGTGAAGGAAGGGTAAGAAAGAAAGTATCCAGGGAACCTCCTCCGTGGACTCTCCACTTGAATTCCTGGTTACACTCCCCTGTTTGCTGGTCCTGTGCCACTGGTTCCTGGACTTTCTTACACCTCGTTCATGAGACCTGGCAGGCATACGGCATAAAGTCTCAAAATGTCCACCAGTAGGTTCTCAGGATATGGGAGCAGCTGGGCCTGGTGGCGACTTTCACCTGACAGAATCTCAGGACTGTGGAATAGATCCAGGAACAATAGTATAATAAGAATGTATGACTCCAGGTCTGTCAGCCCAGAGACAAGGTCCTACTGTTGCTCCCTTCATGAGAGCAAATTGCTTGCTAATGGCAGGGACCCTATGAGATCATGTGACAAGGTAAGGAAGTAGATTATGAAGTGTGGCTGGTAAGGAAATGGCACGGGTTCTGGATATATCATGTAAATCTCCTAGAAGCCTGGCGAGTCAAAGAAACACTGACTGCCTCAAGTGCAGTCTCAAAGTATAAAGGAAGTGTGCAAAAAAAATTCAGTTCCCAACCAGTCGGTAGCTCTAGAGCAGCCATTCCCAAACTCTGACAGACTGAGTACCACCAATTTAAAATGATGCAGCCTTAAGTACCGTCAGCCCCAGTGGTACACGTATAGCCTGTGAGTGGTACGTGGAAGGGTGGGGAAGGCCATGCACACCCAGACACCCAGCCCAGCCTGCTGCTGATGGCCAGGAACGCAGCCCAGCTATGTGTGCAGCAGTGCCCAGGAGGTTAATGTTGGGGAGAAGGGGGGACAGATATTGAGGCCCCCACAGGGAGGGAGGGAGTGGGGCAGAGGCAGGGTTGAATGTGGCCCCAGGGGTGGGGTGGGATGGTGGTATCCCCGAGTGGCTTGTCCAGGGCTGTGGGAGGGCTCCCACCACTGTGCGCACTCCAGGGTAGGCGTGGGGGGGCATCTCCCCCACCCTCCCAGGTTTGTGTGTGGGTGGAGATGGCTACCGTTGCCTCATGGCTGTGTGTGATGCCATGTGCCTTCTGCGCGCTGGCTGCCCAGTGGCGAAAGGCACATGGTGTCGTGTGCAGCTGCCAGTGCCCTGCATATAAATCCGGGGGCCAAGTGGCCCCCGTACCTACCCTGGGTTGCACACAGTAGCAGGGGGCCCCCCGCGCCCCTGGAAAGGCCCACGTCACCTTGAGAAGGGCCATGGTGGGTGGGTGGGCGTGCCCAGTGGCCCCTGAGGTGGGGCCTGGCTGGGCCTGTGGAGCTCCGTAAGGGGACACCAGTTGGCCAAGGCCGGAATCTGGGTTCAGGGAGGCTTTTGGCTTCAGGCTTGGCCTCACAGTGCAAGTGGGGTGGACCTGCCCCTACTGCAAGGGCTTGGCCCTGGGAACAGCTGCCCCAGCCTGCCTGAGACCTGGTCTTGCTCCCCTCAAGGGGCTAGGGCCAGGGCTGGGCAGGTGCTGTGCAGGGCCACTGTGCTGTGGGCTCCCAACCAGCTCAGCTCTGAGTACCACTTGCAGCAGCTATTCCCAGAGCCCAGGGAGTCCCTGCTGTGGCTGGGGTGGTGGTGGGGGTTCGCCCTGCTTGCGCTGTGCCTGGCATGCACAGGCAGAGCCGGGATCCCCCCGAGCCCAGGGTCCTGCCCCGGTCAGGCGGTGTTCCCCTGTGGGCAGGATGGCTGTGCCTCATCTCCGTGGAGCTGCATGGCCCGGGCTGGGCCCCATCTCCACTACTGCTGAGCACCCCCGCTGTGGCCCGAGTCTGCAGAGTCCTGAGTCTTCTCGCCCGGCTGATGACCGTAACTGATAAAACAATGTTTTATGATTACTAAATGTTTTGATGTTGTTTTAATGCACAGTCTGTTACCTAGAGAAAAGCCTGTGCACAGATCAGTGAGAGGAGGCAAAGAGCCTGCAAGGGGAATTTCTGGATGTGTTTACAACCCGACCCTGAAAGATTGCCCTGATTAATCATTGGCTTGTCCTGAAACCAGTAAGCTAGGTATTTTTAAAAGATATTTCTAACATTGTATTTTTAAAGTGTTTTAAAAAATACTTAGGCAGACAAGGTTCTTTGGGTGAATCTGATATATTTTATTAGACCAACTTAAATAGTTGGAAAAAAAATGTTTTAGCAAGCTTTCAGGTTTAAAAACCCTTTATGCCTGACTAAGGGTTTTTAAACTTGAAAGCTTGATAATTTTTTTTTTGGCCAACTATTTAAGTTGGTCTAATAAAAGAGATCATATTCACCTAAAGAGCCTGGTCTGCCTGTGTCCTTAGATCAACCTGGCTACAACCTACACCCCTTAAAAATACTTGTAATAGTATTCCTTTAAAGCATGTTCATTTAGTATTGTACTCTGCCATGCACATTTTGCTCCCTATTTCTACCAGGTACAGGGAGTAAAAGTGAGTTTCTGTCAATGAATAAGGCCAACATGGGTACAAACAACAACTTTCAATTAATAATTTACTTTAAAAATGCTCTTGTATGAAACAGTTAATACAAAAAACATTATCTTTTTATCTGAAGGATATTTATAGGTCTTTTAGAATATTGGCAGATATTAATGTAATATAGGGGTGCAGTGCCTTAAAGACTGGTTAATCATTCTTGATTTCTAAACAGTGCCAGATACATGTTTGTACTATATTTTTAGATGCTCATTTTACTGTGAATAAATTGGGTACTCAGTTACTTAAGTAGCACTTGCAAATACTTATTTGTATGTGAAAATAGATCCATCTTCAGATCGTTTGAGTGCATTTTTATAGACGCTTCAGAAAACTTTATTTACAAGTGCTATTATCATAGGGACTGGTAGGACTTGTGAGGAAAATCCACGCTTTTCTCTCCCGTGTGTTTATTTTGAGTGATATGATTCTGTGTTGTATACTGCATATGCTTCTTATTGACCTAGTACATATACAACGCAAGCATGACAAAACTGAAGTATATTTCATTAATCTTTTCTTTAAAAAAATAAACCTTTGTGCTTTTTGTATGTGTTAAACTATAATATTCTTTTACAAGGTGGTATCAGCCCATTTCTTTGATGTGCGATTCTTATTAAAACCTCCTGATTTAAAAAAAAGTAACAATCTAGCATTGTGGGATTATTTTTCACTACATGTATGGTGGGGATGCATGACTTTTTAAATGATTTAACCCTATGTATGTGATTACAGATTATGATAGTCCAGATAGGCAAATTAGCTTTGTTTAATATGAGTCATCTAATTTTTCCCATGAGATGCCTTTCAGCAGCACTTCTGGCACATTTAATGAGGTGTGTAGTACCACAGATGAGTGGATTTGTGGAATTCTTATTTGTAAAATTCATTATTTTTTGACATGCTGTGTCACCACAATAGGTTTTATTTCTATTTTTTTTTCCCCCCCCCCCCCCCCCCCCCTAATCTTTCATATAGCTTCAGAAATGTTGTTTTCCCTCCGCTTTAGCCATGTTTGCTTGCTAGAAAAGTGTTCTGGATTTTTTACTAATTACTTTGAAAATGAATATCCCTTGTAATCTTTTATTTGGCATAAAAGTGGATGACTGGTAAGCAAATTGTCAGGAAAATTGCTCTTATTTATACTGGTGTAATACTAATACTGTTCACACTATATGGCTGTCTTTTCCGCTGCTGATTGGGATGGCTCAAACAAGTTGCCTTGTTTGCTATAAGATCCCCATCTGTCCATTCTTGATCTAATAATCTTGTTAATTTATATTATGCTGTCATAACTGATACAACTTTTGTACAGTAAATTTGAAACTATGATTCTGGATTTCTCCTGCTCTAAGTGAAGTCAGTGGCAAAATTCCTATTTAATTTAGTGGAATTCAGTTGGTCCTGACACCTATAGTAGAAAATATATTTGAATTTATATACCATTAAAGTAGATAGTATGCCTTTGAAATTAGAGCTCCGTGTTCCCCATGGGTTAATTCATTATACATAAAGGCAGATTGTTGAATTTTTAAAATTGAAATTAAAAAACCATGTCTCCTCGTTTACAGACATTCTGTTTGGTTGCTCGTCTAGGGTCTACACGGTGACCAATGGATGGGTCTTCTGCAATTTAACTTTTAGAATACTACATGCATTTAAAGTGCTTCTAAGGCTTAGGCATACTTTTTAAACTGTGCTCATGGGCAGAGGTAATTAACTGATTTACTGTGGTTTAATTATGGTCTGGACTTCATCCACAAAATTACAAAGTTATCTTAAGAATGACATTGAGGCATGAGCGTATGTTACCTGTTAATTTAGTAAATGGAAAGTAGTATTTTTGTATGTCTGCAACTCCTATCCCATTGTATGATATTATTTCTGGACTCTTATTTTTTCCTTTCTTATACATGCTTAAGTTGTTTTCTAAACCTTCACCTCCAAGTACTGACAAACAAAGCGCAATAAAAATGTTATATGCACTTTCTGAATATAGTTGTATAAGTAAACAGTTTTGGGAAGAGGTGGGCAAAATCCAGCCTGTGGGCCGAATCCGGCCCGCCAGGCTATTCTGTTCAGCCCGCGGAGCCCCTAAAAAATTTAGTAAATTAATATTTATTTGCCCCAGCTCCCTGTCAAAGCTGGCTGTAGCCAGGGGCAGTAGGACCGAGAGGGAGCCCTCAGCAGGCTACAGGTTTGAGCAGCCCCGCCCCGCCCCAGCCAGTTTCCTGCTTTCCTGCCCCCACCCTGCTCCAGCACTACGTGGCTGTGGCTCCCAGCTGCATCCCCAGACTGCAGAGCATGGGACTGCGCTGGTAGGGTGTGTATATGTGTGCATGCATGTGGGCAGGCACAGGGGCAGAATGTGTGAGTCTGCAGGCACAGGGGCAGTGTGCGTGCGTGCGTGCGTGCGTGTGTGCATGCAGGCACAGGGGCAGCGTGTGTGTGTGTGTGTGTGTGTGTATCTGCAGGCACAGGAGCAGAGTGCGTGGAGGCACAGTAGCCACCCTCCCCCCATACCGACCCACCCCCAACAATATACAAGAATAAGACTTCATTTTAAGCTATTGTGCAGTCACCTCTATGTACACTACACAAACGCATGTAAATCAGGACAAAAATATGTTTTTTAATCAAATTAATGAATGTTGTAGATGATCACTTTTTAGAATATAATTTGGTATTTTTTCTGGTTTTGAGATGGCAAATCCCTTGCTGAAAGAAGTACTTCCAGGGGCAAGAGGAGAGACTTCTGGTGACAAGGGTTAGGGGGTTGGACTTCTAGTCACAAGATGGCGACCAGGGGGTAGGGTACCTGCCAATGTGCGGGGCTTGACAGCTTGTCAGCATGTGGCCCTTGACAGCTTGTCAAAACTCAGTAAGCGACCCTCCACCCAAAATAATTACCCACCCCTGTATTAAAGGGTATGAAGAGGTATCTTCCCTGATTGATACAGAGGTGTAAACAAGCAGTTTTGTACCTCCAGCTGGTAAGTCTGATGTGGTGGAAGGGGAAGGGGGAGAGAAGGGGCGTGGTGGGGGGCAGATCAAGGCGCCTGTGGTAAGGGAGAGCTGGGGCAGGCACAAGCGCTGCCCAGCTGGGGCAGGGCGGGCACAGCACGGAGCTGCAGCTCGTCTCAGGGGGTGGTTCCCATTGCTATGCGCTGCTTGTCCGGGAGCCACTTGTCCAATGCTTGCCCATTTGCACAGCAGCTCCCGCCACTGTTCCTGCTGCTCACCTAGGAGTGCGTGGGTGGGGGTGTGTGTGCCCCCAGATATGCATGGGCTGGGCTGCACCAAGCAGTGACATGAATGGGGGAGTGAGCAGAGACAGCAGTGGTAGCATTCAATCTTGCATCTCCTTTAAGTTGATGCTGAGGGCAAGTTCCCACTAACCTACCATTGCTACCAGACACATGTAGCTGGGCCTTGAGTGGAGACACAGTTATGCAGCAAAAATTGTTCCTTTCCTCATTATGCTTTTTTTTTTTTGTTTGTTTGTTTTCAATTGAAGCTGTAGGATTATAAATTTCAATAAAAAGTTCAGATTTCCTGATATTGCTGTGTCCATAGTATGAGTGCATTCTGGTATAGTGAAGACAATACAAAAAACTAAAACTCTTGGTTCCAACATATGATACCTTTTATTAGACCAACTGGGAAATCGCAAGAAAATTGTCCTTTTCTGCAAGCTTTGGGTAGACATAACTTTAGAAAGGTTTCAGCATACTGTTTCTGGTTAAAAAGTCAAGAGTTGTTGTTCTTTTAACAACCCCCCCCCCCCCCCAAAAAAAAAACACATTTTTAAAGAGCTATTGTTACCACTGCAGGCATCTGTGGACACTTTTGACAAACTTAATTAATTTTCTATGTTTCCATGTCAAGAATTGCCAGAAGGGGAGTGCCTAATGTAAAGCTCTTGGGTATTTAGCCCCCTTAATAAATGTTGCATAATGTTCAGTAGAGGTGCACCGATACATTGGTCCAGTATCAGATCGGCACTGATATAAAGAAAATTTATTATATCAAAAATTGGCCATATCAGGCTGATAATTTGGCTAATAAATGGCTCGTGCATACGTGCAGCTGCAACACAGCACAGGTAGCAAGGAGCACAGCACAGCAGCATAGAGAGCTGCCTCCAGCTGGTAAGTCCAGTGTGGTGGAAGGGGAGGGTGGAGGGAAGGCGTGTGGGGGAGCAGATCAAGGCCCCCGTGGTAAGGGAGGGGTGGGGCTGGGGCAAGCGCTGCCCAGCCGGGGCAGGGCAGGGGCAGGATGGAGTTGCGGCTCATTCGGGGAGCACAAGGATGAGAGGAGGTGTGCTGCTGGTCTGGTGCTCACCTGGTGGCTCCTGTCACTGCTCCTGCCGCTCACCTGGGAGGGCATGGGGGGGTGTGCACCCCTGGATCTGCATGGGGTGGAGCCGTGCCAAGCTCTTCCTGGTTAGGGCTGTGTTGGGAAGGGGCTACAGCAAATTTGTGGCTGCAGCTCTGCCCTGCCAGGAAGAGCTTGGTGCAACCCCAGCCCCAGCTCACCCTGCCCTATGCAGATCCAGGGGCACACGCCCCACCCCCCATACACTCCCAGGCAAGCAGCAGGAGCAGTGGC
>NW_005842241.1:448537-465837 GCF_000455745.1 Alligator sinensis | reverse complement strand
GGACAAGTGGCTCCCGGCTGAGTGGTGCACAGCAATTGGAACACCTTCCCCCGATGTGCTGCGGTTCCGTGCCGTACCTGCCCTGCCCGCGCTGGGCAGCGCTTGCCCCAGCACTTGCCCTAGCCCCACCCCTCCCTCATGGTGGGGGCCTTGATTTGCCTCCTTCCCCCACATCCTTTCTCTCCCCCTTCCCCTTCTGCCACACCAGACTTACCAGTTGGAGGCAGCTCTCCACGCTGCCAGGCTGGTATCAGAAATTGGGTCAGTATTGGCTGATATGCTTCTTTAAAAATTGGCTATTGGTATCAGCCGCAAAATCTCTATCGTTATACCCCTAATGTTCAAAAATGCTTGAGAATCCATGAACTCTCCTTGACCATAATGGGGTATGAGGATGCTTAGATCCATCTCAGAGTAGGAATGAATCTTACCTATTTTCAACACAATGCTTTGATCCTTAGCTACAGAACTCTTTCCAACTTGAGGCCTGCCAGAGCCTGAGCCTGGCCATCTTTTTGGAAGTGGTGTAAAAACATTTTATTTGGGCAGACTTTTAGCTGGTGGGGGTTAAGCTTTGGGGAACTGTCTCAATATTGTTTTATTATTTTATCTATTTGTATGACTTTGTTATTGTAAGCATTCCTGAGCTATTTTGGGTAGGGTAGCATAGAAATCAAATCAACTATAAATAAACATCTTTACATAAAGAAATGCAAGGATGTGTTTTTGTACTGCAATTTTTCAGCTGTTTTTTCAGGAAAAAATGAGCTTGTGCATGTAAATTTTTGTTTCTCTTTTGAAATAAGATCATTAGACTAAAGTAGGTACTCTACTTTAGTTTGGTGTAATCCTGTAGTGGCTTCTGATATTAAAGTGCCTATTCTGTGCTGTGATTCTGAGGCCAGGAGTTAGCTTACTGACATAATCTGAAAATGTAGGTTTAGAAGTGAGTTACTAAATCACTAGGTAGGAGTTTAAAAGCTCCTACCCAGGGTTGGGGCTGCAGCTGCTGTCTGCCCGGCACTCCGTTCCCGCACTCTGCCATTCTATCCCTGCAACCCCTCTTTCTCTCTCCGCCCTTACCTTTGCTCCGGGTTGGCAGGCTCTCTCCGTGCAGCAGTCTAGGCACTGTGCGTGCTCCAAACCTGGCCCTGTAGCAGCAGTGAAGCCCCCATGTCTGGTATGAGGACTGGGCTGGGTGTCCCAGGCTAGAATGGGGTCAGAGCCTGCTGGTGTGGAGCAAGGATAAGAGGGAGAAGGGGGAGATGAGGCAGGGTTGGGGGGAGGGGAAGGGCACCTGAGGGGTGGCAGGAAGGGGAAAGAGGTGGCAGAGGGGCAGGCAAAAGCAAAGTAAGCTGCTTGACTTTCCCCATATCATCTGCCTCCCTACTGCCTGACCCCCCTGCAGCAGTTGGAGGGATACATTAAAGGGCAACCTTCTAATAATTACACTCTGTGCGTGAAAAATTATAACATGTTTAGAAATGTTTGAATGTATAGAATCTAATTATTGAGAGGTCATCTTAGATTCAAGTAAATATAGTAATAGTTGATGCTGAGGTATAGACCCAGATGTGAAAATATCAAATGCCAGTGGTTCTGATACATCTTTAATCTTATACTTAGAAGGGCCAGTAAAGTCTTTCTCTTGTATGTGGGTTTTTTATGGTAGCTTATAAAGTAGATGCTGCTTTCTGCCTTGGTCCCAAAGTATCCTGCAGTACAAATGGTTAGTAATATTTTAGCTAGCTGATAAATAGTCCAGAAAGGCAATCTTAATTTCAGATCAAATGTGTGTAATATGTACTTTGTGAAAAAATTGTATAAGCATGTATATGTAATTGTTATAATCTGTTTTGTCAGTATTTGTCTTTGAAGGCTGCAGAGCAATAACCAACAGCTAAAGATTAAAACTCAGTATCTACCTGTAGTTGCAGAGTTGTGCTTTGTAGACTACTTTCAAGACCTCATTCTTAGCTATTATGGGGATTTCAAATACTTCAAATGCCTTCATATAAATATACAGGAATTTCCTTTTCATTTTTCTGATTCCACCATAAGTTGGAGATCCATTTAGCTGCTGCGACATATGCTTATTCAGCTTTTATATTTCAAAATAAATATATAGTATTGATAAATGCTCAAGAGATACAGTATGACTTAATAATCCATTTCTGAATTATAAGTGGAAAAATTTTTGGAGGTTTTGTACCTTGTAATTGCAAATATATGTTGTTAGTATTTGGGAGAAAATTGGTTAAAATACTTGACGGATAAGTTCTTTTACTGAAAAATGTCTTTGCGTAGGATAAAAGTTTCAACCACAGGTTTGTAAAGTTAGGCACCTAAATAAGTGATCCAAGTTTTGGTATCCATGAAACATTCATATCTCTGAAAATGAGTTCATGGTGAATTTAGGCACTTATATTCCAAGTTCAAAAATTATGTTTGTTCTGTGTGGGCATTGTATTTATAAGATATGCCTATCGTAAACGTTTTAGAAATATTTACGATTAGAAGTTACTACGTTAACCAAGCCGAATCGTTAAGTAACATCCTTCCCTTCGCAAGCAAAAAACCTAACAAAACAAAATCTTTCTTCACTGAATCTCCCCACCCTCTTCTCCCAGAATACACAATTAACAATTGCTGCTCATAATTTCGAGTGCCTGTATTATTAAAGCCTTTGAAAATAAGGGATTTGATGCAGGTTTTGACAGGCCCTTAACTATATAGTATCAGGCTTCATAATGATAAAAAGCAAAAGGTGTTTCTCTCCAGACCCCCTCCCACTAGCCCAAGAGATTTCACTCTTATGAGGCTAATATGGAGGGGAAATTTTGAGGATTTCCCACTCTGGTGGTGGGTGCCTGTGTGTGTGTGTGTGTGTGTGTGTGTGTGTGTGTGTGAATTGCCACAGGAAAGTCGGTCTTCAAGTTGATTTCCTGTGTTGTTAAATATTTGCTGACAGCAGATTGTGTTGTATGCAGTAGTCTTAAATCTGATGCTATTTTTTAAAAACTTGCCAGCTATGCTTTTGAAATACTCTCCTCTTGGTTAAGCCTTCTAAAAGATAGCCAGATTGCCCAGGAGGTTAGTGTCGTTGTGTCTGCATTTCTGATTAGATGAATGTGTGAAATGCCTTGTAATTTTTGTTGCTTTTAGGTCAGAGTTGTAGGTTGCAAGAGGCTGCTGGGTAGCAGCTCTCTTACTGTTCTGCAGATAGGTCCTTTAATTGGCGTTGAACTGTGGCTTTCAGGAAACACAGGGTTAAGTGAAAAGGTTGCAGTAGTCTAGTGAGCATTTTTCCTTTAATGTGCTCATTAGCAGTGGCAAGTCCAGGTTTTAGCACATGTCAGTAATTTACATTTCATTGCTGAGTGGCTGCCCTTGTTCAAGAATTGTTTCTAAGCCTGATGAATATACTTGTATTGGGAATAAACAGAGTAGAAGAATTGAAAGCCAAATACCCTGCCAGGCTTTTCAGTAGGTTCTGAAGTTTCCAGTGGATCACTGATTAGTAATGCATGGAGCAGTAGGAAAATGCAAAGATAAGGCCTACAAAAGTTACCACAGGTAGGTTAACCCATTAAATCCCCTTTTTGTAGCTACCTTTACATTCATCCTCTCCAGATGCCTCTTTGTTAGTAGGTCTTCTCTAAATGTGAAAACGCAATGTATCAGACACAGGAGGTGAACCAGGTAGTGTCAGACAGGTTCTTTGCCCCTTCTGAACTATTGAGCAAGGTCTAAAGAAACAAAGAATCTGATAGGTTTTACAGCTCCCTGGTATCAGATTATTGTGAAAGGATTCATGCGATTGTTCAGGACTCGTTTCTTTCCTTTTGGCTGCTTTGAAACCAGCATTTTTAACCTTTCTTAAAAGGCTTGCATTAGATCACACAATGAAAAGAGAATACGTGTTCTGGGATACAGCAGAAGTATGGTTGGTAGGCAAGATATGGGACACTTAAAAAAAAAAAAAAAAAAAAAAAAAAAAAAGCTGTTTGCTGTTCAGAGGACTTGAAGGTGATGTTTTCATGTGTCAGTGTTTGTTTTGTTTATAAAACCAGTCTTGCTATAAGATTAGATAAAAATATTTCCGAGGGATAGATTGTTTTACATTTTAAAAGCCACTTTGACTAGTTAAAGAACACTAATTTAAAAGGTGTATGCTTATGAATGATAGTTTCTTATGTAGCAAGTCTTGCATAGTTTTTGTCCAGAAGAATGTGATAGACATTTTTAAATTCATGTTGTTATAGATGTGGCCATGTATAAAATTGCAAACACCAGTTGTTTTTATTCTAATGTGCTGATGTTGAGGAACGTATCAAGAAATTAGTGAACATTGAAAGAATTGCAGAAGAGTTTTTTGTGCCAGTGTGCATGACTGCTCTCAAGAGTCCTGGGGGTATAGTCTATGATTTAGGGTTTGGTTTTTTTTTTTTAAGTATATTAAAGATATTTAGTGTAACATTTGGAGACAGAATATATTTGATGTTTAGAGAAAAGGAAATGGAACAAAAATATTTTAAAATGCTTGTATGACTAGAACCTGCCAATTTATTTTGTTGGCTTATTTTATAACATTAGATGAACGTTTGCCAAAATCAATAATGCGAAAATGTTTACAGTGGAATGCTTTTATGTCCTCAAAAACCTTTGTTATCCACATGAAAGATGTGTAGAATAATTGCATATGTTTGTGGACCATTTATAATCAGAAAAGATTTGTATTATTAGATAATCTAGTAGGAAGCCAAAGTGGTATTATGTGATACAGGTAACCAGTCATATGACATGAGCAGAACAACTAATAGATTATCAGCAACAGGCTAAAATATCTTTGTACATACTAACTCTGGAAGTTAATAAAAATTGTGAAGAGGAAAATACTAAATTAAGGAGCAATTCTATCATGTTAAATTATCTTCAGACATAAATTAATACGTTTTTTGGTTTCGTTTCTATAAGAATTTTTTTAATATTCCGTTTTTGTAACTTTTAAAAGCAAACTGTTTGCCAAAAGCTTGGCAAAAATCAGTAATTAAGGACTGTTAGATTCTCAAGAAACAAGAAGTTTAATATGTAACAGTGTAATAAGTCAAATTTAGTCTTAGATGATCTCTTGTTTTATATTTTGTAGTACTGTTTATAAAAATTACAGTTTATAGAATGACCAAATTATGTTTTAAGTCCAAGCATTGTTTTGTTACATTCTGTGATCACCTGTTTTCTGTGCATAAAAGCTTTACCAAAAATGGTTAATAAAATACTACAGTAGTTTTAACAAATGCGAGATTAGGCAGGCACGAGATTACTCCCCTGTTGTGCACAAAGAAAAGAAAGAAAAACTAAAGCCAGGATTCAGATTCTTTATTTTGTCTTCTAAATGGGGCCTCAGTTCAGCAAAACACTTAAGCATGTGTGTAGTCCAATCAGCTTCAGTGTACCTAATACAGGGGAGAGTGTACATGTCCATGTGTTTCCCAGTCCTGAGTGGTGTCTCTGGAAGGTGCTGTACTATATGTATATAAAATACGGCATATAAAATATCCCCTAAAATATATATATATTGCAATGAGTCTGCTGTGCTAATGCATATTATAGAATTGTACCAGGGCTTTATAATATACATTCTTGCATTTATTTTCCTTAACCTAAAAAAAGAAAATGGCACTTTAAAATTTATAATTTATATTAAAGAAGAGATGAGTATTCCCTCTACCAAAGAAAAAGAACAAAGGCAGAGTTGTAGTTGCCCCTTACGTTTAAATACATTTTGCAGTGCTGATATTTTTAAACACAAGAAATTGTATTGATGCATGTATTCATACATTAGCAAAAGTGACATCAGTTTTAGGTTTTGGTCTTTGTTTATTTCTAAATTGGCTAAGGTGTAGTAAGACATTAGTTATCAAACTTAACATATTAAACAGGTCAAATGACAGTAAGTGCTGCTGTGAACAGTTGTGCAGATGGAGAGGTGTTAAAAACTTGATTAGTTGATTGGAGTTCCTCTCTCCATTTTCTTTAGCATGATGTGATCTGGTGGGACAAGTGCCAGTTTGCTTGTCAGACTAGTAGTCACCTGTGAATTTATGAGGCTTAGTCCATTTCCCATTGCACCAAACAGTATATTTGTTTAACTAATTTTAGTATTACTTGGATCTTTGGAACAGGATCAGGTCTCAAATAAGAGAGGAGGAAAACCTCTTAATTGTAAAGAATTATCTATTCACTCTTAACAAAGGTTTAATTTGATTTTTATATTCTGTAATGGAAGGAGAATGTAAAAGTGAACCATCATGGCAGTTTGTTAGTTTCACTTCTTTCTTTATTAACCGTACTGGTAGTTGGTCTTTCAGCAAAGTTAGTTGTACTTGCTGTCTATACTGAAATAAGCAAACTAAGTCATTCATAGAAGGTCAGCTGATTAAAAAAAAAACCCACAGAGCACTATTGCCATATGTAGACCTTCAAGCATTGCTTTCTGTGTTCCTAATTTAAGAGTCTTTTTTTCCCCCCCTCCCATGGGAAAGACAGTGAGTATGTGGATAGTTCTTGAATGCATCCAGTATTTTAAAAATTCCTCTCAGGAGCCAGTGGAATATATTATTGTTTCCAAAATATTCTATGATTTTATTTGCCAGTATTTATTTTAGTACCTTCACAGAAAGACTAGGTATTGCTTAGAGGTTGGTGCATACTAGAAATGTTTCAAATACGTAAAATGGTGTCTATTTATTCAAGAACTCTGTTCTTTTAACAATGTAAGTATATTCTCATTGCAGCCATGCTAGTTACTAGTAACTGGGTTTTTTTTCTCTCTCTGCAGTGGGGCTACCCAGATTGTGTGCATCTGTATGTGTGTGCATTAATGCATGCCCACAGTCTTTGTTGTACCTAGGAAAATATCCCTCCTAATGTACAAATTGTCTAGGTAGATATTCAGTCAGAAGGATGTGAAGTCATGTCTTGCTGGCATCAACCTTGCCCAAAGAGTTCACATTAGTTCACAGCGCTGGGCACAGGGAGCAAGTTTGTTCCATACTTGCATTTCTTGTGTGGCAAAACCAGCAAAACTTTGTGCCAGTCATTTATGTTTCATGAGGCTGTATTATATTATTTTATGATTTGGTGCTGGGTCTAAAATCCAAAACAGTTCCATTAAAAGAACATTATTAAAAGTCAGGTATTCAAAAGGTAGGAAATATCATGTAACCTAATTTGGTGCTTTTGTCCGTATGCCATATTATACAGTATTTAAGTGCATTATCACATGCAGTTGTTTCTATGGAAGTCCTCATTCAGTGCCTCAGCATTTCTTTTTATCCTTTGCATTCAATGTGTTGCTCCAGATCTAATTTAATGCACGGTATTTAAAATCCTGCCCAAAATACAGAAATTTTAATTTCCTCCTGCAGGATATGGTACTCATCACCACTATGTCTGAGCACTTCACAAGTGTTAATGAACCACTTTTTCCTATGCTGCTTGGTTCCTTTCCACCTTCCAGTTTCTTAGCTCCTTCTTGCCTCTTCATATACCCCCATCCTCCCATCTCTGTTCATCACTTTTCTGAATTGCCATGTAAATTGACTGCTTTCTCTTTCACTTCTATTCTGCGTAGATGCCAGCAGTAGGAGGACAGAGAGCACTAGAACGACCATATCCTTACTCAGAGTTATCACAATAGTGCTTCAGCTGATGGAGGGAATAATATTCAAATAAAGTTCTGCTTGGCATGTGCATACTTGGACTGGAGCATACTCAGTACAGATAGACTTTTTGGAAAATTAAGCTCCCAAACTTTTAAGAATTCTAATGAGCATGGGCAAGTTGAGGTTTTCAGACATTTATAACTTGGCAAAACATGGTACTTTTATAAGGACAGGAAAAAATATCCCTGACAGGAGTGTGAGCCCCATGCCAAGTTTAGTATTTTTGCTCCATGTCAGGGGGCACCACAGCTTATCAATGAAATGACTACAAATAATTTTCTTAATATGGTGGAAATTTATTTACCTCTAATATCATTCTTCAAAATTCTGGACCATTCTTTATGAAACTTAAAAATTAATATAAAATGGATGCCTGGAAGGGAAGACTTAGGCATAGATGATTTGAAGTTTGACAGACTTATAAAAGGTTGTTTTAAGTTACTTATAATGGGCAGTGTGTGGCATCTCTAACCAGTGGCACCACCTGTTGTCACTCTACCTACATGCACCAGGTTGTTTGAAAACTAAAAAGATGCTTGTGGCAAACTTGTTTTGTTTTTAGCATCAGAGTTTTTATATTATATTTCAAATGTTAATTTTTTAGGGTGGATTATGTAATAGATCATATTTGTACATTTTTTTGCATAGCATTATTTTTTCAGCAGTATTTTGTTACTTTAGCCAAACCATACAAAACACTCTTATAGTCATTTCAATGCTTGATAACTTCAGGGTTCATTGCCCCTGTACATTTTTCAAATTATTAGCTTCTTAATACGTACGGCTTTAATTTACCCCCTACTGACTACCTTAAATGGGTTTTCAAGAATTTTTAAAGTGGACTACTATAGTTGTGCTTCAGTGCTGGCCCTGATTGCTGACATAGAATTTCTTAAGTAGTCCCCACAATTAAAAGGATGGGAGGTTCAAACAGTTCCTATGGTAAAAGCTAAAGATTCTCTTGAAAATAGATTTGTATTTGGTTTCCTAGAGTGTTTTGTGCTGTTTATTTCTGATTATTTGCCTGTTGCTTTTAATGATGCTTTTTCCTCCAAAATGTTACTTAAAAAAGTTAACTAGAATTTTTATTCTTCTAATACTAAATATTTTAAAAGTTAAAAGTTCTTAACATTTTTAATATTTTGTTGTTAAAAGACATTTATATCCTGAACATTAACTTGTCAGAAGTGCATAATGCCAGGCATAGTCCAAGTGATAAAAATGACTTGTCTTGCATCAATAGAAGCAATTTTATTACATATTTGTTTAACAATTTTAAACATGAATCGAAACAATACTTTTGTTCTAGCTGCCAGAAGATTACAAATGGCAAATTTGAATTTTCTATCAAAGTACAGCGCAGCATTTGTAGGGGGCAAAATGTCATCTGCAGTATGTTCTCTCATGTGAGTGAATTATGTTTAGGACCAACTTCAGCTAGTTTTACTTCCATGTTTATATTGCAAGAAGTTGGTTTATGTCTAATTTTTCAAGTCCCCCTCCACACTCCTAAGCACTTGCATTGTTAGTATATTTTGTTGCAAGGAAAAGCATTTTAAAAGATTTTAACATTTTTGTTCTTTTTTTTTTCTGTTCTTAATTGCTGATTGCTTCTTCATCACAAGTGAAAACAAATATGCTGTACATTATTTCTGATAAATATTTGAAATAAGCCGTTTCCTTTGGAGAAAATGAATATAGCATTCTATCATTTTCTTTATTACTTACTCAGTAGTGCAGTGATGTTCAGTGAAGTCTTCTCCCAAAATTCATTTAATGTATCAGCCTTTTAACCATCCAGAGACTAGGACTGCAAGTCAAGACTGAATAAAAGAGGAACGAAAACAGGGAGAAGCATATTGTTTACTAGCTTTGGTATCTGGTACAAATAATTTTCATGTCATCAGTAATTATTTGGTATTTAGCACTGTACCAGGATAGTCTGTCCTTTTAAGAGGGAACAGTCAGCCCTGTTGAGAGAGTCCAGTTTTTGAGAGAGCCAGGGCATTTGTATAGTCCAGGAATATCTGACAGAAAAGGGCCTGGGGGTTACAGGAGACAATAAGCTGGATATGAGTCAACAGTGTGCCCTTGTTGCCAAGAAGGCTGACAGCGTGCTGGGCTACATCAGTAGGAGCGCTGCCAGCAGATCAGAGGAAGTGATTCATCCCCTCTATTTTGCACTGGTGAGGCCACATCTGGAGTATTGTGTCCAGATTTGGGGCCCCCCCTCTGCAGAAAGGATGTGGACAAGTTGGAGAAAGTCCAGCAGAGGGCAATGAAAATGGTTAGGGGACTGGGTTGTATGACTTATGAGGAGAGGCTGAGGGAACTGGGCTTATTTAGTCTGCAGAAGAGAAGACTGAGGAGAGAATCACTGGAACGGGGTCCCCAGAGAGGTGGTGGAATCTCCATCCTTGGAAGTTTTTAAGGCCTGGCTTGACAAAGCTTTGGCTGGAATCTAGTTGGGGCTGGTCCTGCTTTGAGCAGGGGGTTGGACTGGTGACATTCTGAGGTCCCTTCCCACCCTAATTTTCTATAATTCTATGATTCTGTCTTGCTAGGAGTTTTTAAAAAAACTCCCAGAAGAATAAGCAAGGGAGGTGGAAGCAAAGTGGGAGCAGCAGGTTGCTGCAAGATGCCAGACTACTCTGCTGGGACCAGAGCCAGAGAAATCCCCTCCCACATCCTGAGCCAGAGCAGAAGTGTTTGTTACATTTGCTTATTTGCTTGCTTGTTTCTTGCTTAAAGACTGTATTTTATTTGGGAGGACTGGCTAAAGAGCTCCTCAGGGAGCAAAATCCAACTGCAGAAACAGCTAGGCAGCCTGCTT
Organism: Alligator sinensis; assembly: GCF_000455745.1. NCBI lineage: Eukaryota > Metazoa > Chordata > Crocodylia > Alligatoridae > Alligator > Alligator sinensis. Next base: position 455,277 of record NW_005842241.1, on the reverse strand, counting down.
ACAATGACCCACCCAATGCAGAAACTGTGCCACAGATGAAAGCTGGTCTCTTCCTGAATGAGAGATTAATGAAAATACCAATCATCCATAGTTTGGTTGTTTAATTTGTGCGTCTTGTATTTAATAGCTACAAAAATGCAGTATTTCTACAATGAATGCAGTGTAGAAATAACGAAACAAACTTTCAGCCTTCCCAGATGATTACATCTATTCGTTTATTCTTCCCTGGTATAAGGTTGATGTACCTTGGTTCCCATCAAATTAATTTCTGTTAGTTTATAATGTGTCATTCATACTTACACCTCAGAACACACAAGAGAATAATGCAAATTTGATAACTGTAAATGCTAGCTAGGGATTGGATTAAGGGAGGTGTGATAAAAGGTGCTATGCAGACCTCCCTATTTGGACAGGCATTTAGCAATAAGCCTATGATGGGATATTGTTTAAAGAGTTTATTTATATTTTATTTTATTATCCTACTTTCTTTTTATAAGTTATTTTGTTCTATTACTATAAGCTACCCTCAGCCTTTGTTGGGATGAGCATAATATAAACAATCTAATAAATAAATACTCCTGTAATTCCAGTGTAGATGGGAACTTCTGTTAAAATGACCACAGCAAAATAGTTAATGTTACCAAAATATGCAGCCAAACTCCACCGCACAGGTTCCTCTGTGCTTGCATGTGTGTGTCTGTGCATATGCACTAGAACCATGGTAGTGTGTCTGTTTTAAACTTGCATTCCTACAAGTAAGAAGAGAGATGGAACTGGGCTTTCTCAGTACTTGTTATAGTATGGCTGCAGACTCAGGAATGAATTGAACAGTATTTCAAAAATTGCATTCACAACCAAAAGGGCCAGAGGCTTTTTCTTTTTCTTTGTAAGAACATGTTAATTATACAAGAAATGTTAGTTGGGGGTTCGGGGTGGGAGGAGGCAAACAGGGGAAATGCCATGTGATTATTAGGGATCCAGACTTTGTTTAAAATGCAGATTTCCTCTTTTAAAGGGCAAAATCACAGACTTTCCCCTTTAAAGGAGAAAAACACAGGAAACTGTCAGTTTTCCTTTGCAGGCTGGTCGAGTTCCAGTATGCAAGGGGCTGCCTGGGGCTGTGGGGAGTGGGAGGAGGGCAGTTGGAGGCAGAGGGCACCATGTGCACATGTACACACATATGTACATGGCAGCTAGACAGCAGTGGAGAGCAACTCCTGCAGCTCCCTACAGGTACATCTGTGGTGGGCGGGGCGAGAACGGGCACAAGCCATGCGTTGGGCGAGGGGGAACAGGCACAGGCCATGTGGCGGAGGGGCATGTGCCCTCTGAGATTTCTGTGCCCGACAATAAGGCTCAAGGCTGCAGCCAGGCTGGACCAGCTCTGGGCAGGAGCTGCCTCCACGGCCATGGGGTTTTAATAAGAGAACTTGTGATTTTTATCAGAGAATTTGCATTTTTTAAGCAGAGAAAACCAGGACCTTAGTGATTACAAAGTAGTTGAATCTTATCTCTGACATCAGTGTGGGGACCTAGGATGATGGCTTGCTGTTTTGAGGATGGTCCAGAAGTGGGTTTGAATTAGATTTTTAAGAATGAAGGAGAGTCATTGAAGTGGAGAGTGGCTTGTACTGTCTTGTAGATAGCTGATACATTGGCATTAATACAAAATTAAGCTTGTGGGTTTCCTGTTGCTATGTGAGCTGTTCATTCATATGACTACTGAGGGTGACAAAGAACTCAAGCCAAGTATTGCTTTTTGAGTCTTATATTTAAAAAAACCACTTTGTGGGATAGATCCATGTTAAGACACTAGTATTATAATTTCTTCTGTAGCGGCCCTCCCCAAATAAGGAACTCGCCTTCTTTTGGTAAGACAGAATGGATTTAAAAAAAAAAAAATAGATTTTTCCAGTTATAATTAAAATTTGACTGTAACACCTGTGGCTGTGACAGGGTTAAATTTAGCTCTGATCCTGAAGACTGAACTCTGCCCTCTTTTCCCTGTCCCCCATTGAAGCTGGCAGAGGGAGAAGTCTGGCAGTCATCTTACAAGAGCACCTCCATGGTTGCTTCTATTCTAGTGAAGAAAAATCAGCTTCCTCACTTAAGGCATATGCGCCAATATTGGGGGTCTGATTTTTAGGGAAAATGGGCATGTCTCATGTGTGGGGTAGGCAAGTAAATATGGTATTTGTATTATAGCAAGAGCCAGCAAAATTGTAGTTTTATTAGTAGAATAAGAACTCAAGAGTGGGGGTTTTTTCTATCACTAGATCATAAATGTCTGCTCAAAGCAGGTCTTAAGACAAAACTCCTTGAGCCTGTTAGGCATATTGCTGGTATTGGGGCAGCTGCACTTCTGTTGGTTGTTGCTAGCATACTGCTAATGCTTTTTGCAGTAAAGGTACAGCCTTATTTGCATGCAGGTCTAGTTCCTTCTTCAAATTACTGTTTCACAGAAATATGTTTGAAGAGCCTTGTTTGTGTATGGTTTGTATACACATGGTCCAAATCCTATTTTTCTAGGCTAAGTACAAACAGAATGTCCGAGACTGAATTGATTCAATCTTTGCAGGTTAGTCTAAACTGCATAGATTGAACCAAGAAGCAAGCGAACAGACATTCACTTTTGATTCCAGAAATGCAGCGACTTGCATGCAGTGGCTCAGGCTTGAAGCTGCGGGTGGTAGAGCATGTATATCAGCCTGCTAGCCACTGCCAAAAGGAAGGGAGAGAAGCTCTTGGAGGCTTTTCCCTCCCTTCCCTGTTTGAGTGGAGAGAGGGGGGCATGGCCAGGCCTCAGCCAGCCCCATTGAGTATGGTGGAGGCATAAATCCACGTCCTGACCTGTACTAACCCCAGCTGGGGTCTGCCTAGGCAGGGGGGGTGGATGGGTGGGAGGGGAGCAGCCCCTGCCAGTCTTTCCGGTGCTCCCCACTTGTGTCAGGGGTGGGGAGGGGAAGCAGGGGGTGTGGCCAGGTCCCCAGGCAGAGGTGCAGGGTGGGGAGGAGAGTTTAAGCCCCCTCCCTGGCCCTCATGGGACCCCAGCCAGGGTCTGCTTTGGGGAGGGGGGGCAGCCCCTGCCAGGCTTTTCCCCTCTCCCCACTAAAATGGAGAGCTAGTGGTGTAGCTAGGCCCTGGTCCATGGCTAGCATGCTGGGACCCCAGCCAGGGTCTGCCTGAGTTTAAACTGCTTTGCCCCACCTCTGCCTCAGCATGCTGGTCCTGGGCTGGGGCCTGGTCATGCCCCCTCCTCTCTGCTTGAGGTAGCAGCAGAGAAAAGCCTGGCAGGGACTGCTTCACCCCTACCAGGCAGACCCTGGCTGGGGTCCCGTGTGGGCCAGGGAAGGGTTTTAAACCCTTTTCTGCTCCCCCCTCCCCCGGCCTCAGCATGCCTGGCTACATCCTCACTCTGCTCGAGTGGTGAAAATTCTGGCAGGGCTGTTTCACCCCCACCAGGCAGACCCTGGCTGGAGTCCTGTGCAAGTCAGGGAGGGGGTTTAAATTCCCTCTCCCTCCCTCTGCCTCATTTTGCCGTCTCCAGGCCATGCCTTGAATGGAGAGCAGGGAAAACCCTGGTGGGGGTTGATTTTCCCTTAGCCAGGCAGCTCAGGGTCTGGGGTCTGGGCCCAGTTTCCCGCCCCAGCCCCCTGCAAGCCCCTTCTCAGCCAGCTGGAGCAGTGATAGTGCTCTGGCTAGGGAGCAGAGGGGTAGGGCCAACCCTGCTCTGCTAGAGCAGACAGCATAGCCCAGGGCTGGAAAGCATCCTGGGATGCTGGGGGACTGTGAGGCAAGGTTTTTTGAGTAGATGTCATATCTTTTATTAGACCAGCTGAGTAGCTGGAAAAAAGTTCTTGGCAAGCTTTCGGGCATAGTCAACCTTCTTCAGGTAAGCAATGAGAGAAGCTAAAAGTGTGGCAGGATGTCAGTGAGAATGTAAATAGGTAGAAGTTAGAAAGACAAGACGTAAAAGCAGAGAGGAATTTCACTTAATAATTATCTACTGGATACAAAAAATCATGGACTCAGTGTTTGGTTTTATGACACATTACAACCTGCCTGACATCTGATTCACCAGGTACCTGCCTGACCTGACCTCTTACATTCTTCTTTTCCCCTAGTTTTTTTTCTGCTCCCCTCCCCTACTTTTTTGCCCTTTGTCTCCCTGATTTCCTGTTTCCTTCTTCATTGAGAGCCTCTTTCTTACCTTGTCTTATTACCACTGCAGTTTCCCTTTGCCGCCCCTTCCCCTACTTTTTTCCCCCTCCCTCTCCATACGTTACCTTTTGTTTTTCCTTTTTTAGCCTATTTATATTTTCACTACTTCCTCTTACACTTTGAGCTTCTCTCATTCCTGTTTTCCTGATCTCCAACTATTTCCTTGTTCACTTACAGCCTCTTTTCTACCTTTTATTCTATTACTGTAATGTCTCCCTATAGACTTTTTCCTCTGCTTTCTTCCCTCTCTTCTTAACTTGAACCAGAAAGGGGTCTGGGACAGACGTTCCATAATCTAGTTTGACCAAAATCAGTTAGTTCAGTCTGATACTACATCTAACCGGGTTTATCTTAAACCACTTTTGGACATTTTGAAAGCAGTTTAACTACACTGAGCTGCTGTTGTGTTACAGATTTGACCAGTTTCTGATCACTTAAACTGGTTTATGTGTAACTTCTGTCCTTAGCGCCAATGTGCTTAAGTGCAATCCTGTTCTACCATGCTTAAGCCCCTGAAAAACTATTAATGTAGGAGAGTGGATTAATGCAAAAGGCAAGTGGATCTTCTTCTTCCTTCACCTTGCTGCTTTATGTGATTTGGACTTTAGGGGAATGTTACAAGTATTTTACCTATTAAGCTTCAGGAATTTAAAGCCACTAAATGTAACCCTATTGCAACCTGGTCATTTGAGCACCACCTGAGAGTTGGAACAGGATTTGGGCCATATACGTGTATCACCTCTGAATTTATATACATAAATATATAAATTATATATAAATTCTGAACAGGAGAGCAATCTTCAATTTAATTGGATTCATCTATGCTGAGATGGAAATTAAGCCAGTGTTTTTCTATTTTTTTATTATGGTAGCACCTAGAGGTCCCAAATAGATCATTGTCAAAATAACTGAAACAGAAACAGTCCTTGTCCAAGAGCACTCAGTGTGATTATGAAAAGATAATAGGGGATAAACAGACAAATGGGTATAAGATAGTATGCGAGTAAGATATCTGTGAAGACGTACATTTACCTAAATTGGTCAAACTCACCTTATGCTCTGGGCCGGGCCCTGGCCGTGGGGCTCCTTGCAGACCAGATCCAGCCCAGAGTATGTGGTGGTGGCATCACAACTTTGGCTCTCGTATGGGGCACAGGGTGTAGCTCCAACTTCTGCTTATGTCCTTTGTTGGAACTGAAGCTCTATCTTCAGCACAGGGTATGCAGTGGTGACAGCTTCAGCTCCAGCATTGTAGGAGGAGCTGGGGCTCTGGTAGTGGTGACAGGTAAAGTGGTTGTATCAGCCCTCCCTCACTCTCCTGCTGCCAATTACTGTGTCCACTGGGGCTGACTTAAGTAACCTTATGGTCCCCTGGAGTCTGCAGCAGTGGCAGTAGCAGCCCTGCCTGGAAGCTGTGTGCTGGCTCGGCTGGAGCCCTTCCACGCACAAGGGTAGGAGCGAGGTGTGCAGGCTGGGTAGGGTACAGTTAATTGGTGGGTGCTTGCAGGCTGGATGAAGTTGCCTGGTAGGCCGGATGCAGCCTAAGGGCTGTATTTTGCTGCCCCTGCAACAAAACTGTTGGCTAAAATATGGGATGGTGGTTCTCCTCTTCATTCCACTCCCCTCTTCCCGACTACATTTTTGGGGAATGAAATGCAGTTACATGCCTATTTGGATAGAATGGAATTGCCACAGAGCATATGTGACTATGATGGAGTGTTCCCAAGCACTCAAATTTAGCCATGCAAATGAAATAGGATCTAAAATCTGCACAAGTGCCCAAATGCTTTTTAGGGGTGTAGGTTGTAGCCGTGTTGGTCTAAGGACATAAGCAGACAAGGTTCTGTGGGTGAATTTGATATCTCTTATTAGACCAACCCAAGTAGTTGGAGAATAGTTATTAAGCAAGCTTTTGAGTTCAAAAACCCTTCGTCAGGCTAAGGAAGTTTCAGCAGTTGGTGTGCGCTCTTCCTGGATGGAATGAAAAGTAAAGAAGCCAGGGGCTGGGCTGGGGAGTCAGTTGCCAGGCAGATTATAATGTATCAAAAATCCAATGTCTATGTTTAGTCCATGATCTCTAGTATCCAGGAGGTTGATGAAATGGAGTTCATAGGCTCGTCTCTGGGAAGTGTTGTGTAAGTTTCCCTTGAGGATCAGGACTGAGAGACTGGGGAGAGAGTGGCCTTCCTGTGAGAAATGTGCCCCCACCGGTAATTGGGTATTTCTGTCTTTGATAGATTTCCGGTGTGCGTTCATTCTGGTGCGCAGTTGTTGTTTGGTGTCTCCTACGTATTTTCCATCAGGGCATTTGGTGCATTGGATGAGGTATATTACATTTCTGAAGGTGCAGCTGTAAGATCCAGGGATGCTGATGGCTCTGTTGTGGGGTGTAGTAATAGTGGGGGTGGTGAAGATGTGTTGGCAGGTTTTGCATTTCTTGTCATGGCATGGTCTGGATCCTTTTGGTGTGTTCTGGGGTTGAGGAAGTTTGCTTCTGGTGATGAGGTTGGCGAGGTTCG
>NW_005842241.1:413262-447205 GCF_000455745.1 Alligator sinensis | reverse complement strand
TAAGGTGTTGGTGTTGTTCCTCTGATGGTTGTTTTGTGGCTGGGGAGCTTGTTCTTGGAGTAATTTGTTCCATTTCTTCTTTTTATGTAGGATGAATACTGTAGAAAGTTTTTAAAATGCTTTTTATGCATTTACACTTAGACATATAAGTAGCACTTAGAGACCTTTAGGCAAAATAGGATTTGGGCTTGTCTCTTTCCTTTGTTTTGACAGCAGGCAGTGCAGGATACAGTCGATGAAACTGCACTTCAGTGTCAATAACTGTTGTTTCTTATTTGTATTGTTTTAAGACATTGAGGACTCAGTAAGGATCAGGGCTTCATTGTGCTAGGCATTGTGCACACACATAATGAAAGATAATTCCAGTTCTTTCTTTCCTCTCAATTTTATTTAGCATATGAAAAAAAAAAAACACTAGGTAATTTAGGAGTTAAGACTTTGTAGCTGGGCCAAAGCTATATAACAGGACATAGGGCATTTCTCATTCTTTACTTTTTCTCATAAGAACTTCTAGGGATTACTTGTATTACTTGAATTGTCTTCCTTGTTACTGGAAGACTGTCATCCTTATGTTAAGAGACTGCCACTGTCAACAACTTGTACGTACCTTTTACTCTTATAAAAGCTATTCGGTAACATAAATACTTTTTAAAAAGTTTGACTATCAGAACTCAACATAGATAATATTGAATGTAGCTTCTTTTCAAATAGATGGATGAATGCATGTTGTAAATACCAAGGATGTGAATTACAGATGCCATAACAATAGATATTTGGGTCCTAATCCTGAACTCCTTCAAGTCATAGAGTTCATTTGAGGGCTATGGACAAAGATAACTTTTAACTACTTTAAAAAGGGACAGAGAACTGCTCTCAGGATGCTCATCAGCTGTTACAATGCAACTGTTATGTCCTCATGTTTTTGTAGTGATGAAAGTTAGATGTAACCTTTGCCCCAAATGAAAGGCCATTAATATTGCACTACTTTTGCTACATTTTATTTTTTGTTACAGGATCTTGGAGACATAAGATATGTTTTAACAGCTTATTGTTATCTTTTGATACTGATAAAATTTGATAGGGATACTATCAATTAAATCTGTCTATAGTAAGTAAGTCTGGGTTGTAGGATTAGACTTTTTTAGTATCCTTATATAGAGAATTTCCCTTCCCCACAGGTAGGGTACTGAAATTCCTATTAAACTTACTTATATCTAGAACTAATAGGATGTTTGTTCCAAACATAAAGTAATGGATTCCTTTTTTTAACATTTCTTTTCTATATTTGAAAGTTCTTTGGAGCCAGCATTTCTTTTTTGTAAGTTCTTCCAAAATATGCCACGTTTGGGTTTTTTTCTTTTTAAACAAATGTAGCAACCCTAATGCATAAACAGTTCTTTGGAAAATGTTGATATTTTCTCGAATTGGCTCTTTCTGCTTAGTTGAGAGTGCCACTTCTTTGCCAGTTTGTATTTGATTTTCATTTTTGTTTTTAATTCTTTTTGGCTTTTTATTTCCCTGGAGGGGTATGATAAGCAATCAGTTTATACACGAAGAGAGATGTGAGTGCACAATCCTAAACCTTGTTTTGTTATTTTGCACATTGAATATTAATTTAAAAAATGTGCAGTAGATGGAATTAAAAAAATGAATATACTTTTTAGCTGCTTAGAATTCAGAGTAGAGTAAAATGACTCAGCTCTATTTTAGCATTATAGGCACAGATAGTATTGATAGAAATATTTATTGTTATATAACACGGTCTGTTATTAATGCTTATTTTTATGAATACTTATACATTTCCCAAATTCTAATGCTTTAAGCTCAGTTCTTTTCATTTTTGCTCTTTGTTTTAATAGAACATGGTTCTGTCATTCCAAAGAACGAAGGTAAGGGAAAAGAAGTCGTTTTGCTGATGCTAAAATATTTTCCATGGACAACTTTAAAGAACTCTAGAACCTCCATGGTTTGACCTGGAGATGAATCAAAAGCAGTGTTAATTTTGCTGAGATTTTTCTTAAGCCTCTGTGTTCAGCTTGGCTTGTTGCAACAATCTCTTAAAATATTCACTGAGCATGCACAATCTCTCCCGAGAGAACTCTACATGCCAGTTGTACTTTGCATGTTACCAGTCCTCTTCAGGGATTTTTTGTGGGAGATGCAGTTAGATCTCCAAATTGCAGGGATGTAGCTGCAGCAGCTCTCTCACTCCATCCAAAAGTGATCAACAGTTAAAAGGTGGAAGTGCCCATTGTTGGAACGAGAAGGAGATAGCAGATGCATCTACACAATGGAAACAGTTTGTCCTGGCAAGGTTGCCCAAAACTATGCTTTGTTTTTCTTTTCTTACTCACATGAGCCAAGCCTGGAAATGCAGCTGCACGGCTACTCTGTGGAGTGTCCCTCCATGGCTGCTCTCAAGACCTCTGTATCTAGTGTGTTTGGGAGGGTCCACTGAGCATGACCCTACTGTGGTTTGGCTGCCATGTTGCCATGCATGGCATGCTCAAGGAGGAGTGGGTGGGCAGGGCAAGCTATGAGACACCACAGTTGGATGTGTCACTATTGTATATTCCCAGATCTTCTGCTTTGGTTGGTGTTAATTGTATGTTTTTCAGATTCCTTAAAGTGAATAATACACAATAAGCACAGGCTCCTTCTGATGGGGAAGTAAGAATAGAACTGTGGTCTCTGTTGCCAGCCAGCCTCCTTGACTTAACCGTGTAAGTTTTCAGAATGAATGAGATGAATTTGTGTGCAGTTTCCTACTGTCTATAACTTAGACCAGGGGTTGGCAACCCCCGGCATGTGTGCTGAGCATGGCACATGAGGCCATTTTGCTCGGCACACCATGGCCAGCCCCGGCTCTGGGTAGCTGCTGCCAGCAACGGAGCCCGGTTTGCTCCCAGCAGGGCTTGCAGCATCCCAGCTTCCTGCTGGGAGCAGCCCGGGCTCCCGGCTGCAAACAGCTGTGTTGGGCTCCGGAGCCTCAGGCTCCTCCCCCACTGCCTGCTCCAAGGCATGCGTGTATGTGCTGGTACAGAGCTGATGCCTGGGCTCCGGACCCCAGCACAGCTGTTTCCAGCCTTGCAGCTGCAGCCGGCCCCGGCTCTGGGTAGCTGCTGCCAGCCACAGAACCCGCGATTGGGGATAGGGGCTTTGGGTGGGGGGCAGGGGCAGCAGGGCTGGGGGGCAGGGGCTTTGGGTCAGGGGAAAGGGGCACAAGCAGCGCATCCTGCCATGTATCCCCTGCCCTCATTTTGTTGTTCTGTCATGCCGGCACTCCGGCACCTTCCAAGGTAGGCATTGTGGTGCTTTTTGGCACTCTGGCCAAAAACGTTGCCTACCCCTGACTTAGACCATGGTCCTTTCCAGAAGAAGGAATGGTAGTACCTAATGCTCTCTGGTGTTTAGTTGTGTAAGCTAGGGGTCCTTTGCAGGCTGTGGGCCAGATTGACTCAGTTCAAGTCAGAAGGGAGCTTGATATGTGGAGGACAGGCACTAGGACCCAACTCTAGCTGCTGTTTTTTCCAGTGACTCCACTGGGAAGGCACATGCTGTCATTGTTTTTCCCTGTGACAGCAGGGGAAAGTGACTGCTCCAGAAGCCTCCTGTCACTGTGGAGAAAAGTGCTGGCTGTGGCTGTGGGGGACATTACCAGCATCTAGTCAGGGGACAAGCTGAGGTCAAACTGGAGTTCATTTGCCAAGCTGGAGGGGTTACCAGAAGTGGGTGTCAGGAAGCAAGCCAAAGGCAAATTGGGATTCCAAAGTTCAGGGTTTGGGTACATAGCTAGAGATACTGGAGTGGACACCAAGAAGGTTACATGGACAAGAACTATTCTGTAGACTGAAGACAGCTTGTTGCTCAGAAGGGTTCAGGTGCTGCAAGAGCTCCTTAAAAGTAGCCCTAGAACCAGTCATCGCTCATCAGGCTGAGGCTCAACTGGCCCTGCTTAGGGCATTGAGTGTTGCTGACCTGGTTACTCGGCTACAGTGCAGAGGCCTTACACTGTGGGCTGCAGCTTGACCCCCTCCTCCCAGTGTAAGCTGTTGCCACAGTGAATTCTACATTATTCCTCAGTGCCTGCTTTGCTAGAGAAATTACGTACAATGGCTTGCAGAGGTGTTGTGTGGACAATGGATGAAGTAAAGTTTGCAAGAATGTTTGTGATTATTAAGGTGTTAGACTAGGACCCAGGAATATGGGTCTTCTCCGTGGTTGTATCACAGACTTCCTATCAAGTGGTGTTGCTCAAAAAAGAGCAGAAAGGAAATGTCTTTGACACTTTGGAACTTTTGAGTACTTGATTTTTTCAGTGTTAACACTGACATTTGTAGTGTGTGTGTGTGTGTGTGTGTAAATATGTATATATGTGTGTATATATATATGTGTGTGTGTGTATGTGTATATAATATATACACATATATGTATATGTGTATATGTATATATATATATATATATATATATGTACAAATGCTATATATAATCACAGATCATATAATATTTCATAATCAAAGATGTCAAACCCCCCCTCCCAAAAGGAGTACTTCTGGGGGCAAGGGAGGGACTTCCGGTGGCAAAGGTCAGGGGTTAGGTGTGGGACTTCCAGTCCCAAAATGGTGACCAGAGGGCAGGGCACCTGTCGATAGAGTAGACCTACCTTTGTGGCCTTTGACAGCTCGCCGAAACTCATTAAGCGGCCTTCCAGCTGAAGTATTTGCCCACCCCTGGTCACAAGGGTGTCCAACATAAGGTTACTTATGTGGACGCAGAGACTGGCAGCAGGAGAGTGAGTGAGGGCTGATGCATGCAGACAGACAGACAGACTCTGTCTGTCTGTCTGTCTGTCTGTCTGTCTGTCTGTCTATAATACATTTTAATAAGTAAGAAATTAATTGTGTAAAGCACAGCTTTGTGGTATTGCAATCTTCGTTTCCTGAAGCCTAGATGACTGTTATCCAAATTTGAAATCTGTATAAATACATGCATAATTAACAGGATTCACTGTTAGTTACTTGGTATTTAAAGTTGCTTAAGTTGTTCATTTTAATTAGGGATTCAATTTTTAATATAATTTATCTCCCCAGATTTTACTGTACTTAATCCATCAGTAAAGGTTGAATTTTCTGGGACTAGTTAAGTAATTATCAGCTTAAAGGTAGAATTAGAAATGAGACCTTTTTAAGAATTTGGTTTTTCTCATGAGTCTCATTTTAGTATCACTCTAGATAAAAGAATCTGTGTACTTTCCACAATATCTTACTGCACTTCTCCCATGTGATCACCCTAGGTATAATGTGAAATCCAGCACAGAGTCGTCCCATCTCTTTCCCCCCCCACCCCCACAAGTCAGCTGCCTGAATAATAATAACAGAGCTGCTAAGGGATTCAATAGCCCGTTAATGACTCATTGTTCTTTACTTCACAGGTGTTAACAATCATCTCCCCTTTTTAATGGTCGTGATCGTTCCACTAATCAAGCTAACCAATTTTAGGGCAATTTTGCTTTCTGCTACGGCTTCCTATTTCACAGCTTGTGCCACTCTGCCTCCTTGCTGGACCGTGCTCCATGCCTGGGACACTTGTTTTGGAGACTGGGCCGTCTGGGCCCAGTCTCCAAAATTCAGGAATGTTCTGGTCAGACTAGAACATATGGTCACCCTACTTATACCTACTGCCTAAGAAATTCTTGAGCATAGTTTAGTCTGCTTTCCAGGGTTTTTTTTTTTTCTTTTTAAATCAAAATGTAAAAAGTGGGTTTCTGGTATTTTACAAACCTGGCAACATGTGGAGTAGAGACCAGTGAAAGAAGGTTTCTATCCAGAGAATCTTTAAAAAAAAAAAAAAAAAAAAAAAAAAAAGATTCCCCTTGTCCCCTTTTTAAATTGGATGCCATGTTCCGATGAAGGCTGAGGCCACAAATCACCAAATACTTAAGCATGTGCTTAACTTGAAGTGTCTGAATAGTCTAATGCAGGGGGTCTCAAACTGTGGGTCGTGCCTCCCCGGGTGGTCGTGAGCAACTTAAAAGTAGGTTGCAAACTTCTCTTCCCTCCCTAGAAGCAGTGGTGCGGGGGTGTGGCTACTACTGCCATCCAACATGTTGTGCGCTGCCTGCTGCTTCCCCACACCCAAGTCCAGCCAGTCGACAAGTGAGGGGCGGGCCTGGGTATGGGGAAGTGGTGTGCAGTGCGCGGCGGCAACACAGAGTGCTGGATGGTGGTGGCGTCCCTGCCGCCTGCACCACTGCTTCTAGGGAGGGAAGAGAAGTTTGCAACCCACTTTTAAGTTGTTGCTGCTGGGAGATCTCGGTATCAACAAGTTTGAGAACCCCTGTTCTAACGGATTTCGGTAGGACTGTTGGTGTACTCAAAATGATCTGCAGGGTCAAGGACTTTATTATATCTGTTTGTCCCCCTAATTGTCCATGGTGAACAGCAAGGCATGTTGTCCTCTGGAAAATTGCCTTGTTCTTTTCCAAAGGCACAGAAGACAAGAATAGGCAGATAGAAACAGCAAGGTACTTTGTGGTATGTAGCTTGTTGTGGAAGAGTGGCAGGAATGGTGGTTTTGGAGCAGTCAGAGTTGTAGTAGTGGTGGAAACATGCTTGAGGATGGAAGAGTAGAGGGTAAGTATTAGTGGTAAAGTGTGTGGGTAGAGGAGTACCACATTTTTCTATTGTTTGGTTTAGCATTTCACAGCATTGCCAACCCCACGTTGTCAAAATTCCTGAGATGAACTTGTAAATCATGAGATGCTATTTTTGGTGTGTGTGTATGTGTATGGGGGGGGTGTTATTTGTGAAGGAGTGGGGGGGCTGTGGGTGTGTATGTGGGGTTTGAAGCCTAGGGAGGAGGGTTCCCGCATAACTTGGCAGGATGTGGGGTACTGTGGGTCAGGAATGAGGAGCAGCAGCAGAGCTAGAGGGGCTGTGGCTTGGGAGTGAGGGGCAGATACACAGATAGCACCCAGCAGGTAAGTGGAGGGGAAGGCGCAGATCGAGGAGGTGGGGGCAGATCGAGGCCCCCACGATGAGGGAGGGAGTGGGCAGGAGCAGGAGGTGAAGTGAATGGGGCTTGGGGGCCAGGGCAGTTCATCCAGAGGTGCGGGGTGGGGGGGATGCGGCTCCCTGCAGCTGCATGCACCGCAGGGGAGGCATGCAGGCATGTGCCCCCTTCAGAGCAGAGGTGAGCTGCCTGCTGTGGGCTTGAGGCTCTGCACCCTGCTGCCTATTGCCATGCAATAACATTGCTGCCTGCCAGGGAGGCAGGAAGTGTGGGGTGCGCTGGATGCATGGTGTGTCTAGGGCCTATCACAGGGGGGGCCAGGAAGGTCATTTGGCCCGGGCCTCTCATTCACGGAGGGCCTCAAATTTAGACTTTTGATGTTATCTCCAAATAAGGTTATACATACAGACACAGAGATACACTGACAGGATTGAAAGAAGAAGAAAAAAGCTAGAAAAGCACTTGTTAAATAAAAAAGGAACATTTATTATAAATTATTGCATTGTATTTTGAGCCTCAAAAAATAGAAGTGGCCCGGGCCTCTCTCGACCTCTGAGAGGGCCTGGGCACGTCCCCTGCCCGCCTGGTGGCAGGAAGTACACTGGCGTTGCGTGGCTGAGCTCCTGGAGCAGAGGCAGCAGGGCACAGAACCCTGAGCCTGCAGTGGGCAGCCTGCCTCTGCCCCGCCCAGGACACATGCCCCCATGCCTCCCCTGGGAGTGCGTGCAGCTGTGGGGAGCCGTCGTCGCCCCCCCCCCGCCTCTGGATGACCTACCCCAACCTGGGCCCCATTCACTTCAGCCTCTGCTCCTGCCCCACTCCCTCCTTCACCATGGGGGCCTTGATCTGCACCTCCTGCCTCTTCCCTCTACCCCCCATCCCTTCCCTTCCACAGACTTACCAGCTGATAAAATCCAGAGATCTGAGGGTTTGATTGGGAGATCATGAGCTGGAGTTATTTTGACTTGGGAATCGTGAGTCTTGTGATGTTTTTGTGACAGTTGACATTACTATTTTCACATACATGTTTTTCTGGTTATATGTTGCAGGTCTCGTGTGTGGGGCTGGGACTGGGGCTGTAGGCTGGATGAATGGGGTCTGGGGCTGCAAGCTGGATGGGTTGGCTCTAAGAGCCAGACCTGCCCCATGGGCCATATTTTGAGCTCCATTGCTCTAAAGTATTGAAACCACAAGTGAGTTTTACAGCTCGTTTTGAAACGATGACAGTACATTTCACAGCGCTACACACTAATTCCTTTCTTTCATTTAAGGAGAACTGTCTCAAGTCTGGCACTGTTGTTTGAAGTATAGTATGAAATGTATTGTTCCAAACTTGGCAACAGAAATGTTGTTCTCCCATTTTATTGCATACTCTCTTCAGTACTTTTTGTAATGCATGACTTCCATAATAATGGTCTTAAATACTTATCATTAACATTGGCAGAGCCTATTGCCAGCCAAGGAATAAAATTTATGCTTAGTATGAGAGCTGCATTTGTGAAATACATGGCATTCATAATTATGCATAGTTTTTAATTTTTGTTTTTTTAAGAGGAGGGCCAAGTCTTCTTGCAATACTCATGCCAAAATGTGAGAGTTTCATGAGTAAGGTGAACAGGACTTGGTCTAAAAATCAGTATCTTACAGATGAGATCTTGCATCTATAGACAGTGAAATCACAACAAGAACACACCTGTTAAGTAAAATTTGATTGCAGATGTCTGACATCTCCCTCCGACCCCTTTGATACCTTTTGTAAACTATACCAGTTAAGTTAAATACAGGAGAGAGCAAATGGAGGGAGTATCATATCACTGTCAGTCACATTGATAGTGGGAAGAACAATAACAACAGAATTAAAATAAAAATTCTTTCTTATATGTTTTTTTTTACTGTAAAGACATTTCAGTTTGTCACTCACTTAAAAACAGTGTGTTTGCTTTCTCTTAATGAGCAGACATTAAGAGCTAGTTCTTCTCTTAATTTTCTTCTTAATATTCTTCTCCAAAGATTTTTGTTTAGAAGTTTGAAATATGTTTTGCTAGTAGTAAATAAATTAGGGTAAAGCCATTTATTGAAAAGACTGCTTATCCAACCACACATAATTAAACACATTTATAGGATCTAAAACTGGGGTCGGATTCATTTTTGGTCAGAGTGCCAAAAACGCCTGCAACCTCGACTGGTAAGATGCTGGCGTGCCAGCGGTAGACAGTGAGGGAGCTGCAAGGGGCCTGATCTTTGTTGTGGCAGTGCAGCTTGAGCCCCTTCCCCACTGACTGCCCTGGGGTGTACGTGCCAAGCAAAATGCCTTCACGGGCCACTCTCTGGCACCCGTGCCAGCAGCTGCCTACCTCTGATTTAGACTACCCTATCTCCCATTTAAATTCTCTCTGCTTATAAAAGATGCATTTAATATTTCTGGATTGTCTGACACTACCTTATATGATGTGTAGGGCCCTTCTGGATTTACAGTGGAAATGGACTGAGCTGCAGCTCCTTTAATTTTGCAGGTTCCCCCATGTGCTCCCCTGCCACTGATTGGTGGAGGGGCCCCACTTGCAGCTTGCTTCTGATTGCTGTTTTCACTTCCCTGCCAGTTTTAAGCTTGACACCATTTTTGTCTCCAAAAGCAGAAGCAATCAGTGGGGCTGTCAGGGCCCCTCAACCTGTCAGCAACAGGGAGATGAAAATGGCGCCAAGTTTAAAACTGCAGTTTTTGCTTCCTGACCAATCAGAAGAGAACTGGAATCGGGGCCCCTCCACCAATCAAGGGGGGGGGAGGGCACATGGGGGAACCTGCAAGATTAAAGGAGCTGCAGCACAGCCAACTTCCACCCTAGTGGAAACTGGTAGGGCCCTAGCGTTATGTATTTGTGTCTATATTACATCTCTTATAGTTTCTTGCATTTCTATACAGCTTTTATCCGTGAAAGATTTCAAAACATTTCAGTCTTAAACTTATAGCTACTGTATTTACTTGATTCCAAGATGAGGTCCATCCACCCTGCCCGTTTAACATGGGAGGAAAAGACCCTCATCTTGGAACTGAGTATGAGGCAGTGGGTTGGCAGGCAGTTGCTGTGGCCACAACCCTGGGTTGGGGCTGGACCCTGCACCCCCTGCCATTCCCCCTGCAGTCTCCATCTCCTCCTCTGCACCCTTTCTCCCCATACCCCCACATGCAACCTCTGCCCCAGATCTCCCTTACTTTCCCTCTTGCCCTTGCTCCAGCACTGTCAGGCTCTGCTTCTGCTCCAACCTGGAGCATGGAGCCTGGCCCTGTAGCAGCATTGCTGGCTCCATGCATCTGCTATGGGGCTGGGCTTGGGGCTGTGTGCTGTGCCCCAGGCTGCAGTATGGCTGGAGCAAAGGTAAGTGGGTGGAAAAGAGGAAGGGGTTTTGGGGGAGGACAAAGGCCATTGGGGGCACAGAAGTGGGGGAAGATGGGGGGGGGAAGGGGACAGGGGAGTGATAGGGGTGAAGTGCAAGGTTGGGGGTGGCAGGCACAAATAAGTGGGAGGGACAGGGCAAGCTGCTTGCCTCCCACTTTGCCCATTCCCGTACTGCCTCCCCCACCGGCTGATTCTCATCTCCTGCTAGGGGTCCCTACTATTGCTTTCCCCGCTGCAGTGAGGGAGATGAATTTAAGGTGATCCTCCAATACGTAGATTCTGTACACAGCTAATTATAACCAATGTATACGTTTTCCATGTATACAATCTAATTATTGTGCGGTTCTCAAGGATTTGGGTAAATATGGTATTAGGATGATATCACTTCGCACTGAAGTGCAATCAACTTAATGATTAATGTAGCTGCTGCTTGATAGAATATAGCCACTTTGTACCCTTCACATAAGAGCAGGAAATAAGAGAGGAATACTGTATCCAGTTGAAAAATCCAGGGAGTTTAGGTAAGGAGACTAATTACCTACAGTGGTATTTGGTCAGGACAATGAGTTAACATCCTTATTCTATGAAAAATGCCAATGGAAATGTACTGGGTTGTTGGTTGTAGCCGTATTGGTCTAAGGACATAGGCAAGCAAGGTTCTTTGGGTAGGTGTGATATCTTTTATTAGACTAACTAAATAGTTGGAAAAAAAGTCCT
This sequence comes from Alligator sinensis, assembly GCF_000455745.1. Classification (NCBI taxonomy): domain Eukaryota; kingdom Metazoa; phylum Chordata; order Crocodylia; family Alligatoridae; genus Alligator; species Alligator sinensis. Next base: position 436,082 of record NW_005842241.1, on the reverse strand, counting down.
TTCAGGCCTGACGAAGGGTGTTTGTGCCCAAAAGCTTGCAAATACTTTTTTCCAACTATTTAGTTGGTCTAATAAAAGATATCACATCTACCCAAAGAACCTTGCCTGCCATTGGAAATCTAATGACCCCCTCAGTTTTATGTCATTTGAAAAATGTCACCTCCCAACAGTTCACTATCCAGAAGAACCACGCTGTGATACCAGCTAATTACTGATTTGTTGAGAGCATGTCACTAACTGAATTGCTTAAGAACTAAGTTTTACAACAGTTTCATTGTGTGACTTTGGACAAATCATTTGTACTCTTATCTGACTCAGTTTCCCAGTATTTAACATGGGTATAGTGATGTTTACCCAATTCTACAAACACAGTGACGTATCTGGAAAAAATTACCATTTATATATACAATATATGTAAAATAAATTTTAAAAAATACCTGGAGGCATTCTCACTAAATTCAGGTTAATTTATAGGATTATTACAGAAATGTAATTAAGCCAAAAAAATCTGTGATCACAAGTATAATATCATGTCTTGATAATATCCAATATTAATTTTTCATTGTCTGGTTTTGAACTCAGAATGTGTTCCTATTAGTGCTAGTCATTTAAGTTAAGTACAGGCATCAGCTTTTGGAGGGCTAAGAACTGTTCCAGACTGATTAGGGAGGAAATGTGCAAATAAACACAAGAATGTAAATTTTTTTGTATCCCTGTGCACTGAAAAAATAATAATATGGCTGTAGGAAATGCAGATATCTCATAAAGATACATTTTGCTCACATATTTTTAATTCTATTATAAAATTAAAGTTTATAAACTATTTTAGTTTTAGAATTTGTCTTCAATATTAATTATCTTTTTTGTAACTTATAAAATGTTGTAAAATACTTTCAAGTGAGCACAAGTCCTTGGTAATATGACATACTACTTTGGGCAAAGGAATATACCCCCTGCCCCTTCTATACTCTTTCAGTGCCTGTTTTTCATTTAGTGAAATGTGAATTTTGTATTAAACATCTTCTTGAGCATTCTGTGCCAAGTGAAGTTATTACTTCCAGACTGACAGCTAAAAGGCCTGGAAAATAAAGCATGGCTAACTTCATCTTCTGCTTTACACCTCCAGGTACTGCTTCTTCTGAAAAAGATACATGATTATTATGTTAGATGAATCCTAAAACTCTTTTTGTGTTGACAAGGAATATCTCATGGAATAAATTGTACCTTGTTTTTTGTATTCTGAAGACAGTGAGTTGTTCAATAATCTTTGCAACTAAAAGACAGTCAGATACACTCTTTAATTGATGGGAATAGAGCTGTTGTGTATGTAGCACATCAGGTGAGAGATTGCTTTTCTAACCTTGCTGACAGTTTCAGAGGATTTTATATTACACTTGCATGTTGTCAACATTAAAAAAACCCCAACAAAATGTTATATGAATGATGAGATAAATGCTTCTGTTGCCTTAGGCAAAATCCTGTACCACAGATGGTCTTGTAGTGAAGGGGACTGATGGAACTTTTTTGTTTTGCATTAAAAATTAAAATGTTCTTTACAAGGCTGGAAGATTGGGAAGACTAATATTACACTTGTTAGTGTTTGCCATTTCCTTTGTGCATACCTGATTTCTTCTTTTTATCTTCATGTAATCAGCAGCTATATCCATTTCCAGAATCTAATTGAACTTAATGAAGAAAGAGGTTGGGCCGTTAAGCCTTTGCATTCTCTGCTCTTTGTGCTGCTCATGGTGCTAAAAAGAGATGAGTTAACATAAACCTGAGTAGGCTGTTTAACCTTCTTTCTCTTCTGGAAATGTAGATGCAATAACATTTGCAGCTGAAAAGGCGCATTCTCAGTTTCTAAGGATGCAAATGAAGCATTTTGTCTTTTCTGTCGCCTGGAGGTGTTATGCAAGAAAACAGAAAGAGGTTTCTAGGATTAGTTCCACAGATTTCTTTTATCATGTAAAAACTAAGGCTGGTTTCAATGCCAGGGAACTGAAGAAAAGCAATATGGAAACCATCCAAGGAAAATTCTTACATGTTTCATTTGTTTTTATCTAAATTTTCTGGGTGTTCATTACTTTATGAAAAGTTAAGTATTTAGTCCTGTTATGGGGCATAGTCTTTACGTCAGAGTCCTTGCTTTGCATAGTTAATAATAAGGAAGGGTTGTGTAGGTAGAAGTGCATAAGATCATTGGTCGTGTACATCTTATGTACTGTACACTTACATGTTTTCTGATTACTGAAATGGTTCAGTACTGCATTTGGACTCAGATGTGGAATAGTAGTAGTAGTAGCAGTAATAATAAAATGTTCACTTGGTTCACTCTTAAGCTTTAATTTGATATTATATCATTATTAAATGTGATTTGGATTGTATGATGAGGTCCAAAGTAAAACTTTGAAGGTGTAGTGCTCCCAAAAATATTGCATATTTCCCACCAAGACTGTTGCCAAAGCTTCTTCAGTTTCGCTTTTTTACTATTGATCTTTTTCTTTCACTAACACTTAAATGTTCCGTCTTATATTTATACAATTTTAAAATTAAATAATACCTTCTTTTATCTGGAAGTGTACAGCACATACTGTGAAATTCCTGTGTAATTGCTAAGAAATGTGGAAAAATATTTCATACCATGTAAGGTGTGTATGCACTGTATAATTGTATGATTTCAGAATATATGCTATTTTAAGGACAGCACGTTACTTCAGATTAAAGTGATTGGTGTACCGTTTTATAACTATGATAATAGCAGAAAGAAGGTGACTTGGAACTTAGGAAGCTTTAATTTGTTTTTACCAGTGTTTCTATTGCAATATTTGTGCCTGAGGTGATGCTACTGTCTTCATAGCTGTTCCTTGATCCCTATTCAAGAGGCTACATACCTTTCTTTTGAGAGACAGGCAGGAATAAAGATAGTAGAGGTAGAGTCCTAGGGTCATGTCTCATGTTACACTTTGTATGTGGTCAGGGCACTTAAAATACAAGCAAACTGCACATCCAAGCAGTAAAACATGCATGAAGTGTGCTCCTACTGTAGCAAACTTTTGATATATATATATATTTTTTTTGCTCGAGGGGCATCTTCAGGTTATTTTAAGCAATGTGTGATCAGCTATTGTCAGACTGCTCCACAGAATGAATACAAGCAATTTGCAGTCCTCTGGCATCCGATCCCAGAATGCATCATGCCCAGCCCCACCCCTTCCCCCCCCTCCCACGCGCACACACTCCTGGTCCATTGAACTGTCTGTCCATCTGTCAGAACTCTACTGCCGGGGGAGGAAGAGGAGGAGGAGTGGTACTGGTCTTAAGGTGACACCCCCACCTGCCACTGGTGCTATGACCCTGGCCCACATGGTATGTCCCTGAGCACTCATTGACACCTGCAAGATTTGCCAAGGCCTATCACTTCTTTGCTCGAGCTCTCCAGTGCAAACAGTGATCATCACTTAGCTGAATTAGACTGGACCAGACCAGAGAATACCCTCCTCAGAACACAGCACATGGGCCTTAAATTTGAGTCATCGCAAGGTGCTGGACCCCATTATGAGGAGAGAACAGTTGCCACAGCAGGCAAAGGGATAAAGATAGCTGACAACATCAGGTGATTTATAAGTGCATTGCAACGCAGATGGTGACTTGGGGATACCAGCTGGACTGGCTGCATATCTGCACTAAAATCAAGTGCACGATGTTGTCATATGCTCAGGGCAGGGATGTCAACAAGGTCTTGGGTGTTGCAAGGAACATTGGCCCCCTACTGCCAGGAGCCATCCAGGATCCTTAAGGAGGACCAGACTGTCACTCCCTGCTGTGCCATGCACTGCACATACACAGGCCCAGTGTGATACAGTGATGATGACAGTGAAAATGGTGATGGAGTTGCCTCTCTGCTGCTATCAAAGTAGCCATGAAGGAGCATAAGGATGCCTGCTTCGTGGACTTGTTCCCCAGTCAGGCCCTGGCTACACTCATTGTGACCCAAACTCAGGTTGCATAAGGGGACAACTCAGATAAGAGCCTCCTGAAGCAGGTACAAGTGGATAGTGCTGCACCAGCCACTATCTCCCAGTAAGTTTCAGCAACTTTGGGAGAAAGGGTGAAAGAGTGACAGGTTTGGGAGTCTGGAGTTATGGAGAGGCTTATGGTTTGGGAGCGACTTGGGACTCTGGGGCGTCTGATGTGGTACCTCTCTGCTGTGGATGTGGTGAATGTCTCTGGGAAGGGGCTATGTGTAGGAGTGGCAGTGGGTGCAAATTGCCCCTCACTCCTGAAATTTACCAGAGGGGAGGGGGCATTGTGTTTTGTACAATGCTGAGGAGGTTACACACCCGTGGTACCTTGCATGCTTGGTGGCACACCCGTGCTTGGGTCATGGCAGTTGTGTCTGGGTCAGTTTCCCCTGTTACAGCTTAATGGGCCAGTTGAGGTGCTCACTGGCCTAGTTAAGGGTTATTTAATATGTGAGAAATGCTGACCTGATTCACGTGCCCTACCCCCAGACTGCCCTGTCTAGCAGTGGTAGCTCTCAGCCTTCTCTTCCCCCTCCCTCTGGGGATATCTCATGCACACTAGGGTGTATCAGTGGGTTTCAAGGGGTGACCTCTCTCTAGTCCATAGATATCTGTTACTATTGCTTGAATTTCACATACCAGTGCCTAGGGGTGGTCTCAGCAGAGCTCCCTTTTGCTTTCTGGGGTTGAACCCCTGGAACAGCTATTTGGGGCAACAAGGTACAAAAACATGCAGTCAGTGGCTTATATTCAGGTGCATCTGAGCACAAGTAGAGGAGTGGCTGAGGGGGTGAAGCCTCAAAGTGAAAGGGAGGTGGAGACTAAGTAGGGTTACCATATTTCCAGGTCCAAAAAAGAGGACACCTGTGGAAGGGGAAGGAGTGGGGAGGGGGTGGGGCCGGGGGGAATACGATGGGGGGGGGCCCTGCCCCTGCCCATTCTGTTGCCCCTCACTGACAAGCTATAGCCCCTGCCCCTCACTCCTGACCTACTGACCCCAGCCCTGCCAGTGCACCTCACTTCCAAAAAGCAGTACCCTGCCCCCCTCTCCTCTGTACTGGTGCCCCTCACTCCTGACCCATAGCCCCCTGGTGCTGCCAGTGCTCCACACATTTAACCCCCCCATGCCACTCAATCCTGATCTGCAGCCCCTGCCTCCCTCCCAGCCTTGCCAGTGCCCCTCACTCCTGACCGTATGTGCTCCCTGCTGTCTTGGATCGCCCTCCCCCTGTTCCCACCAGTGAAGCAAAGCAAAATCATGAACTTAGCTTCTGATCATGCATGTACTGTGCTAGATATTCTGGGAACTGTAATTCTACCTAGTGGTGGCCCTGTCTAAAATGGACCAGGGGAGGAAATCCTGGACTTTTTGCTTGCATTTAAAAAAACCCGCCCAGACGCAGCACAAGGGGCCAAAAAGGAGGACATGTTTGGGAAAACCCAGACGTATGGAAATCCTAAAAGTAGCCATATTCTACGTGGAGATTATAGAGTGAGGGAACAATTCATTTTTCAGGTCCTCGGATGGTGGTTGCCTCCTTCGCAGGGATATGGGCACAGATGGGTGGCAGTTAAACCTTTTGCGATTCTAGGTTTCCGTAAGAGCTTGGGGTCATGGCAACAGCAGGTTCAAAGCATTTAGACAGGTGACAGAATGGGGCATTGTTCTTCAGGGGAAAGTTTGCAGGGGAAGGGTGATCCTAGTTCAGGGTGTGATTGATTGCTGCTTTCACTGCGAGGAGGTCTGGCAGAGCTATGAAGCTATAATGCAGGCATAGGGAGGTTTTCAAACCTCATGCATGTTCCATGGAATTGCCAGCCTCAGCAGAGAGCTGTCATGACGAGTGATTCCCTTCCATGACTCTAGGGCATTTGCTGGCATGAGAACTTGCAGAAGCAGCATGGCATATCCTTCAGGATTGCCACCTGTGAGCTCAAAGAACTCTACTATGCACCAACGGATCACTCTTGGGAGGGAGAGATTGGCTAGAGAAACTGAATCAGGTGTCCTGAATCGGGCATGAGCAAGTTATCTGGGGGGAAAAGATCAGGGGAAGGAGGGGAGAGGTTGATTTTTTGGAACCTTTGGGGAGTGAAGGGAAGGACAGTGGGTAGTTGAGCGTAGGTGACTGAGAGGGTATTGACCATGATGAAGCTTTGCTCTCATCTTACTGTCCTATGAAAATGACCAGGCAGGGCAAGATGAGCAGTATTTCCCCATATACTATCTTAGAAATTTGCAACAATTTCAAGGGTTGTTCTTCTGTCATTTCCTTGTTGTCAATGCACCTGTAACTGACACACATTGTCAATTTTAGAAATAATCTCGTGGTCATTTCTCTTTCTTCACTCAGAATTTGCGTAGATGTTAAGAGAGCTTGGGAGGCTTCAGTGCTGATGCTGTCCTGAGTTCAGGGAGGGGCACTCACACTTGGAGGATGTCTCATAGCTGAAAATGTGGGCAGGACCACTGAAATCAAATATTGGAGGACCTTGCTGAGTTGTATGTGTTAGGCTACCACCACTGAGACCTGGCTGACTGTCTACAAGTCCCAGCAGGACTGGTCAGTGTAGCTGCTGAGAACAATTCAGCAGATTTTTGTGACAGGATTGCCAGTCCATGGAGCTGGTACAGAGACTGGTGAAGGGCTCAGAGAGGGTCCAGGAATCAGTCCTGTAGACCCTTGTATCCCTCCTGCAGAGGGTCTTCTGCAGAGTCATGCAAATTCTTCTTGGACAGGATGCCTACTGTTGCAGTGCATGTGTGCCACGACAGTGAGGCAAAAGGCACCTGAGGCTCCCCCACCTGACCAGAGGAAATAATACCAGCCTCAGACCAGCACAGACTACCATAGAGACTGGCCACCTCCTGCCTGTCCTTCCCTACCCATTGCTGGTGAACAACCAGCACATGATTATCATTGGGAGTATGGGGAAGCTGGCTAGGTGTGCTGTATGCATGCCTCCCTGGCTGGCTGGAGCCTTGCACTTGCTTGATGCCAAGCAGGGAGTAGAGATCTTCATGGCAGGTCTGATGAATGCCATGATGGGGTGGCACTTCCCTTCCCTGGGATGACAGGAAATGCTACCACCCTCTCAGCACCTGAAAAACGTACTGAACTTCAGTGATAACTAAGATGGGAGGATGGTCCCTGGTGCTATTTGCTCCTAGCCAGTTTGCCAGAAGCGTGGAGTTGGATCACCCAGGGAGATGCAGATGTTGATGTCTTTGGAGTCATCTGGCTGAGGCTGGGTGGGGCATGCTTCCATGTCACAGCATTCCCAGGGATCCTTCCAGCTAGCAGGGAGACCTGTAGACAAGGGACTTGGGAAGGGACAGGTAAAATATGACCTGCGGGCTGAATCCAGCCCACTAGGCCATTCTATCTGGCCTGTGGAACTTCTAAAAAATTTAGAAAATATTTATCTGCTCCTCGCTGCCTGTCAAAGACGACAAGAGCCAGAGGTAGTAGGACCTAGGGGGAGCCGACAGCAGAAAGTAGGAGTCCAGCCCTGCCTACCCCCAGCCATTTCCCTGCCTTCCTGCCTCTGCCCTGCTCCAGCACCACGTAGTTTCTGCCTGCTGGACCAGGGAGTATGGGGCCCTGCCTGTATGGGGGTGAGTGCGTGTGCAGGCAGGGGCAGAGTGTGTGTGTGTGTGTGTGTGTGTGTGTGTGTGTGTTTAGGCAGGGTTTGTGTGTGTGTGTATGAAGGCAGGGGTGCAGGGGGGGTGTAGGCAGGGGCGGGTGTGTGTGTGTGGGGGGGGGTGTGGGGAGGGTGGGGGGGTGTGCGTGGGGCAGGAGCAGTGTGTGTGTAGGCAGGGGAAGAGTGTGTTAGTGAAGTGAGCTTAGTGGTCCACAACTGCCTGAAGTATAACTGAAAAGAACCCCTTACAGTTTCTGTAATCTGAGGAGCAGTGAGGGGGGCACAGAATAGGTATGTGAGTCCCATTGATGGTCCCCGTGCTTTTCAAAAACCCTGTCTGTTCAGGCCCAACCGTGACCTGCAATGAACCAAGGCTCCAGCTCCTCAAGATGGTATCACACTTTGTGTATGGCTGTTTTTCAACTTTCAGACCACAACTGACACATCTCGAGGAGATGAGGCATTGAAACCTAATGTCATTCTACTGCAGCGGTGCGGCATTTTACTGCAAAAGTAATGTGCCATGGGGGACATCCTGAAGTTCTGCCGCCACTGCTTGTCATGCCAGGTTTTGAGCGCATGCTGCTTCCACCAGTTTGAGCTCAGTAGTAGTGCCCAGCAGTGGCAAGATGACATCAGATACCAGGGCTGCAGTGCCATAGTTTGCTCAGTGCCTTGTGCCTCCTGCGAGTAGGTCAGCATGATGGCCATGACAACGTCATGGTCCTCAAACTAGTATCTCATCAGAGCCAGGACCCTTCTCTGCCAAAGCATGAAGTGTCTGTGGATTAGGGCAGTCATGGCAAGGATTTGCTCAGTTCTGCTGCCCTCTCCCCTCTCATCGCCAGGAAGCCATTGGAGATCTGATCCCAGCTGGGACCGTTTGTCAAGGAGGGATTGCAGATCCCATGCTGGGCCAAGGAGGGATTAGAATTCTCATCCACAGCAAGATGATTGACCAGTTCGTATGTTCCTCTGTGCTCAGCTGTTTTCAGCTAGTCAGAAATATGCAAAAAAGTTGCTTCAGCAAAGCATGCTGGGATGTCTGCTCACCGGCCTTCTAGTGGCAGAGCACGAGCTGTGCGCGTTAGCGATTGTAGTAAACATTATTGTGGGACTGCTCAGAACTTTGCCTACTTCTAATACCACACAACATTCCACAAAGGTAACAAGTAGTAAGTGTCCCATGTGGCAAGACTCCTGTTGTGCTTTGGGTCCTTCTACACTGGGTCAATACAAGTGCCTGGAAACAAATATAAGTTCCAGTCACATTGACTGAATTTTAGAACAATTTGGGTTATTTAGATATTTTAAAAATAAATATTTAAAGTTATTTTTAAGAAACTGGTTGTGATGGAACTGCATTTAAATACAGTGTTAATATGGTTTCTCTACGTTGTTCCCAGGCAGTGGCAAAGAGGGCAAGAATTTTAAGTGTGTAGCGAAACTTAAAGCAGAACTTTAGATGTCTTATTTTCATCTTGGTTTCAGGAGGCTTGTGTTTGTCAGGTTGACAGAAATGGATTAAGTAGTCCATAAACTACATTAAGTATACAATGTTTGTGTAATTTTATTAATATTATAAGACCGAATTTCATTAGTTTTATTGATTAGTTTCCAACTGAACATATTTTTCTTTGTTGTGTTTCAGCTTGACCTTACTATGCATATGTTAAACTAATGTTTGGAGGGATGAGCGAGCTTACATTTGTACAATATTCAAGAAGTATGCTTTTACTCCTCTTATGATGTCTCTACACAAGAAAATGCAATAACTGTGTTAGTTCATACTTTACTAAAATGTAAAGCACTTATATAAACATTGCAGTTGGTTGAATTCCAATACAAATACTCTACAAAACGTTGCAGTGGTATAAAGACTTTGAGATTCTTAAATGGGTATCTAATAGTGGTTGATATTTTCTCCCATGCCAGTAGTTATAAAAAAGTGTTGGTGCTTCTGTAAATTCAGTTTTATGAGCAACCTGAAGCATATTTCTTAAACCTGGTTTTTTTATGATTTGAAATGGGATTATTTTCCAACTTTTTAATTTTTTTAAACAAGCCCTTTTTCTTTTCATTTGTTTAAGTTTTTTTTCTACATGTATGTTTGTATGAGAGAGTCTGGAAATAACTTGCAGATTTAAGCTATACACATAATTTGATTAAGGCACCAAGGATTGTAGAAATAATGGCAAAATTGGCCAAATTCACAGGATTGTAGAAATTATAGCAAAATAACAAGTTATTTTCTGCTTCAAACAAGTAGTAATCCATGAGGCCAATTAATCTTCTCTTGGATTTCTGCATCCAAAAAATGATGCGTTGCACAATATGTGGATAGATTTTTTTTTTTTACACATACCAACAGGTGACATGCCAGGTCTTGTGTGCAGGGTCCAGGATGCATGCTGCATATGGCACCTATTCTGACTGGCCTGGGACGTGAACTGCACATGGCACTTGTCCTGGTCACTCTGGGGCGCATGCCACACACAGCACCTGTGCCAGCTAGTCTGGGATGTATGTTTCACATGGCACTGGCTCTGTGACCTGTGCTGTATGTGGTGCCCCACACCAGTTGCTCTGGGGCAGGTGCCACTTGCAGGATGGATCCAAGACTTGTCAGCGTGGGTGCTGTGTGGAGCAAGTGCCGCATGCACTTTATATATAGTATGGAGGGGGAAGGGGCAAGTCTGTGGGTTCAGTCTGGCCCATGGGGCCAGCTAAATGTCATACATCTGGCCAGTGGACAGGCCCTGTACCACTTGCTTATCTGGTCTGAAGGGCAAGGTGTTTGACACCTCTCACCTAGACAGTCATATATAAAGGATTTATTCATCCATTAAATTTCTGCAGGTTTGCTGACAACTAAGTCAAAACTACGAATGTATTACTGTAATGATCATATCTTAATGTGGTATTCTAGAGCTATTGGAAGGAGTGCAGCACCATTATTTTTGATCTGGTAGATGACCAGTCTCTAGTAGTTATGTTGCATTTCTCATACTTACGTCTTTACCCTATCAGAAATATGAAACTACCAGAAAACTGCCAGCCTGATGAAAACTTTGCAGAAAAATTATGTCAGTGACAGCGTTGACTTAGTGAGGAGCTGTTTGGTCAGTCAGCCAGTCACGGTCTGCCTGAGCTTAGAAAGACTATCAGGCTGTGGTGATTAATGCATACCAGCTCCTATAACTGAGGATGCACAAATGAGTGGTAACATTTTTGCCCTCTCTACCTTTAGCTCCCCAGTCAGAATGATTAGATGTTCATTTATAGTTGGTTTAAGTAGGGGCAGTCTTTGGTCTGAGTTTGAAATAACTGCATTTGAACTCTCACTTCTGGAGCGATAATAAGATGCCTCACCCACTCTGCCACCAATCCCCTGTAGCCTATTAATAATTGTAATTGTAACTTTGTATGTTTTAACCATTTTCTTGTATATACAAAGGGTTTGTCCTGTTTTCATTCTGCAGGTTGTTCTGTTTCCTATCTTGTTTGTGCTGCTGCTGAGGCCAGATTCAGTTCTCATTGTTCAGCACAAATAGTTGAAAGCTATTTATTAAGGAATCCAGGATCAGGTTTGGAGAAGTCTCCTGCTGATTAGAGAGCTGGAACTCTTAGTAAGCCTCAGGGCTGAACTGTTTTGTCAGACTATGAGAGCAGGTGGATTTGCATGGCTGTGGATCCCGTGCCCTAAATTGCCAGACTTTATTATCTTAGAGAGAGAGTTACCTGTGTTAGTTTGAAGTTAAGACAGAAGGCAGGGTAGGCTGGCATCTTATAGACCATCTCGTTCAGAGAGGCATGAACTTTTGTATTCTGCAGTCTAGTAAGAAGTAGTAAGCAAGTGGGCTGCATAGTTTATGAAAGTATAGGCCTCTCTGGATCAGTTAATCTTTAAACTGATGCACTGTACTGCCTTCATTGTTATCTTAGGTGCTGAGCAGACATTCATTTTTACTGGTGGAAATTCTCTGAGAAATATCCACCAGTAGAACTCTTCCCAGGAGAGGGAGCATACAGGTGTTCAGCCTGCAACTGTCCCCTCTCCTCTGGTTTCCCTTGTTGAACAGGGAAATATCCTTAATAATGCAAATGGGGTTGTTAATCCTAATTAAGGATCCATCTGAAAGGGGTGGAACCTCAACCTTCACTAACTGTAATCCTGCAGCCCAGCTCTAATTAGTGAAATATAATTAACTAGCAGTAAACGACAGACACGGTATAAAGGGGTAATAGTAACTATAGTATCTAAACAGCAACAATGTAAACAACAACCAGCCAGTAAACCCCATTATCAATAATATATCAATAGCAATATCTGATATCGACAATAATATAAGCCAAAGCAATGCAATGCTATCCCAGAGAGGGCACTAGAGAACATGTACAGCTTCTCATATGCTAGCTGCCAGTGAGCCAGTGATCTCTATAGCAGGACTTCTCACACAGACTCACCTGGAGTCACAGCATCAATAACTAGGCACTCTTCAGGTGATCACCAGGCACACTGCAAGCACTGAATCAACACTACAGAGGTATTGGTCCCTTGGACCCTCACCCTGCATGCATACCCACATGGGCGACTGGTGCCCTCTGAGTTTGGGGGGCTACCAGCAGGGTGTGACTGGGGGTGGGGAGCCCCAGCAGCCGGTTGCTGAGCACACAGGCAGCATGGCAGTGATGGCAGAAGTGCCATCACTTCCACTTATGGCACACTGACGGCAGAAGTGCCGGCACTTCCGCCACTGACGTGCTACTGGCAGAATCAATTTTAGGGAGGACACAAGCACTCCTACCAGTCAGAGCGCTTGCTGTCAGGGGGTGCCCCCCTGTGCCCCACTACATGTTGCCTATCCATACCCACAAGTGAGAAGAGTTTGGCCTCCCAGGCCCTTACGCTCTTGTTGGGTTACAGTCTCTTCTGCCACTCTCTCACCAACCATAGGAAGTGCAGTCACATGCTGGACCATGCTGGCCTTTGGCCTCCCAGGCCCCTCAGCCACAGCATTCCAGACATGCACTCACCAGCACCCACATGTAAGGAACCCATTCATTCTGCAAGAGACCAAGATCCCTTGGTCTGGTCTCTTTTGCAACTTTCAACACACCACCTCTGTCAGTCATACTTTGGACCATTCATCCTCATAGATTCATTCATCCAAATACCAATCACATCACTGCTTACCTCCAAGAAGGTGACAGTTACCAACTTGGCATTTGGCATCAAAAAGTTAAATAACATGGAATGTACTGGGCATGCTCAGACTTCAAAACTAGGTCATTACTTCACCCATAGGTGAGAAATTCATCTTCTCTGCAAACTTCTGATCCTTGAACTCACAGAACATGTGTGGCACTATGTTGACTACTTAACTTCTACTCAAAACTACTAACAGGCCACAGGATGCACCACCTTGTGGCCTATACCCTGCTTTCCCCAGACTGGGCTAATCCCAGTCTGGGAAAGGCATGGAAGGCAGCAGCTGCTCTACTCTCCCTGCCTGCTCCTTGGGACTGGGAGAAGACTTCCCATACCTTCCCCAGACTGGGATCTGGGGAACAGGTGGAGAGCAGCCTGCTCTACTGCTTCCAGTGTTTGGGAGCAGAGCAAAGGGAGCACTGGAGGAAAGCCCTCAGCTCCTTCCCCAAGCTAGGTGGTACCTGGTGTTGGGAAGAGGCAAGAAGCATTGGTGACTGCTTTGGGAAGGTGAGAAGCAGGCAATGCCATCCCCACCCATTTACCAGACTGAGGACTATGACAGTGGTGGCAGTTTAAAAGCCAGGGGGACTGGGAACATGCTTGAGGATGCTCTTTCCAAGCTGGGGCTGCGGCCAGTGCATGCTGCACGTAGTACTTGGGATCAGGGCCAGTGTGTTGGGCTCATTGAAGACCCACAGGTGACACTGTGGGCTGGGTGATAGGGCTTTGCGGGCTGGATCTGGTCCACAGCCATATCTTTGACTTCCCTGCTTTACACCATAGGATTGCCAGTAGGCCATGAATTTTGCCTTATCAGAGTGAGCATTTCCACATGCTATTGTGAGATCAGTCTGAGATCAGTCAGATGTTTTATACTGATGCTCCAGCACAATGTGTAGTTATAGCTACAGTGAAGCATCATAAATAATTGTCTTATTGGGATTATATATAGTAGCTAACACGCACACCTTGCTCACAAAATTAACTTTAATGTACAGATTCTAAACTTGAAAATGGTATTAGTGTTAAGTGGCAGCTGTAGGAATGTTGGTGTCCAATAAGTTAGTTGTCTTTTAGTTGTGTGGGAAACTATTAAGCCACACTGAAGAACATATGAACATGGGAGGACAACCCTGTGCACTGTTTTGCCTACTTTTTTTCTAGTTACTCTTAACATTTTTTTAAATCAATTTACAGTTTTTTTTAGTTTAATTTAATTGTTCTATTTCTAATTTTTGAATACAGAAGATATGACAGCTCCTTCAAACACGTGTGCACATACCATCTCAGTTACAGAAAATTGAAATAATAATGTCCATTACATGCACTTATATTGGAATCGTCCTTGGCCCTGCATAAGGTCTGTTAGTAGAAGATGTTAAAAGACTGTTATGAGATGTACTTTGTCATTTAAACTCAAGTCTGTTGGCTAGCATAGGGAAATAGGGAGAAATTATAAGTCATGTTTATACCTATTAAAATAATTCTTATAATGCCCTATTTTCAAGTGAATATGAAAAACGTAAGAGTTGCTGTGTTTGTAAGATGCATGCAAAATTTATATTTTACATGCTGTATTTATTCTAGGTTTTTTTTTTTTTTAAATCTGTGCGGGCCGCCTCCCGATCCTGTCCATGTCGCCATGTGCGAGCCGGGAGCGATATGCGGACCCGTCTTTGCACACGCGGGCTGTGGCCAGCAGCCCGGGCACGCGGGGTCAGAGGAGACCGTGCGGCGGCAAGGCACGCACGGGCTAGAATTAGTCACAGACGCGTAGTGGTTGATTCAAAGATTATTTACTTACACCCAAGATGGTCGCGGTGTAGGCTGGACAGTTTCCCAGGTTCAGCTCCGCTTAAATCCTCGTTGGAGGACTACGACAAACTCGGTTCTTGGGCCCCAGAGTTGTTAAGGCTCCGCAGGTTCGGCAATTCTTTCCCAACGGAGTTGTCGAAGCTTCGTGGGTTTGGTTCTTGAGTATATAGAACAGGGATACGTCTAGGATTGCGCTCGGCGACGGGGAGAGGCCAGAGGCTATTTAGACCTCTGTTGCCTTCTTAAGAAATGCGTTGGGTTCGTAAGGATCCACAGCGCTTAGAGATCTTCGCGCTCTCCCTCTCGGACTCCAATTGCTTTCTCTCCAACTTGGGCGGAAACCACCCAAGCTCTTTATACGGCTAGCAAGCCAATTGCTAGCCGCCACGTGTGCATAATTTAACACAAGCCAATAATGGGGCTCGAATTAAAATACAAATGGCGGGAACTCCTTTAAACCGTGCATCTCTGAGATGCAAAAGAAATGCACCATGCAAAGGAAGCTATAAATTGGCGGGAAAATTCTCCGTTGCACCGGAGTTCTCCTTTACAGCAGAAAACTCCACCATGCAAAGAAGCTGTAATTTGGCGGGAAAATAATTTAGCAGTGCCGAAGCACACACAAAACAAAAACTCACAACTTTGGGTTGTGACAAAATCTAGTCTTCAAACCCTTTAAATTTGTCAAACGAGAGACTTTACTTCCATTTTTGATGTTTCATAAGCTTTGGTTTAAAGAATGCACAATGAAATCCTGAACATTTTACATTTTAACAAGCATATGTTTGTAAGTCACTTGTGGCTGTTTGTCACGAGTTAACTGGCCTCCCCTCACTCAAGGGACATTTCTAATTTTCAAGCTGAAATACTTTGACTTTCAGCTGCTTTTTTTTGGCCTGGCTTTGATTTATACAAATGCTAATGATACAGTTCTGAATCTGTGGGTGTACGTGTTTCACATGGTCATACACATTTTTAAAGTACTGGCTCCAGTGCCGTTCTATTTGTGATGTTGGTACATAAATACAATATTTTCCAAATGAAATTCCAGTAAGTAATTTTCATAATTTTTTTTCTCTTGTGGATGCATAGCTAAAGCCATCTTAAGAATTCTTTACCTAAACTTAAATCTTTATTGTTTCCACAGGAATTGGATGGTATCACCTTCATTGGACCTGACACGCATGCTATTCAAGCTATGGGAGACAAGATTGAAAGCAAATTGTTAGCCAAGAATGCAAAGGTCAACACAATCCCTGGTTTTGATGGGGTAGTCAAGGTGAGAAACTGTTTACTCTACAATCAAATTGCTTAAATAAAAGTAATGTAATTACAAATTCAGTGTTAGTGAAAAATGTGATAGAAAAGTGTCATGCGCTGGCTTTTATTGGTTAGAAAGCTGTCGATGGTGGGGGGGGAAGTCATTAGAGTAATGGAGTAAATTATCAGATATTAGACAGTATACTAAGGGCTGCAAACAAAAAAGGTAGCATCTCAAAGCACTCTTACCTTTTTTTTATAAGAAAGATAATATCGTACATTATATGTTGCAATGTAAGACAGATGAATGAGGTTAATACATCAGGTATGGGTTTGTGTGTGCATGCATATATATGCCTTCATGCATGAATTTTTTTCTTATTTTTTTCACTTTCAATAACTATACTAACGTTATTGTGAAAAAGTATGGCTAAAGATTATACATCAAGTATGTATGTCTAGCAGTCGTTTCACAGTGATGATGAAGTTTGATAAAACTTATCCATATTGCATTACTTTCCATACTGATTCTGTTATAGACTTGTACATATTGTAAGACTGATTCTGTAAAAAGATGTGAGGGGGGATTCTTGTATTATGGAGTGTGTTTCTTCCTTTTAGGAGGAGTTCTTTGGGTTACAGTAGTTTGCTGAAACATCTTTGTTATGTTTCTTTTCACCTCATACAGTCTAAATACAGAGTCTGGCTTTTAGTTTTCCTTCAAAGTTTTGATTGCACTGGTGGTCATCCTTCCTTGATTTTTTTTCTAATCTGTCTTTATCCCCCTTCCTCCCCCAGCTCCTGCCATTCTGTACATGTCTGTTTATAGGCTGGATTTTGTAGGGGGTTTTTTTGGTTGGGGTTTTTTAATTTTTTTTTTTTTTTAAATAAGCCGCTCCATTTGGGATGAAATTTCTAATGCTTAATCTTTAACCTGAAGTTGATTTTTTTTTTTTTTAAATTAATGAGAAGTCATTTCGAATAATTTTTTAATTATGAAATAAAAAGGGAAAACATTTTCCATTGAAAAAGAATATGAATAATTTTAAACTTAGCTGCAGAAAAAATTGCTGACGTTTGAATCTTGGTACTTGGCATTGATCAAAGCTGACTTGTATGATGAAACGTGTTTTTGAAGATGATTTTGAATTATTTTCTTGATGGAATTTTGACCATGCCTTAATGATCAGTATATATCAGGGGAAATAATGTTTAGTATTGTGTCATCTAACCAAGATTAAATCATGCTATTGTTTCTTGCAGCAAGAAACCTCAGCGTGATTTAATCTTGGTAAGGAATGAGTAAGAGTGAAAAATTTAATAGAAGAGAGGGAAGAAAAGAAACAGGGTGTAGAAATGACAAAGAAGGGGAGGCAGCCTTTTTATTTTAACCTATTCTGTCTTTTCCTAGAGCAGGAGAGGCTAGTATGACTTTGATGAAAGTACTTGTGCTACCACAAGTGCCACGAGACATGTCTCTACAAATCCATTCATTCCTATGGCCATGCCTCTGTGGGTTGGCCCAGGAAGGATGTAGATAATGACAGCATGTTTGGATGCTCAATCACCACATTTCTACATGCACTAGGCAAAAACTGTTGATGTTGCTAATAATGCAAGTGCCTGGTGTCTGTGGTGTCTGAAGGACTCTTGTGTTAAGAGATACATATTTGTCCAAGCAGTTTATAATTAAGAGTATGCTGCCTTTGATCAAAGCTTTACAAATCCTCTTTCTATACTGTTCTGTTCTGCTCTGGTGTAGCGCTAGGATTAATGGGAACCCTGATGTCTTGCAGCAGTAACAATTGGACTGTATCTCAGACCTCTTCTAAGCTAATTGTGCCACTGAACCATGTATAGAAGCTTCACTAAAAAAACTTAGTAACAGTTAAGTTGTGCCTTAGCTGATCTCTATTATTCCTGATGCCCTGTCTTTCATTCTGCAGTTCTAGGAATTGCGGCCTGCACATGGTGTATGTTCTGCTTAATCGATATCAAATGAGTAGGCCATGTTGAATTAAACAGCCATCAAAGTTTTTATTTTTCACACAAAATCACCTAATGTTACAGGAATATTTAACATTCAAATTTTGCATAAACCTTTAATAGTAATAACCGTTTCATGGGTTGTTTGTTTATGGTTAGTCTAGTCCAAAAATATCCACAAAATTGGATAAATGTTTAATAATATTTAATACCACAACCAGTAAAACTAATAGAGAAGATTACCTAACTACAGGTACTCAAGTGGGTTGCCATGCTTCTTGAGTTATCTCAAAAGGTTCAAGATGCCCAAAAAAGAAATGAGAACTGCTAGCAATGTAGATGGTAGCCAATTGCACTTTGACCTTTACATCAAAATGTGAATAGCCCTACCTCCCAGCCTTCAGTATCTGGATGATCAGCACTTAACTTGGATGAAATCTGGTCTTCCTCCAAAACTCCCCCCACCAAATTAAATAAGATTAGAAAACTGAACAAATCAGAATAACTTTTAAAACAAAGGGCACTAATGGGGTTACTATTTTGAATTGTTGGGAAGAAAGAGGAAGATTATTTCATTTTAAATGTTGCAAGGTTCTCTTATAAGAAGTGTGTGAACCAATGCTATTCCTACACATAGAGTTGAAGCTTTGAAAAGAAGTGAGGTTGAGTTGTCTGGAGACAGCATGTGACAATGGTGATGCATAGGGGGTGCACCTACACCCCCTGAGAATGCTGGTGTACCCTCTGGCAGCAGTGTTTCCGGGTAGGGGGGGCAGGTGAGAGCACTGGTGCCCCCCCTGAGAGTGCCAGCCGAGGAATGCGTCAGGAGAAGTGGTCCTACCTGGAAGTGCCAGCGGCGTGCCACTGCCGGTTGTGGGTCGGCAGAATTGGCCTTAGTCGCTGACTGTCCGCTAGGGGAGCAAGTGCCCCCCCAACTCAAGAGGTACCAGTCGCCCATGGCATGTGACAGTTAGACCCAAGGGGAGAACCCTCATTGCCAGAAGTGAAAGAGGAGAGCATCTTCTGAACTTGATGAGTGGAGTGACTACCTGGGTCACACAATGCGATAGGGCTGGTGTTCCCTAGTGCACAGTGTGGTTTGCCATTTTCTACCTAGCCCAGGATATAAAGAAGAGGTAGTGAGGTTCTAAGCAGGTATAACTATAGGAACAACATGCCTAGGACATGGTAGTTAAATCTCAGAGACTTAAAAACCTTTACGTTCTATCTTTTAAGTGGACAGCTGCCTGATCAGATAATTGGCGAGCTTCCATACTCTTCTGTGGTTTGAATCTCTACCTGACTCTTCACCCCTCTTTATGGGTTGGGACTTCTAAAAGTCCAAAGGACAGTTTTGTACCTGTTTCCTCTGAAAGTTTTAGGGAGTTTAATGCCTAACTCCCTCTTGTTCATTTTTACCTTATCAAGATGGCTTCTTTCCATTTGGTCTAGGAAGTATTTCAGTCTGTACTGGCCCCAATAAACTGGACAGAAAAGTGCTTTCACACTTATATGTGAAGAGGATTTGACTATAGAAGTTAGGCAGCTAAAATTTTTTGGTGGTTGAGTGGGGAAGGTAGGCATAAGAATGATTAACTGCTTCCAGTTTGTCATTGTCTTAACTCAGTTCAAAACTGCATTAAAAGAAGCTTATTTTGGCTGAAGTGAAGAGCAGTGGCTTTTTATTAGGCATCATGTAATCAGTGCTGTGAATGCTTTTTTTGAGTGCTTCACAAATAAAGACTAAGAAATGTGTCCCCTTCTTCAAACAGCGTATCATTTAAGGTACGAGAAACAGTCAAAGGTCTAAACACGGACAACTAGTTTAGGGAAAAGGGGCTGTGAAGGTGTTATAGCTGAGAGTGAAGTACTGTTTAGCTGAAAGGATTTTTTCAAGGGTTTGCTTTTAAGCAGGGTTTGAAGATAGAAGAAGAGGGTGCTTGACATGCAAGAAATGAGAGACTATTCCCAGATGTGTGGGCAGCATAAATGAAAGCATGAAATGAAGAAGAGATGAAGGGTCCTTGGAGGAAACAGTATTGGGAGTATAGTGAAAGTGAATTGGAGATTAAGGGGAAATGAGAACTGAGATGCAAGCAAGGGTGGCATGCTGGACCTTGAAAATGAGAATGAGGATCTTAAATCTCATACAGTGAGATTTAAGAGAACCATTAAAGATGGCATGATGGTTTGAGAACATGTGGCCTTTAGCATCCATTAGTGTGGTTAGATTGGAATGGGGAAGTGAAAAATAGGAGACCAAAAGTAAAAGAGTAGTAATCAAGCTGAACAATGACAAAACTTGAGTGTTGATTAAAAGCGGTGTACTACGATTTTTCTACAGTGTATAAATGAAGGCCATGCTGGATAAAACAATCAAAAGGGAGAAAATGGGTGGTGGGGAAGAGGAGAGAATGTGGGGGTGGTGAAGAGACAAGGAAAGATTTTATTGCTAGATAGTATATAGTTTTGTTTGTATAACTATGACATATCTATACCATGTCAGCATCTTATAAAGTGAACTTGGGCTCATGAAAGCTTGTGTTCTATATATAAATATAGATCTATATCTATATCTTATTTAGTTAGGCTATAAAGGTGCATATCTACCCTGCCTTCTTACACCATGTCAAATTGTGCTAGGGAGTGCCACAATAAAAAACGCTACAAACTTGCTTCTGCTCTGCATGCCAAATGTTGAAGAAATGTCACGTAGCTGCTTGAACAAGACATACCCAAGCATGAGAGCAGTGCTGGCATGTGCCAAAACGGGTATTTTTTTGGTATTTGGCATGCATAAAGTGGGAGCAAGGCAGAACAAGTGTTTCTCACTTGGGCTCCTTATGGTTTGATGTAGTGTAGACATATTCTAAATTTAGCAGTGCTCAATGAGGATCCAAGAAGTTTATATCTGCAGGTGAAATCTTGGACTCATTGGAGTTTGTGGGAATTTTTTAAACTAAATTCAGTGGTACCATCTTAAATCTCATACAGTGAGATTTAAGAGAACCATTAAAGATGGCATGATGGTTTGAGAACATGTGGCCTTTAGCATCCATTAGTGTGGTTAGATTGGAATGGGGAAGTGAAAAATAGGAGACCAAAAGTAAAAGAGTAGTAATCAAGCTGAACAATGACAAAACTTGAGTGTTGATTAAAAGCGGTGTACTACGATTTTTCTACAGTGTATAAATGAAGGCCATGCTGGATAAAACAATCAAAAGGGAGAAAATGGGTGGTGGGGAAGAGGAGAGAATGTGGGGGTGGTGAAGAGACAAGGAAAGATTTTATTGCTAGATAGTATATAGTTTTGTTTGTATAACTATGACATATCTATACCATGTCAGCATCTTATAAAGTGAACTTGGGCTCATGAAAGCTTGTGTTCTATATATAAATATAGATCTATATCTATATCTTATTTAGTTAGGCTATAAAGGTGCATATCTACCCTGCCTTCTTACACCATGTCAAATTGTGCTAGGGAGTGCCACAATAAAAAACGCTACAAACTTGCTTCTGCTCTGCATGCCAAATGTTGAAGAAATGTCACGTAGCTGCTTGAACAAGACATACCCAAGCATGAGAGCAGTGCTGGCATGTGCCAAAACGGGTATTTTTTTGGTATTTGGCATGCATAAAGTGGGAGCAAGGCAGAACAAGTGTTTCTCACTTGGGCTCCTTATGGTTTGATGTAGTGTAGACATATTCTAAATTTAGCAGTGCTCAATGAGGATCCAAGAAGTTTATATCTGCAGGTGAAATCTTGGACTCATTGGAGTTTGTGGGAATTTTTTAAACTAAATTCAGTGGTACCAAGACTTTGCATGTTTTTTTTTTAGGCACCTGTTTTAGATATGTTCATGAGCTGGGTCGAAAGACAAACTGGAAGTTGGAGATTAATAACTGATGGCTTGTTAGTTTGGTTTTGCCTAGTTGCTATATACCAGGCAAAATGTCTTCTTTCCAGAAACATTTTCTTTCTAACTAATAAAATATTTATAGCTCTAGGACAGGGGTCGGCAAGGTTTTTGGGCAGATGCCAAAAACTCTCACAACCTCAACTTGTAAGATGTTGGCATGCCAGGGGTGAATGGCAGGGGAGTTGCGAGGGGCTTGATCCTTGTTGTGGCTGTGCAGCCCCAAGGTGCGAGTGCCAAGCAAAATGCCTTCGCGTGCCACATTCTGGCACAGGTGCTAGGGTTTGCCTACCCTGCTCTAAGAGTCAGCAAACAAATTGAGCTAACCATCCAAACATCAAAGCAGTTTTGCATTTTCTTTTTTTTTAATCTGGCCAGAGAGGTAAAAAAAAAAAAAAAAAAAGAACAGGTAAGAAACTACTACTACTTAAATGAACAGAAATAACTATTTTATATTGTTTGAATTCAAAGATGGTATAATCAGCCATTAAAAAAATATTATTGTGACATCATTTTTATAAAAGGTTGTAGTTTTATAAGGCTATTTAATAAAATAGTTATTTTTTCCTTAACACTTTATTAAAATAATTTCCCAGAGTTATATTTTTTCTAATCTCTGCTTATTTTAGGAAAATAAGAGCATAGCTAATTTGATTTTATAGGAAATAGTAGTAAATCAATGGAACCTTGGAAAAAAAGAGAGATTAAATTATTTCAAAATACTCTAACCCCTTCATGTTTTCTTTGTCTGTATTCCAGATATGAACTTATACGTTTTTGCAGCACAGTGTACATGAATCTGAGTTTCTTTTCTTCATAGGAAGTGTATAGTATGTCTGTCATAGCTTCCTAGCATCAAAGTCTAAAAATAACTGCCTTAAATTTTTATTGGAATTTGGACACTTGCCACATATTTATGCACTCTGTAAATTAAAAGCTCTATATTAAAGTTACTGTTTC
>NW_005842241.1:404159-413231 GCF_000455745.1 Alligator sinensis | reverse complement strand
GGAAAGAGATCAAAAGCCGGTTGCCAGAGAGTTGAGTATGCCAGTTGTTTATACATTTTTCCAAATTGTTCCTCTCTCCTTTTCTTCTTAATGTGGTTTTAATTCCAATAAACAGTATCTGCTATTTCCAAAGCAGGCTTTGTGAGTTCGAGAATTTGAATATGCATTGAATTTTTCTTGTTGCAGAATTGTTTGAATATGTTAAAATTGCCAAAGTATGTGGTGTTCAAATAGTATAAATAAGCAATATCCTTGCAGAACACTGTTTTGAATAATCTGTTTTTCTTGCTATTTTTTAGAGTAGAAAGGTACAAGTACTTCTCATATCATGCTGTTTATTCTTTAAAGTTGTTGCTTGTGTGTATAAAACAATTATGACTAAAAAGTTCTTCTAAATGATCTGTAGCTTTTGTTCAAATGAACTTCCAATGTATCAGCTAGCTACTTGTTTGCAGGTAACTAAGTGAAAAAAATTACCCTATTTGCTCCCTGCCCCCCTTCTGTTAATTCTGTTTTGCAAATATATGACGGAATTTGCAAGAGAAAAGAAATGTAAAAGTTTCCTTCTTGACTATAATCGTAGCTCTTCATCAGTCATCACTCTTCCTGCATTTTGTTCAAGAGGCTCTAATTGTCTGCATTTGGCAGGTTTAACACTTCCTGACAGAGAGGCTATTAAGGGGAAGTATTCTCGCATAACTGTCACAGGCAGGAACAAAGAACCTTCAAACTCAATGTGTGGAAACCACTAACATTCTTAAATGACCCTTTTCATGCATTTTTATCCCTTTAAGCTAAAATTTGGAGGTTGCAGGGTCATGGAAAGCAGCAAGGTGTAATAAAACAGTAAACCTTGATTATTTTTTTTCCTTTTTTTTGGTAGATTTATCTCTGACTTAAAAACAATTGTTATTTGGAAAATCTCATTAACAGATGTGACTGCTTAGAATAAAAAGACTTAAAACTGATGTTGCTTTCAGGACTGCTTTGAACTTAACAAGCACCGATTTGTGGAGCAGACTAGCTAATGAAAGGAAATTAAATTTTCTGACAACTTCCCCTGCCAGCCTCCTTATTCTTCATGGGGCTGTTACTAGGTACTGAAGACTTTTAAAGAGGATTTTGTTTTATTATTGGACATAAATGAACCATGTACGAACATTTCTTATGTTTTTTTTTTTAAAAAGTACTGACCTGGGTGCTTTTAAAATGAATTGCCTTGAAAGCTTTAAAAATATCAGGTTTCATTTTAATGTTCATAAGTCAGCCCCCATAGCTTCAGACGCACTTAGCAGCTGGTGGTTTCCAGACATTACTGCCTTCTATACAAAATCTTATAATGTAAGTTACAGAATAATATAAATATTAGCAAATTTGGATGGAATTCTCAGACTTAACCCATGCGACTATTATTTAACCTTTTTTCTTTTTACAGTTGCATAATAGAAATATATTATTCTGGGTGAAAGGAAGTAGAATTAACTACTGCATGAGAGTGAGCGTTGGTTGTTTGGTAAAAAGTGAACCAGAGTTGAAAGACCTTTGGCTTTTCTCTTCTGAACTTCCTAGATCATTTTTTTTCTCTCATTATGTTTGCTGCTCAGTGATTCTAATGATATGAGTCAGCTGACACAATAGGTGGTGACCACAGAAGAATTTTGCTAATTAATAGCTATGCACTGAAATCTAAACATTAGTTGTAGTTAAAGAAAACTGTTGTCTGAATCTGCCCATTTCAGACCACAGTTAAAATATTTAAATAGATACATTAAAGTTCCTGTCCATCTTATAACCTAAAACTCCAACACTGGAATTGTGTGTTTTGCTTGAGTAAAGACTGGCAGATGTAGTCGAAGAAATTTTGTAAGACTTTTTCTGAATCGGAATCTTACCCAAACAATAGAGAATCAACTCCCCCTGCTGACAGTATTCAGGAAAACAAGGCACACACGTACCTAAGAAGACAGAACAAGCTGATAGTGGACAAGCTTTAATGATCTGATTTATGATCCAGGATATGTTGTAAACTTCAAAATTTTAGCATGAAATTCCTGCAAATGCAGAAAATCATTTTGTGATCTTGATAGTGCTTCCTGTCAGCTGATTCCTTGTTGCTTTGAGTTTCTTGGTATAATAATGATGAGGTAGAATTTACATTCCACTTATGGTATTAATTTTACATTCCTGTGACTGAAAAGGGTCAGAAGGTTGTAAAATCAAACATTAAATGAATCAGAGGAGACAGTAGTGCAATATATGACTGCCCTAAGGACATAGTGCAATGGCTGATGGGATTAACGTTAGGTCTCATTTCCTGCTTTTACAGGATGCAGATGAAGCTGTCAGAATTGCAAGGGAAATTGGTAAGTTCTTAAATTAGCTATGGTGGGATTTGTGTGCCTCTCAG
Source organism: Alligator sinensis (assembly GCF_000455745.1). Taxonomy (NCBI): domain Eukaryota; kingdom Metazoa; phylum Chordata; order Crocodylia; family Alligatoridae; genus Alligator; species Alligator sinensis. The sequence continues at coordinate 410,824 of NW_005842241.1, read as the reverse complement.
CAGACATGGTTGACTAAATTGAATGTGTAATAAGTAATCCCTATAGAACAAATAATGTTTTAATAGTTTTTAAGTTTCGCATTGCCTATAGGGTTGGAAGAATCTAAGCATTAGTGCCCTGTATCTTAAATCACCACATCTTTAGCATTGCAAACTGGGCTTTAGAGAGTGAATACAGCCCTAAATTGCAGACAGGATACAAGATGCTGTAATCACTGGCGAGTTAAAGAAGGAATTATTTCAAAGTATTCATGAAATTGGATATGGTGTTCTTTTTGCAGAGGTGTTAGGCATGGTACATTTCTTTTTATATGGAAGCTGACAGAATGATGCTTATGCTCTTCATTCTTCTTCATTATTTGGACCACACTTGACATGAATATAATCCAACCACCATTTTTTCTGCTGTTCTACGCTTCTTAAAATGAAATAACCATTCTGCTTCTAAACACTTAATGAAATGGGGAGGGGAAAAAAGAAAACAAAAAATCTAGCCGGGACTCCTTTTTGGTAAGATCTAATGTGATTTGTGGTTAATACTCTTGGTTCTAACTAGGAAAACTTTGTATTCGGGAAGATTCTTAAATGAACGATTAATGTTGAGCATGTGCATAAGTGTTTTTCTGAATCAGAAACTTTTAAGAGGGCAGTAACCTTTAGAGGCTTTCCAGTCACTGTGGGTGCCTGTAGATGTGTGGGGAGACTGCTTCGACGCTCTGTAATTACAGCGTTTCAGAGCAGTCTCAGTCAAGTCTGCTGGAGTGTGCTAGTTAGCGTGCCTCCAGCAGTCTCCTTGTCTCGTGTATAAGTGTTCCTGTACTTCAAAATGGGGGCGGAGGCACTTTAATTAAAGCTTGTTTAGTTAGTGCCCCACCACCATTTTGAAGCGTGGGGATACTGATACACGAGATGCTGCTTGTGCTTTAATTACAGAGGCTGTTGGAGCTGCACTAATTAAAGTGTCCCCCTGGCCCTCGGAGCACACACAAAAATGCCCTGTGGTTATAGAAACTTAAAGACTGGTTAGCATTTAAAGGTTTCCCCCAACCAGCATGATTCCTACTCTGGAAGTCCTGTTATACTATAGAATATTTCTTGTGATGTTTCACCATACATAAATTTTGAAACTGAGTTCATTTACAATACTGCAACTCACTTCTTATATCAGTGCAGCTATATAGCAAAGGGTAACTTTTCCCAAAAACTCTGGTGTGGAAGGGTTAAAACATTGAGTTCAGCATTTCTTTTGTGTCATTGTTGTGTGACCTGGTGATGGCTGTTCAAATGACAGCCAATGAGTAGAAATGGAAGAAAAACAAGATTACCTGTCAAGTTAGATATGAAGTAGGGGAAGCTGTTAAGTAAAATTGCTGTATTTTTATCATGCACCTTTTAGGACTCCTAAAAAAACCCCCCTATCAAACACAGTGTTCTCCATTTCATTGGTATATTTCACCTTGCAGTTTTGTTTGTATGGAGTCTATTACTACTGATCTTCAGGGTTGCCTGGAAATATTTTTTCTAAACTGGTTGTTGTGAGTGACACAGTAACAAGGGACAGAGGGGTTTCTGACAAGTCTTTTTAAAACTTAGTCATGCTCATTTTACATTTTAGGTTCTCTGATGTACTGCTGATGAGTTCCTTTCTCTGATCTGGTGACCTTAGTATGATGTTCAGTTTGTTGACCTTGGGTGTTGGAGCCAGTTGTAGGGAGCTGTGCGGCATACTTTTCCTTTTTCCATATCAGTCTCAACAACGGTGCTACAGCACTGTTGGGTGCCCAGAGATTCTTTCAAGGGTACCAGGCATTATTAGCACTGTTAGTTGTGTAAACATGATTCACAGAATAAATCCAGAAATTTCAAATAGGAACCCATAGGATTAAAAACATTCTGACTTGTGTTTTTTCTGAGGTCCTTGCAGCAGAAAAATTGCTGTACTATTTTTTGTCCAAAAAATGAGCGGGGAAAAAGTAAAAATCTAGTATTTTCTAAGGGGTGTCTTGAGTCTAATGAGGGGTGCCTAGAGCATAAAAAGGTTGAGAACTACTGCTTTATATAGCAACATTTAAAAAAAAAAAAAAAGAAGAACTAAAAAAAATCTGGAGAACCTTGCTGAATGCTGAAAGAAAATGATCACTTCTGACCTTTTCCCCTTACTACTGTAAATAGCTCAACTCCATGGAGGTTTCTAACATGATATGTAGTTATCAGCACTGTTCAAAGTAGGGTACATCACGTCAGACAGTGAGCATGGTGATCTGTGATTTCAGGGGAACTAAAATGAGAGAATGGAATAAAATTGAAATCTTATATATGTATAATGTACCTTTATCCCTATGCATTTGACACACATTCAGAATATTTGCAAGAAACCTTTTACTACGTTCATCCAAGCAAGCTTGCTTTCCCAGGAGTGCCTTTTGAAATGCTCACCTTAAAACGAACAAACAATCTTCCCCTTCCCACAAACACAGATGTTCTGATGATGTCAGTTTGAATGCATATGTCAGTGTTTAAAGCAGCATAATATTCCAAACAAATAACATCCCCTGCTGATTCCACCTTTCCTCATTCGCCTGGTATGATCTGAATGACTATCCAGCATCAGTACTGTCTCTGGAAGGTGCAGCCCCATGTGGCACTGCCTATAACTGTTCAGGACAAGGCTATCATTACGAATAAAATGGATTAACTTAAAGGAAATGAAAGCCCATTCATAAGGGAGTTGAATTTGTTTCTTTTTTTTTGGATTGGTGTAGTGTATTTTGGCTTCATTCACTGATACTCCAAGTCTTGCCTCAGATAAAATAGGATGTGTTCTAGGTTTTCTTTAATGTTATTTCTATGTTCTCCCTTTAATGTTGTTTCTGTGTTCATGCTTGTGCTTTCTCTCTCTCTCTCTATGGACACACGTAAGTTAGATTATTCCAAATGTAGTTTAAAATTAGTAGTGTAAAGATTTACATGCCCATTAAACCAGTGTAAAACTAGCCAAAGCATTTCAGAACTGTACTTGGATGAATTGAGTGCTGTTTTATTCTGTTGCATATTTGTAACATCTCACATTATATATGCATTCTAAGTATAACATGACATGGGCCCATCTGATCAGTCCTTTAGGTATCCCACAATGCAGTGGTCTATACCTCCTCCTGTTTGCAAGCAGTTATTCTGTGACTCAGGCTGAACTCTACTGCTCTGGTCATATGCAGCCTTGTACTCCTGCTTACAGCTATTCACAAAGATGCACCATCTATTTTATATCACAGTACCTGGTGTTGAGTTTGGGTCATCACTGCTGCCAGTGTACCACTGATTACAAAGGCATGCACCCATTCCTTGCAGTGCTATCTGGTGAGCAGCTGGGGCCATCAGTGGCAGCAGTGCATTGCTAATCATGAAGGCACACTCCTTTTCATGGCATGCCACCTGATGGTGCATTTGAGGTCAACACTTGTTTGAGGGACATCCATTTGGACCTGCCAGTATATCTACTCCATCCTCATCAGACATGTTTACCAGGTAAACAAGTAATTGGAGCCAGAAAGAGGTGCTATTTGCAATATGGCTTGTTGGGGAAAACCAGTGGGCACTCTAGAAAAGCTACTATAACTATGCCATCTACAAGTACCCAGCCGCGGAGACAGCAGGATGAGGACACCCCAGAGGCTGGCAGCAAAGCAGTATCAAGATTGAGATCCTCAAGTTAACTTACAGAAGGCCATGAGATGCTAATCATGCCTCTGGTGCCTGCTGGGTGACCACCCTGTATTATTAGGAGCCTTCAAAGATCCTACAGGGTATGTCTCTACTGAGTTTATTTCATGGTGAACCGGTAGAGGGAGAGGAAGGAGAGGACAATCTAGGACCCAGAGAAGCCTAGGAGGACTCTCTTTTGGGTAAAGAAATGGAGCCCTATATCCCTCCCACAATAGATATAGGTGATGAGAACAAGACCTACATCATGTGGGCTGATTCTACCCTCAGTGCCATGCCAGGCTTTTGGCCCCAAAGTCTCGGCCCCTTGTGGCACTCAGTTTGTAGCCCCCATCACTTTGCAAGGGATATGCACGCTGACGATTTGATTAAGTTTCCCCCTATACTCCTTGGGCTCAGAATCAAATTGACTGGGGACTCCAACATAAAGGTTGGTGGTTGTGGGTAAGCAGGGATGCGTTGGCAGTTGCTTTAGCAGCCAGAAAATTGTCTTTTTTCTCTGTGCTCAGCAGTTCTTGGCCACCTTTGGAAACTGAACCCCTACAGGATATGCTGAGATGTGTGCTTTCTTCGGCCTCTTATCCATGGCACAGTAGCACTTCAGGCTGATGCTCAGCCTGCAGCTAGTTGGTGTGTGTCTTCACGCCCCAGAAGCACTACATTTAAAAAAAATTTCTAGACTGGTTACATATGAGCTTTCATTTGTTACATTTATCTTCTCATTCTGTCTTGCATTTTCTCTCTCTCTACTTGCATGTATCAGCTTTTCTTTTTGTATAGTTCCCTCTTCAGTATTTGATTTCACTGGCACTTGTCTCCTACCATTTCTACTCTTTTTTTTTTTTTTTTTTTTTAAACACTTTTTTTATTGTGTGGTCATTCATTCTTCCTCTCTGCCCCTTTTTTGGCCTTGTTGCAGTCTCTTTCCTTGTTTTTTCTCTTGTTGTTTGCTGGAAGAGTTATGTTCTTTGTGAAGCCTATAGAGAAACCAAGTAGATGGAAACCATACTTTTATCAGGTTTTAGTCCATTTATAACACTAGTTCATGTTAAGTGTTGTTCTAAATAAATATAGAAAAGAGAATTGGATTTTGCTGGATGGACACAGTTAATGGTTGTGGCAAAGTTGGGCTCTCCGCCTAGCCACAGTGCTAGGTTCCCCACTTGCCGTTGGGCTCTCCACCCCCCTGACTTTCCTGCCATGCCTTGTTCTTAATTAATTACGATGTTAATTAAGGCGGGAGGCTGCCCATTCATGCCCCAATGTCAGGGGGCACTATCTGCAGCTCTGTACCTCTCCTACACTGCAGCCATGCCTTGCAGATGGCATCCACTGATGTTAATCTCACCAGCCCCACACTGGGCCCCAGAATCCTCCAGGTCAGACCCCTCTAAGATCCTTCCATTCCGGCAGCATACCCTCCCTTCATTCAGGCTGCCTAGCTCCCTGCAACTATTTCCCATCTCGGGTGTGGTCCCCGCAGGACCTTTGGCCACACAGGCCCTGGCCTCACCTCTAAGGCCAGTCAGGACCCCTCAGCTTTGGGAGTCCATCGCAGTGGGCCCCTGGCCCTTTTGATCACTCTGGTCCTGGCCCCAGCATTGACCAGTCAAGGGTACTCTACATCAGGCCTCTGAGCCTCTAGCCCCACTCTTGCTCCTGGATCCACCTTCTGGCCCTACTAGGGGTTAACCTACCCAGTTGTGGGAGCTGGGGTAACTCACACCACGACTGGTGTTCCAGGGTCTCAAGGGGACTCTCCCCCCCCCCCCCCCCGGAGCAGCAGGTCATTATGCTCTATCTATATAAGCATACTGGGCTCTCAGCCCTCTGGTTTTCCCCCCTTCACTGGGGTTCCTCACCTCCGCCAACTCACTGGGGCTCCACACAGTCCCTTTACTTGGGGCCATGGGGCTTCCCTCCCCAGTGGGCTCAGGTGGCCATAGCCGTGCCTGGCACCAAGTATCTTTCCTCAGGGTTCTACCCGCCACAGGGCTCAGGTGGCTGCAGCCGTGCCTGGCCTCCACTCTCACTCCTCAGGGTCTCTCAGGGTCTTGCACCCCCCAGGGCTCAGGTGGCCGCAGCCCCAACTACCTCTCATGTTACTGGACCCACCCGAAGGTGGGGGCTGGGGTTAAGGCGCCCTTTCTTGCCTTTCACTGGGCTGGCATTTCCTATGGGCTTCTGTGCCACTGAGAGCCCCACCAGGCCACCCACTCCCAGCAGGGTGCAGTTTTAGATTATGCCCAGGACCAGGAGCCTCTAAATCATCCCCTACAGCTCTTGCCCTTACCTCCAGGATGATACATGAAGCCTTGCAGCCAGGCGATGTCATTGCCTGCTCTGCCAGCAGCAAAATGCTCCACTTATATAGGCAGCCCTGAATCTAAAATGGCTGCTGCAATCAGGCACCTGCTGGCTGCTTGGCTTAGGTCTTAAAGTGGCAGGCACCAACAGTGCCCTGCCACACACCTTCCCCCTTAAAATTACACCTGGGGGAGGTTTCCCCTGCTGCTCCTCCAAGGGGAGCCTGTGAGAGCGCTCAGGTGGCGAGTACCCCCAAAGGTGTTCCACCACAGATCTCCCCCCTTAGAATGAGATCTAGGGGAGCTTCGCTTGGCTGCTTTCCCTGCTGGGCTCTGCCACAATGGTTCTGCTGCCACAATGGTTCTGCTTTCCCTGATGGGCTCTGCACCCCAGAAGTGCTCCACCACAATGGTTCTGACCTGCAACTTTATAAACATAATGAGAAAATACCTGAAGGCCAAGGAGGCATGCTGGCACTGGTAAAAACAGAAGTAAGAGTGTCACGGCGGGGTCCTATAGGAGGGCCGTGATCTCCTTAAGGCCATCTCTCCGTGCCAATTCGGCCCAAGGGCACCCTCTATTCTCGCCTGCCACATCTTCGATCTTAAGTTAAGTTGGGAGGCTGCCTTACCTCTCCT
>NW_005842241.1:400764-404039 GCF_000455745.1 Alligator sinensis | reverse complement strand
GGGTCCTCCTCTGTAATCTAGCCCGCTCTAGGGCCTTCTCCGTATGTCTCTATGCTAGTGCCCCTTCCTGGGCTCTCACTGTGCCCACTCCGGGCTCTCTCTAATACAGTGCCCCTCACTGGGACTCTTAGTAACACTGCCCCTCTCTTGGGACTCTTGAGGCCCACTCTGGGCCTTCTCCAAAATAATCTAGTCCACTTTGGGACGTCCTCTCGAGCCACTGGTCTTTTAGGCCCACCGCACTGCTAACCTCTCATTTGCCAGGTGCACTGTGCTGCTATCCCCTTTCCCTGGGGACCACCGTAGCACCGCCCTTCTCCTGGGGCGCTGTACTGCTAACCCCTTTTCCTCCGGGGCAACCACAGCACCCTGCCCCTGTCCTGGGTTTTCTGTAGTGCTAGCCTGTTACCGGGCTCGCTACGCCCGTCCTGGGCTTCTCAATCTTGCCCCCCCTTGGGCCTCTCTCATATTGCCCCCTGGGGCCTCTCAAACATTGCCCCTCTTGGGCCTTGAACTGGTCCCCCTTCTCTGGGACCTTCCGGACCCCCGCTGGGCTCCTTAATAATACCGCCCCCTGTTTGGGGCTCTCTATGCCCACCCTGGGCTTCCTAATAAAATCGCCCCTCTCTCTGGGACCTGCTGTGCCCACACTGGGCTCTTTAAATACCCCTCTCTGGGCTGGGGTCTACACACCCCACAAGTTGCACCCTTACTGGCGTCGGGGTCCTCACACTCCTGTGAGCCCCCCCCTATGAGTATTGCGCCTTCACTGGCGCTAGGGCCCCCACACCACTGTGGGTCCCTTTATGAGGATAACGCGCCCTCTTGGCACTAGGGCCCCACCCCTCTGGGGTCCCTATGAGGCCTCCTCCAACCCCTAATAGCCTCACCCAAACCACCAGTGTAATACAAACACTAAAGCAAATACCAGCCTCCTGGCTATAACCAGAACCCAAGGCCCTGGGCCATAACAACATAAGCCTCCTGGCTGTAATTTAACATCATTGCTCCAGCCTCTGGAGCTCTCACGAGCCATACTTGCTGTTAGGCTTTCCCTCGCATCCTAACTGCAGGAGCTCCTGGCTACTGGCAGGGAACCACTAGCCTGGCCTTGGCTCTAGGCTTTATAGGAGCCAGGCCCTGCTCCCTCAGGATCAGCTGACTCATTAGTTGCCCTGGCAACCTGAAGCTATGCTCATTATCTCTGCTAAGGCTTTCCCCCAGCAGTTCTCCCCTCTCTAGGACCGAGGCAGCGAGGTGCGCCACGACAAAGAGTAACATGGAACCCTCACAATTCCTTGTTGATTTCTCTTGGCACTCGAATACAGAGCATACTAACCGTCCAAAAACTAAAGAAGCCAACTTACTGATAACAATATTATGTACACAGGATGAAGTCTGAAAGGGACCTTTCAAATTAGGCAAATACAGTTGTAGTATTCCAAGGTCTGTTCAGATATATAATCCCATGCATTCTTATACATGCACATGGAAAAACACCTCTTCTTGTACTGAGAGTTTGGTATACTCCTGAATCTGGTGCTATTCATGGGGAGGTACCTACTTTATCAGAATTGAAAACCAAATGAAAAAATCATGCCAAGGAGGGGATGGTGGTTAATTATTGCTGCTGGCATGCATCATCGCAAATAATATTAGCTTTACATTTGAGTTTAACTTGCATATCATTCCTTAATGTAATTCAACCAATTTTCAGTTGATGTGAAATATTGGAACTAGTACTTAAGAAGTGCAGGTATGAAGTTCCTGAATATCTCAAAAAATCATTAGGACATGGCTGATAAATACCCTCTGGCATGAATATTTCGCACCCCTAGATTTACAAAGCTGTTTTGACCATGCCAAGGTTTTCTTATATTAGGATTGACAGGTTTTTCATGTTTGACAGATAGCAAAAATACACTGTTGTACTTCATCTCTATCTGTCAACTAAGGCTAGTATCACAATGATAGTTTCAGAGTCCTAACTGGGCTACCTAAATACAAGTTTCCTGATTTTTCTGAGGTGTTATACACATGTAATTCCTGTTAAAGTCAAAGGAAGCTAAAGGTTTAAGCCCTAATGTAGTTTCAGAGTCTATATGTCCAAAGAGTTGTTTTCCCATCCAGAAAAAAATGGAAGTCAGTTTTTGTCCAAAATTCACAAACTTTCTTCTTGATATTATATAAGAGAATCATAGAAAACAAGGGTTAGAAGGGAACTCAGGTCATCTATTCCAACCCCCTGCTCAAGCAGGACCATCCCCAACTAGATCATTCCAGCCAAGGCTTTGTCAAGCTGGGCCTTAAAAACCTCTGAAGATGGGGATTCCACCTCCTCTGTAGGTAACCTGTTCCAGTTCTTCACCACCCTCTTAGTGAGAGTTTTTTCTTATATCCAACCTAAACTTCCCTTGCTGCAACTTGAGACCATTGTTCCTTGTTCTGTCATCTGCCACCACTGAGAACAGTCTAGTTTCATCCTCTTTGGAACTACCCTTCAGGTAGATAAAGGCTTCTATCAAATCTGCTCTCAGTCTTCTTTGCTGCAGACTAAATAAGCCCAGTTCCCTCAGCCTCTCCTCATAAGTCATGTGCCCCAGCTCCCTAACCATTTTCATTGCCCTCTGCTGGAGGCTCTCCAATTTGTCCACATCCTTTCTGGAGAGGTGGCCTCAAATCTGGACACAATGCTCCAGATGTGGCCATACCAGTGCAAAGTAGAGGAGAAGAATTACTTCCTTTGATCTGCTGGCAGTGCTCCTATTGATACAGCCCAGCATGCTGTTAGCCTCTTGGCAACAAGGGCACCCTGTTGACTCATATTCAGCGTATTGTCCGCTGTAACCCCCAGGTTCTTTTCTGCAGACCTGTTGTTTAGCCACTTGGTCCCAAGACTGTAGCAGTGCGTGTGTTTCTTTTGTCCTAAGTGTAGGACTTTCCACTTGTCCTTGTTGAACCTCATGAAGTTTCTTTTGGTCCCGTCCTCCAATTTGTCTTTTTTACTCTGAATCCTAGCCCTACCCTCTAGCATATCTACTACACCCTCCAGCTTGGTGTCATCCGCAGACTTGCTGAGGGTGACATTTATCTCACCTTCCAGATTTTTAATAAAGATATTGACCAAAACTGGCCTGAGGCCTGACCACTGGGGCACTCCATTTGATATAGTTGCCAACTAGACCTCGAGCCATTGATGATCACTACCTGTTGAGTCTGATGGTCCAGCCAGCTTTCTGTCCACCTTACAGTCCTTTCATCCAACTCGTACTTCA
>NW_005842241.1:379044-400754 GCF_000455745.1 Alligator sinensis | reverse complement strand
CAGGAATGCTGTGGGAGATCGTATCAAAAGCCTGGCTTAAGTCAAGGTATATCACATCCACTTCTTTCCTCACATCCACAGAGCCAGTTATCTCACCTGAGAAGGCAGTTGGGTTGGTTAGGCATGACTTGCTTTTGGTGAATCCATGCTGTCTTCCTGATGACTTTCTTCTCCCACAAGTGCTTAGAAATAGATTCCTTGAGGACCTGCTCCATGATTTTTCCAGGCACCGAGGTGAGGCTGATTGGTCTTTAGTTCCCTGGATTCTCCTTCTTCCCTTTCTTAAAGATGGACATTATATTTGCCCTTTTCCAATCATCCAGGACCTCCCCAGATCATCACAAGTCTGCAGTCACATCAGCCAACTCCCTCAGCATCCTCAGATGCATCCCATCCAGCCCATGGATTTGTACACATCAAGGTTTTCTAAATAGTCCCTAACCTGTACTTTCACCACTGAGGGCTGCTCACCTTCTCCCCAGACTGTGTTGCCCAATGCAGTAGTCTGGGAGCTGACCTTGCCTGTGAATACTGAGTTAAAAAAGGCATCGAGTATTTCAGCCTTTTACTCCTCATCTGTCACCAGGTTGTCTCCCCCATTCAATAATTGACGCACACTTTCCCTGATCTTCCTCGTGTTACTAACATAGTTGTAGAAACCCTTCTTGTTACTCTTCTCGTCCCGTGCTAGCTGCAACTCCACTTGCACTTTGGCCTTCCTGATTTCATCCCTCCATGCTCAAGCAATGTTCTTATACTTCTCCCTAATCATCTGTTCAAGTTTCCACTGCTTGTAAGCTTCCTTTTTGTGTTTAAGCTGACTGAAGAGTTCTCTGCTAAGCCAGGCTGGTCGCCTGCCAAATTTAGTATTCTTCCTGCACATCGGGTTGGCTTGTTCCTGTGCCCTCAGTAAGATTTCTGTAAAATACAGCCAGCTCTCCTGGACTCCTTTTCCCCTCAGACTGACCACACACACACTGTGCTTGCTTCTGATATACCTCCTTTCTGCAAAAATATGGTCAGTGAAGTAGCAGTAGGGTCTACTTATATAAGCCAGTCAAGGCAATAATATGATTAACTATACCAGGCTGAAATAATTGGTAATATTGATAATAAGGTAAACTTTTTTCCATGCTCCCATGATATTCCTGTGGAGCACATAACATTCATTTTAATTTATAATATTCAGTTGGAACATAGGAATTGCCGTAGTGAATCAGATTGGTTATTGATCTAGTCTAATATCCAATAACAAGTGCTTCAGAGGAAGATGCAAGAAACTGATTTATACAGAGGCAGATATGGGATAAGTCCCTCTTCCCTGATTTTTGATCTCATCCCAAAATTCAGTAGTTTAGAAAGTAATCTAAGACTTAAGCATGAGGTTTTGCATCCTTTCAGTAGTCTTTTGATTACCATTAACTGTGAGCATCCTGGATGTTCTAGATGGTTATCTAATCACTGTTTGAAGATATTGGCCTCCTCTGCATTCAGAGGCAAGGAGTTCCACAGTCTAATTGCATATCATGTGGGAAAGTATTTTCTCTTATTAGTTTTGAATTTAATTTTGTACAGTGTTCCCTCATCTTGTTTTATGAAGTAGGAAAAATTACTTTCTCTGTATGATTATTTTATGTGCTTTTTATCATTTCTCCCCATGGACACCATCATGCAGACAAAGTCAAAATAAAATAACTTTATGCTGTCCAGAAGCAGTTTTGTTAAACAACAAGTGGAGCGAGTGAAGATTAAATAGATTTGCACTGGAATGACCAAACCACTAGCTGTTCACAGAACAAAGAACGTAGACTCATCCTGTAAGCCTTACAGTGCAATTTAATAAAGATATTGATTTGGGAATCCACTACAGCCCCCAAATCTTTTTTCACTACTTAATTTCTATAGATTAGTCTAAGAGAAGGGTAGATTCATCAACACACACAAGAAATAACTTTTGGAAGATAATTTTAAATTTAAACAGAAGTGTTTATTGTAATTAAATACAATTTATAGTTATGACCTTTTTCTGCTACAATTTTTTATGTTCAAGAAGCTTCTTGAACCAGACTCAAACACTAGTATTAAGTTACCTTACTCTGGAATAAATTATTATTCAGTACGGGAAGAGTGGTCAGATTTCTGCCCCTCCTTTAGTTTTAGTTCCTTATCAGCTTAGAGGAAACAGTTTTGTTACATTCTGTTGGAAAGATTATAGCAAGTTCAGCATATAATGATTATCCATGTTTAATTATGTTTATTCACCTGCTTAATGTGCATGCAGCATAGATATTTTGAGATGTCGCTAGGTATTTAAAGTTTACCGCAATTACCTATTGACACTTTTGACACTACTGTCTATTCCTGTTGATAAAGTATATATCTTTTAATTTTACCAGAATAAATATTTATTTTAACAGTAGGAGAGTAACATAGCTTGTTTGTTCAGGAAAGCTATTTTGGAGGTCAAATACATCCATTTATGTAACATTTTCTTTGCTATTTGGGAACTGTTCATACATTAAAAAAAATTGTTTTTTTGTTCTAAATGAAATGGGGAAGGCAGCATTTTCATGGCATCAAAAATCATTGTACTGATAGCCTAGTTGTACCATAAAAAAGAATCTCTCCAAATCATCTGCTTTCTAATAAACCAGTTATTGTCTACTTCATTATTGGACATGTGGTCAGTTGTCATGTTCATATTACCAACTGATCAAAGTTTGAACTTCTGTCTAATTCTTCCCTGCTGTTAGGCTACCCTGTCATGATCAAGGCCTCAGCAGGTGGTGGCGGGAAAGGCATGAGAATCGCTTGGGATGATGAAGAGACCAGGTGAGATACCATCCAAAAAATAGCCTTGATGAATGCTACAGTTATCAAAGTCCCATTAAACTACTGAGAACTGACAGTCAAACAGATATTAAATGATAAATGGAGAACTAGGATAATATCTGCTTTTATTCCTTTTGTATTGTACCATCTACTTTGTTTCTTATTTGTGTGCTAGTGTTGCTGTAAAAAATAAAGAACAATCTCATACTTACACAGTCATTACAGTCAGTTTATTGCTGGAAAATTAAAAAAAGGTTTTAAAATTATTTCTCTATTATGACATGATGTAAATTTGTGCTGTAAAAAATATTTTTATTGCACGTCTTTTAGTATATGATGCATGCTGGTCCATGTTCTAACTAAAATAAACAGGTGGGCTTCAATCCTGCCAACACAAACATACATAATTACCGTATTTTTGTGTATGTAACACCCCTTCCCCATAGAACACACACCTTGTTTTTGGAAGGCAGAACGCAGAAAACTACTTAGATGAATCTGTGACATAGAGTAAGTCCTCCTGGAAAGATAGTATTGAGAAAGCATGGCACCAGGAAATTCCTGGTGCCAGTTGTCTCACCCAGACTGTCTCCTGGGATGCCACATTTTCTGAACATTGTTTCCAGGAGAACTCTGTCACACAAGGTTAGGCCCTGGACTCTTGCAAGGATAGTAGTAGCAAAACTTAGTTCTTTACTATAAGTAGTTCTTCTTATAATTTCCTATTGCTAGAGTGTTGATTCCATATCAGAAGCCTCATCACGACAATACTAGTAGCTCGCTGCTTCAGGTAGATGTTATGGTGCTCAGCTGAAAGCAATTGTTATGAGTGGGGCAAAACAGGACTCTGCCATCTTGGCAGCTGCATGACATGCATGGTGTCTTCAGGTGTGCTTCTTTTGCAGCAAGGAAAACAGCTTCTTCACTTAAAACACATGTCAGTTCTGGGGGGCTGAGTTTTAGGAAAAGGTATGTGAGAGAAAATATGATATTTCTATTAAATTCAACATCACTGATTTTACTTGTGTGTGTAAAAACATTGAATGAGTACTTGCAGTACCATGGCAGTAATGGGTTACATAATTTGTTTTAAAATATTAATTTCCAGTCAGCTGGGGGGAGTGTGCATGTGTGCGTCTGAAGCCCTTGCCAGATATACAGATAAAGTTGCAATGGGATCTGATGTACTATCCACACAATCCACACACAAGCAGGGCAGGAAGTATGATTGTGGGATTGCATGTCAAATCCTATGATACCCAATTGCTAGTGTGTTGTACCACCAAGTAGCGAGCTCCCATGTCTGGGAGCCTCCTCAGCAGATTATTAAATAGATTTGTACTGAATTAGCCACACTACTAGCTGTTCACAGAACAAAGAATGTAGACACATTCTGTAAGCCTTACAATACAGTTTAATAAAGGTAATGGTTTGGGTCAGCTGACGGAGAACCCAGCTGGAGGGGGCGTGCTATGCACTCTCATGGCTGGCGGCCTGGTTCAGCTGCAGGCTCCCTGCCTTGGAGGTGCATGGTCTGCCCATGGCTGGGAACCCAGATCACATATTCAGTTAATGGCATGATAGGAACCAGCCACAAAGTTTATTACACATTTTTTGTGGAATAACTGTGTTGCTTATTTCTTGTTTTATTATGCTGTTAGTTGGTTGAACATGTGGCTGTGTCACAACTTCAGATGTGATTACCTTATTAATCATCTCCAGGGATCCCAGTTTTCTCTGATTTAACCCCCCCCCATCCCCCAATTTTTGGTTTAAAAAAAAAAGTAACCCCAAATCCATATTTTTCCATGATTTAAATGAAACACCACTGATATAATATATAGATATGTATATAGTGGTGTTTCATTTTAATCATGGAAAAAATGTGGATTTGGGGTTACTTTTTTAACCGAATGTTGGGGATTTTTTTTAATTGGAGAAAACCAGGATCCCTGGTCATTTCTTAAGTGTAATGTGGCCCTTGCCACATTCAGAATAATGTGGCAAGGGCCTTACATGACTGATGAGTTGCACGTGGAAAAACATCAAGTGAGTATTTGCCATGTCAGGGCAGTAATGAATTACGTGATTTGTAGGGGTGTACTAACCTTTAGTCACCGATTTGATTTGGGGAAGATTTGACCCAATTCAGAGGCTGAATCACCGAATCCGAATCGAATCGGGAGACTAAAAAGAAAGCTCTGAATCGATTCGGAGCCTCTGAATTGATTTGGAAAAGATTTGGAAAAAGGTTCAGCGATTCATAAGGCACTCTTTCAGGGGAACAGAAACTGAGAAGAGGAAGGGGGAGCAGGAAGGGAAAGACTGACATCTGTAGCTGGCCAGTGACTGTGATCTTTCCTGGAGTCCCCTTCCAAGCGCAGTGATCTGGGAAAGGGACGTAGAAGCAGTATATAAGCCTCTGTCTGCAGCCTTTCTGTCCCTTCTGTGAGCTGTTTCTGCCTGAGGAAAGAGGGGTGGACCGCTGGCCCAGAAACAGGTGAGTGGACAGAGATCTAACCAGCACTGGGAAGGCCCCCTGCTACAGGCTACCATCTCTGCTGTTTTCATCCAAATCTGCCTTAGCATACACAAGTGACATGAATGTTGCTTTCAGGAGTTTGAGGTGCAGTTTCCCAGAAACACATGCACCTATCTCCTTAAAACTTGGCAGGCTTCATGCCCTCAGAAGGGGGTACCATCTCTGCTGTTTTCATCCAAATCTACCAACAAATGACAAAGTTATAGGTATTTCAGTGATTCCCCATTATAGTCTATGGCAAATCACCAAATCTCGCTGAATCTTCTGAAGCCGATTCGGCCGAATCAATTCGGGACAGTGATCCGAATCTCCAAATTGAACCATTGTCCTCTGAATTGGCCAAATCTGGATCTGAATTTAATACTTCCCTATTCGCGCAGGCCTGATTTTTGTTAAAGTCACAGTCAGTTAGTGCATGTGTGTATGAGAGAGAGTGAGCACATGCAACACAGAGATGATTTATTCAGTGCAAAAGTAATCTTCTTTTTTTTTTTTTTAGTAAAAGTTGTCTTCTGGCCCCCTGAACTCTTCTCAGTACTTTCTAGATGATTGAAAACATTTCAGAATGCATTTTTCTGTGACATCAATCAGGAGTCCAGTTGCAATTCATTGCATTAGCAGTGTCACAGAATGATTTATTCTGATATGTCTTCAGTGAACTGTTAGATAATTTTGTGTCACAAAAAAGATTCAAGTTTAGGTACATTTTTGTCATTTTTGTTGAAGTTCATTGCTTTCCATGTTAGGAGAGCCAGCACACGTGGGAGAAAGTATCCAAAATCAATATCTAGTGCTTCAACAAGTTTTAGAAACCAGTTTTATCTGTGTCCTGCTTCCTCTAGCTTGTTTCTGCTCTAATCTAATTCTAAAATAATGCCCACATTTAGAATTAGTACTTAAGATAACGTATATCTTACTTCTAAAGATGCTTTGTTCCCATTGCTTTGGAAACCAGAATTACCATCTTGATCTTGGACAGGCCTCATACAGACATTCATTTTCTCCTGGGTTTCTCTCAGAAGAAACCATGATTTCGACCAAAATATTTCAACAAAATATCAAATTGCATCTAATTAATAGAGACCTACTTAAATCGCGATTTCATGAAAATTGCGAAATTGGGCAATGTTCATGAAAATCCAGATGTTGTGGCTTTTCCTCTCAAAATAAAATTGGTCACTCCAGAAGAAAAATGACCTGGGAACAACCAGGGTTAAATCGTCCCAGGATAGTTTCTCCTGGGAGAGCAAATGTCTGTACCTGCTGTTGTACTAAATCAGCTAAACTGTTGATTTGGTTCAGCAATCATAAAAAGTTAAGTTACTTAAAAATGAAAACTAATATAGAATGATGATTTCTAAATTGTTTAAAAGAAATTAAGGCAAGTTTTGTGCTTGTGAGAGGGCCTCTCTTGCTGATGTTAACAGAATCTAGTCTGGGATATTCTAGTTTATCTTGATGATGAAGTTGTAATAGTACCAAAAATTAGTAATATCTGCCTTGTTTATGAAATATGCCTTTTTTGTTGTTGCTAGTGTTACATTTCCCTTGTCTTTGCAAAGTTTCCTTACATTAAAGAAAGTGTAGAAAGTGAGAGGATCAAAAACACCTAGTTACTGAGGGGGAAAAAAGTATAATTTACAGAGAAACTGCATTTGCATTATTGATCTAATTGAGAAAATATTAATTCACAAAATTTGCAACTAGGAAGCAGTGAAGGTGAGCTTTACTTAAGTTGGCTAAATGTTTTGAACAGTCACAGAGAGGTAAATTGAGATTAAGAGTTGGGGGAAAATTTTATATTAGGAAGATTTAATTTGAGAATTAGAAATATGAAGAGGGACATTTCAGTTTATTTTTGTAGTAAACATTAATTTATTATAAATGACAACTAGATTGTGAAAATTTTTTATATAGTTTGCTTGCCTTGTCTAAGAAATATGGTAAAGTACAGTAAAAGCCATGTTATCTGACACTTTATTAACCGGCGTGCTCTATTAACTGGCATGCTGGTCGACTTTGAATTCCACTTTGCCGACTTTGGGCCATGGCCTGGGGCAAAGCAACCTATGTGGGGGCCCGCTCCCTGTCCCCTGCCACATTGACACTAGGGAATGAAAGTCTGGTGTACTGGATGCGGTGTGAGGGGTGGCGACCCGTCCAAGCAAAGATGCCTCTGAGGTAACAGGCCTGTTTGGTTATCCAGCACCCTCCCTCCCACCCCCCCCAATTCCCCATGGGTGCTGGATAACAGAGCTTTTGCTGTATTTTCATTTGATTTTCTTGTTCATATAAACATCACTGATATACACTGGCTCCGATTTTCAAAGCAAGTAGCATAGGCAAGAAATGAGGGGTTTTTTAATTCTTCTTTAGCATTCTGTTTTCAATGCAGCCCAAGTTGTGAGGGACAAAAAATTACCATTAGTCTGGTGAACATAGTACTCCAGGTAAGGGCTTATTAGTGCTGAATAGAGCAGAATAATCAATTCCCTTGATTTGTAAGAGACTCTTCTGTTAATAAAATTTAGTATGCTGTTGGCTTTTTTTTTTTTTTTAAACAAGAATATGCTGATGGCTCATATTCAGCCTATGGTCCACTGTAACCCTCAGGTCCTTCTCTGTAGTACTGCAACCTAAGCTGCTCGTTCCCCAGTCTGTATTTGTCCAAATGCAGGACTTTGCACTTCTCTTTGATGACTCTCTCATCTGATTGATTTCAGACCATTTCCTCAGTTTATCCAAGTCATTCTTGATCCTAGCCCTACCCTTCAGTGCATCTGCAGGTCCATCCAACTTGATGTCATCTGCAAATTTGCTAAACTTGAACGTAATCTCATCATCCAAATCATTAATGAATACGTTAAACCAGGGGTTTTCAACTGGGGGGCATATGTATCCCTGGGGGGACTTGGGGTGGTCTCAGGGGGTACTCATCAGTGCGTGCCACCGCTGGCACTTTCACTGCTGCTGCACCACTGGCATTTCCACTGCTGATACTTCTGCCACCACCATGCCGCCAGCACTTCTTCCATCACCATGCCGCTGGCATGCTTGCCGACTGGCTGTGGGAGACCACCCCCACCTCCCAGTCACCGATCGGCTGCTGAGGAACCCACCCCCCTGCTTGTCAACTGGCTGCTGGGGGACCCCTCCATCCTGGTTGCTGATTGGCTGCTGGGGGGCCCCCCACCCCGCTCGTTGACTGGCCGCCGGGGGATTCCTTCCTTCTCAACTGGCCGTTGGGGGTACACTGACTCAGAAAGGTTGAAAACCCCTGTGTTAAACAATGCCAGACCCAGGAGAGACCTCAAACTCCACTTAATACCTCCTCCCAGCTAGACTGAGCCATTTATGACTACTTGTTGAGCGCAACGATCCAACCAATTCTGTATTCATCTTACAGTACTTTCATCTAGTCTGTATTTCCATAGTCTATTAATGAGAATATCATCAGAGACAGTGTCAAAAGCCTTGCTAAAGTTAGGGTACATCATAACTCTCTTCCCCATCCATAGAGTCTGTCGCCTCCTACCTGGAGCACACCTGTGGCTGGGACACCATGTCAGTTGTGATCTCATGGCTGCGGGGTACCTTGAGTGCCTCCATGGCTGGGCCGCTGAGTTAACTGCTGCTGGGAGCCATGTCAATTGATGGGGCTCCCTGCTGCAGGGGTATGTGCTTCTATGGCTGGGAGCCAGCATCAGCTGGGAGCTCCCAGGCTCAAGTTCACATGCTCCCTCCCCCACCCTTAGCTGGAAGCTCTGATCAGGTGATGGGGCTCCCAGCCACAGGGGTCCTTTGGCCACATGTTAAATCAATGGTGTGATAGGAAGTAGGTACAAAGTTATTTAATGTATTTTGTGGAATAACTTTGTAGCTTATTCCTCTTTTTATCATGCCATTGATTGATTGAACATGTGGCTAGGTAACCACTTAAGACATAAAGAACCAATTAATCATGCCTTAAGTGTAAGTGGGGCCTTTTATAGCAGTGAAGAAAGGACTATGACGAACAGTATTATTGGGAGCTTTCTTTTATTCAGTCCCTGCATCCTGTAATTTTGTAATTCTGGCCAAAAATATCAAATTGCATCTAATTAATAGGGACCTACTCAAATCGTGATTTCATGGAAATTACGAAATTGGGGAATGTTCACAAAATCTGTGGACAAAAAAAATATTAAAAATAAAATGCTGGGTCCCCAGTGGGAGTGGGAGTCTTCATGACCACTGCAGCCCAGCCGTGTGGCTGCTGGATGGGAAGGGGTAAAGTGGAAAGGAGCTGCTGACATGAAGGGGACCAGGCAAGGTGGGTGCTGCCCCTACCCCTGATTGGCTGAGGGTGATGCTTGCTGTGTGGACCTGTCCCTTCACCAATCAGTGGTGAGGGGGAGGGACCACATGATGGACAGCCCTCTTGGCCAACCAGCGGTGGGGGGTAAGGCCACCAGGGGTCCTCGGCCAATCAAAAACATGGGGGACTTCTGCCGTAGTAAGCCTATGAAAGTGGAAGCCGGCCCCATGATCTGCCCATGAAACTGGCTGCTTGCCTCCTCAATTTGGGTAGATACTTACTAATTAGGGATCAATCAATGCCTTGAAATAAGGCATAATCATAAATTATATTGGATATTAGTTATTTGGAAAAAAATACTAGAAGTGAATAGAGAAAGCCAACAAAATTTATGAAATTCCATTTTTATAAGGGGAAAAATAAATGCAGCTATTTTTCTTTTTATAATTTGATTACTTTGATGGAAATGATAGAAATATGAAGCAAGTGATTGATATAGTATACATGCCATGACTATCATGAAAAATTATGGAAGTATTTAAAATAAATTTGCTAGCAGGCTGAAATAGCAGACATCATTTTTGGTGTTTGTTTCATTGTAATATAGATTTTTAAAAACATTTTAACATTCATTAGAAATTTATTAGAGCACTGTATTAAGCAGTTGCCATTTTAGAAATATTCCATTGTATTAATGATTACCAGGCTTTTATTTTTAACTAGACCTCCTTTTAAGATTTTGGATTAGGTTTTCAAAAAAAACAGAACTGGACAGAAAATCTCTTTGTAGTGTCTGTACAATGTCAGGGCTATTATTTTAATTTTTTTCTCATTAATTGGCATGTAGTTTAGATTTTAGTATTGAAGAATATAATGTCACATTTGTCTCCAGTTTCATTTAGTCAGTTTACTAGAGTAATAGTAGTGAGGCTCAGCTCCGTACTGAAGGCGTACGGTGGTCCTGTATCATTCCATTACAAGTCAGCCGACAGTGAATTGGAGGATTCCCATGTGCATTTATTTAAAGTTATATTTCTTGGCAATTTTTGTAGGTGAAAAGGGCACACTGAAGCACCTTTTTCATAGCCTAGGACAGTTCTGTTTGCAAAGGCAACCTCCCGGTTCTGCCATCTCAAGCCAACCTCCGCTCTGATGTGGTTCTGAGACCATACCTCCCAATGCTTTGCTGTATCACTGGTTTAGGACAGAATCAAAGAAAAGGGATGATTAAAATACAAATGCTTTCTGGTGTGCTTCAATTTTTCTTTGAAGGGCTTTCATCCAAACTCTAGCTTAGTTTATGTGGATGTGATCTGAAAACGTCTTTTAGTCACTTTTTAAAATGAGTGAAATTTATTTATTATCATATTATCACACCATGGGTGCAAACACAAATACAACTGTGTCAGTAAGATCAGAATACTTAATTGAGAAAATCACATATTTTTAGGTTTTACAGATGTATAGATTAGGTAATTAGGCATATTGATTTTTTTTTTTATTTTTTTTTTTAACAAGCATTGCAGTCTGGATTTTTTAATTAGCACATGCTTCAGTGAAGGAAAAATATAGTAGTCAATCAATTGTGTATAATGTTTTCTGATAGAATGTTTACTAAAAGAAACAAAACCTTTGATTTAAGAGTTAAAATAACTCTAAACGTGTTCTAATAACTGCAGGTATATCTGTTTATGTGTGTATGTATCTATGTTTTTTATTCCTTAGTTGGGTCATACATAACTCTTTATGGAGAATGGTGGAACATAACTCTTTTTGGAGAATGGATACCCTACACCTAAAGTCCATCCTTCTCTTGAATAAGTAATTTAATGTTTTAACTTAAACAAATAAAAAGGCTGGCTGAAGGAAACTGCCAAATGCACATTAAACAAATTCACATCTACTTAAATTACAAAGCAAGCATTAGCTAAATCCAGAAATCTAGGAGGAGGATATTAAATATTCTCATTTTTGTGCACAGTGCAAGGCCAGATTCATTTATCCCAAACTCAGAAAAAATGATGTGTGGGTTTTGTTCAGGGCACTGGTGTGGAGGACACAAGATTTCCAAGCAGCCTTAACTGAGAGAGGAACCGAGGGTATACTAAAGCATAGTCCTTCCATGGCTGCTGTTCCAGATTTCACTATACCAGGAGTTGCTTGTATGTCGCACCCCTGCATTTGGTAGAACTACCACATTTCCATAGGTTACAATACTGTGGTTCTATCCAAACCTTTCCCCTTTACTGATCTATTTGGGGCTAGTAGAGAACCATTTTCTGCCAGGTGAAGGGATAGTAGAAAGCTTCATGCTGCCTGTTGGGCCCTCTGCATCATAGGCAATCTTTCTTATGAAAATTTGATTTAAACTTAAGTGCCACTTCCTGGCTACATTTGCACCAGTACTTAGTTAGCATCCCTAGTTGAGGTGTTCCTAAGTACTCCTTGGGCAATTTCTTCCTAAATGGAAGCAGAAAAGCCTTGGCTGTGTGAGTGTTGGCACATTGTCACTCAGCTGTGCTAATTTGCCTGCTGAAGGCACTCTACACAGGCAGCTACCCCTGCTTCCTATTTAGAAAGATGCCTGCCCAGAGCAGTGCTGTGCACTTCAAGGTGCTGTCACTAGGGCTAAGTTCAGACAGTTAAAAAGCTTGAGGTTGAATCAATTCAATCTTCGCAGTTTAGTCTAAGCTATTTAGATTTGCAGTGCAGATTGAACTGATAAGCAAGTGAACAGACATTCACTTCTGATTCTTGAAATGCAGCCACATGCCTGCGGTGGCTTAGGCCAGAAGCCAGGGGGGTGCTAGAGCACACTTCCCTGCTCAGCTGGAGCAGACAGTTTGGGTCAAGGCTAGCCTGCTACCCTGAGGTTTATATGTACTGAACTTCCGTTGTGTCACAGATTTGAACCAGTTTCTGATCACGTATACTGGTTTATGTGTAATTTCTGTCCATAACCTAGAGGTGGTAAGTTTCCCATACAGACTTAAGTTATGACCCACAGTGGTAAATGTTCTTTCAGTGAAAGCAAAACCAGTGTTTATGGTATCTGATTAACCAAAAAAATGAAATTCAAATGGTTGTTTATGAAAGAGTATGTGGAGGCAAGAGGGAAAATCTGATAAAGGAGTGTGCAAGGTAAGGCCCAGCTCTCATGTAGATTGGCAGGGGGGGAATGAATGTAAGAGCAATGGGTGTAGTTGTATATTTTGAGAAACACAGTACTGTGTTGGAAGCTGTTGTAAGTATGTATAGCTGTATGTAGCTGTTGAGTTTACAAGGTACAGAGCAAAGCACCTGAAATTGGTCCTTTAATCTACTTTATATATAACTAACCTTGGCTGTTATTGAGATACTATGAATCACAACAATTAGTGGTGGGATTTACTGTTACCAAATGTAAAGTTCTGTAACTGTTATTTTTTAAATTTATTGAATTATTTTAACTGAATAATAATGTAAATAGTCATTATTCAACGTTGTCTAATTGTCTGAAAAATTCTGAAATGTATTAAATGCGTCTGGAGTTCCCTTTATTGATTTTTTTTTTTTTACTTTTCATCCGCCTTTTCAAGAAAAAACACAAAAGTAAAATCTGTTTGTTACAGGAATTAATTCATGCTTTGTGAAATTAGCATTTATGTTGAGACACAAAAATGCTTACACTGATAGTATAATATAAGTGAATAGCAAAACTCCCAGTGATTCAGGTCCTAGCAGACTTAATTTCCGTTTTTGCCAACCTATTTTTTCTTTGTTTCTTTTTTCAAGGGAAGGTTTTAGGTTTTCTTCTCAAGAAGCAGCTTCAAGTTTTGGTGATGATCGACTGTTGATAGAAAAGTTCATTGATAACCCTCGCCACATAGAAATCCAGGTTTGTTCTGCTTTTGTGGGTAAGACCTGAAATGATTGAACCTTTTGGGGTTCTAGTGTGACTAAACATGCATTATGACTATAAGCACGTTCATATTTGTTACAACTGTAAGGATGTTAGGGATATCAAACTCTGTTCTATTTCTAAGGTGCCTGGCAGACATTATATTTATTGGATGGTTTAACATGTTAATCACGTGATGAGCTGTAACATGCCACATGTTCTACCTAGATGCTCTTTGTGGCTGGTTTGGATGGTGCTTTAATGTGATAGTGTAGCATATTAAAACCCAATCCATGACTGACAAGACGGGCTTTAAGCTTGCTGGTATGGAAGGAGCCCATCAGCCCCTCTCACCTTCCTCCCCCACCTCCTACAGGAGGACATTTAAAGCGAGATCAGACAGACCCAGTGCTGGGCTGAACAGTTGGTTTTAATTTTCCATTGCAGGGGGGACCTCTGGTAACATTTAAAGCTGGGTTCAGCATTGGCAAGTTTAAAGCTGGCTGCGACCCATCCCTGACATTGGGCCTCATGGTGTGGCTTTAAAGGTCCTGGATCTTGAATGTCTGGTATGGCACAGAACACAGTTTTTGGGATCTGGATAAAATTCCACAGATCCCATCGTGTGTTTAAATTAATATCTGCCAGGGGACTCGGAGACTGTGGCTTAGATTTTAGTTGTTTTCTCAAGCAACATGTTAAAATAGATTCTGGTGGATGCCCCAGGTAATAATGCTCCTTGTGATAGGCAGCCTGTTGGTGGGTGGTAAGAAATCTGTGGGAGTCTATTCTAAACCTAAAATTGGAGAGTCCAGATGCTGGAGGGAGTTTGTGTCTAAGGTGGCTGTGATATGTGCTATTCAACTGCATCTTTTTAGCTGCCTCCTCTGGCAGTATTACAATAGTATATCCCTCATACCATAATCTTCCACCTGGCTGAGTGAAAATTTGGTTAAAAGAGGCACGTAAGCCTGGCCCCTCTTCTGATAGAGAGGGCCAGACGTGGGCATCTATCCATCCATATATTTATCTATCGTTTACTCATCTATATATTAGCTTGGGGTTATCTACCCCAATATGGTTATTTACCGTACTTAAGAAAGCTTTTTGCATTTTCACAAATTATTCATTTGTTTGTCACCCATTGCCTTCAAGGAGGTCAGGAAAAATCTGTGTTCCTGTTATCTGTCTGAACCTTAAAAACCTATTTGCCTCTAATTTTTCTCCGTTTTCCTGTTCACATCACACTGTTGGAGCATTTTTCATGCTAAGGTGGGTTAGACCAGACTTCTTTCAGAGCTCAGTTAACCTTTTCTTGTTTGGCTAGAGAGGGGTTGCTTGCTTCCTTTAGATACATTAGGAAGAAACCAACATAGAAAAGCTAAATGAGGGTCTCGCTTGTGTTGTAATGTCTGAGGTGTATAATTAAACAATGTGCTTATCTTCGCTTTGAGATCAGTTGCACCATTTAAGATATGAGTTATGTGTAGGCTCATTACTCACAGTGTACAGAAGTATCATTTTACCTGGGTAGCTTAGTTGTTAAAGAAGATTAATTCTGATCTTGGGCCAGTTCCCCAGCTGGTATAAATTGGTATAGCTCCCTTGAAGCAAATGGAGATACTTGGATGAATGCTATGAGTATTATATGCAGTTCCTTACAAAGTTGAATACAAGTTTTATTCATATGAGAGTTACGAATCTTCTTAAAGCACTTCACTGAATCTGAAACTTTAAAACAAAATCTGTGATTTAGATGTAATACACAAACAAGGAATTATGTCTTAACTAAGAGAAAACAATTTTAGTGTTCAATAAAAAATAAAACAAAAAAATCCCCTGTCTCTCTCTCCTCCAGAGTAACAGCATTACAACTTTTTCCAAAACAGTTTCCTTTGGCACTTATACAAGAACAAAAAAAATATATAAAAAAAGTTTCGGATGATTAAGAACAGAGCTTTTAAGACTGGAGGCCCAGTCACAACTATATCAGCACTTTTATGATGCTTGAATATTGTACTAAAAAGTATAGTTTTATGTATATTAAAGAATTTTATTGGCCTTCACTGTGTAAACTTCCCAGTCCTTGATTTATATTATGTTAGTAGTATCAGATACATATGTAGAATGAATTAAAACTAAAAAGATAAGGTACAGATCTTACACAGTTTGAGAAACTTCTACATTTATTTACATTTTCATAGTAAAGTTCTTTTTAAAAAACAATGACCTTTAGATTTTCTTCAGGGAATTTCTTTACATTTTAATGTAGTCTTATGTATTTATTTCTATAAAGGAAAGTAAAGTGATTGTTCTCACAGGGTTTGTTTATATTGCAATCAATTTGATATGGGAACAAAATCATATCCATGTAAAATAATGCCCTAGAATATTCCTCTAACTATGTACAGGGGAAGAGTAGGTATCACATCATGCCTCTTTTTGGATTAATTTATAAAATGTTCCTGGAATTAAATAATTTGTATGTGGATTTATTATTTCAGCTGACAAAATACTGGGCACAGAATACATGGTTTACAGAATCAAATCAGAGTTTTGTGCACAACCCAAACCAAAACTGAATAAGTTTCTGTTAGGTTGCTTAATACTCTAAGCAAAAGAATATAAAGATGTTTCACTATTACTAATTTTTAATTGAGACTTTTTATGTTAGAATTTTGAAAAATCAAAGTTCTAACCCTCTAAGGGCCCAAGCAAGTGCTTTTAGACCTAGGAAATCATTTACTTGACATGTTTTTCCAATGTGTTGTATCACTAGACATCCTATAAACCAAAATAAAACTACTGATGCCAAACAACATCTGTTTCACAAAGAAAAAGGTTTTGTTAGAGAGGCTTGCCTTTTTAATATTTTGAGTATATTTTTTCATGTCATACTTGAAGGAATTAACTGTGGGTACAAGTAACCCTGACTTAATCTTTTCTGACAAGAAATCTATAATGAGCATGTCAGTCTCCTTAACAGAAGTTTCACTTATTTTTCCAGTCCAAAATACAAATTCTTTATAATTTGCCACATGATTTTTTTTAGGGAGAGATTGAGATACTCTGACAGCAGCTCAATACTTAATATAAGAAACCAAAAGATCCTGCTGATTATGCGGAGTGCTTGGTAAGAGAACAATATTCAGCCCCTTTGACACAGCTGAATATGTCCAGTCACATGCATGATGTGACCTGATTATGATTTTTTTTTTCATTTAAAACTTCTGCCTAACCACAGATTTACTGTAGTATCAGGGAAGTGGGCAAATATATTTGCTAGGGCAGGGGTCGGTGGCAACAACTTATCTGCTGAATATCCGGTCCACAGAGCTGGGGGTTTTGGTGGCATTTTGGCTGTGGGAAGCTTTGCCTGCACCTAGGCTGGAGCCAAACACTGAGGAGAGAACCTGGGGCCAGCCTGCAAAGAGCTGTGCCCATCCTGCAGCTAGGGGACGGGGAGAAGTAGTGATGGGGAAAAGCCACTGGTGCTGTTGTGGCAGTGGCTTCATTGGAACACCAGCCTGCCTGATACCTGAGTTGGGTTGTTCCAGCCCAGGGCTCTGAAAAGTCCATCATTTTGCTAGGGGTGAATGTTAAACCTTAACTTTTGACTGACTGGGGATAGGTGTGTACTAAACCAGTAAGTTTCAGTCTATATCTTAATTCACTACAGAGGTCAAACAACTAGGAATTCATACCTTAGTTTTCAAAAGTAACCAGTCATTTTGACCGTCTTTTTTGTGGTGCTCAGCTTGATGGACTTGAAAGTGGCTTGATTTTTCCTAAAGTGCTGTTATCAGGCCTCTGGAAATAGGGTCCTTTTAATATGTCTTTAAGTGAGCACTTTTTTGAAACTGTAAACCACTGTTTCTTCTCTTTGATATCATATACCATCTCTTCTGTTTCCAAAATGATTAAAAAAAGGAAAAAAATAGTAAAACTTCAGCTATTGGGTATCTTGCTAGGTTTTTAAAGATTAAAAAACTATAAAAGAGTCTAGATGAAGGTAAATGCTCTTTATGTAGTAATGTTTCATTCTAGATTCAGATCCTACAGATTCTCATGCATGTTGCTTTATTTTAAACATGTGAGAAGTCCCATTGGCATTAGTGGGATTCTTCAGATGCTTAAAATTAGGCACATACATGAATATTGGAAAGATCAGGGTCTTAAAGTAAGCAGTTTCTTAACAGAGTAATAGTGACTGTCAGATTTTATATGTTATTAAAAAAATACCTCCATACCCCCAATTTACATACATCTTCTTTCCCCCAAATGAACAAAAAGCACGCAAAGAGTTTAACTATTCATCCTTATTTTTTCCCTTTGTATGCTTATAGAAGCAATTTAAGGCTCGATTCTGCTCCCAGGGGAATAGATGCAAAACTTGTGCATATGAACATATGTAGTCAGTTTCATTATGTCCATAAAACCCAGAAACTACCACCACAAGTGGGAAACAAGGCAGTTTTAAGAAGACTGAAAATGGAATAAGAAATTCAGTTGATATTTTTGAGAAGCCAATCCTAGAATGCTCTTGGTGTCAATAGGCATGCACATGCGTAACTTTAAATGTATGTGTAAGTGCTTTCCTAAATAGGTATCCAGGTTGTAGCCATATTGGCCCAGTGGAAAAAACAATCATGACCCGTAGTAGAAATGATATCTTTTATTAGACCAACAAGATTTTTGCAAAAAAATTTCTTTAATTGCAAGCTTTTGGGCGCAAACACCCTTCATCAGGCATTGGAGAAAAGATGGTAAAAGTTCTCCTGGGAACAAATGAATTTCTACCCAGGAGAACTTTTACAATCTTTTCTCCAATGCCTGATGAAGGGTGTTTGTGCCCAAAAGCTTGCAATTAAAGAAATCTTCCGAAATAGGGATTGACTGAATTAAATGCTTCAGTTTTTTAGTGAATTAGAGCCAATGTTGCTATCCATCTTTATTTATATCTTATTAAAGTACTTTTATCTTTCAAAAACATTAGCAGTATCACTTTTAAGGACAATGTGCCTCCATAAATAGAAGAATTATACAAATATTAAACAAACACCATTGATTTTAATACTTGATCATTTTATTTATAACACAGGTAATGATTAATCTTGTTTTTGTTGCATGTATTTTGATCTTGTAAAGGTATATTAAAGATATATACACAATTTAAACTTAATGTTCTAAACCAGTGTGGGACATTGACTTCGATTTATTTTCAAACTATTTAATGTATAAACAATTTGGGACCAAATGCCAAATATTTGTTAATTTAACAGTAAGTTTTAAACAGAACTTTTTTTTTTAACATTCTCTCACAGCTCCAAGACTCTGGTTACTTAAAAATGTAAGTAAGGAGTTTCCTGTGTCTACCTATAAAACAATCACTTTGTAAAACATAAGAAAAGGCTAAAACAATTAACAGGAAAAAAGAGTCCAAATAGACTTTATAGCTTGCATTGATCTGGGCATCTTGTTCTCCCAGAATATCTGACATGAAGGACCTGAGTTTAAAGTAAGGTTAAACTGAGTGTCTAATTATAAAAGTATTTGGCCAAATACCAAATACTGTCACTGGAAATTGTGTTTGGCTAAATCCAAAAAAAAGGGGAAGAAAGCACAATAAATTATATTTTATTATTTAGTGTAAAAGGGAGTCTGCAAATTCAAATACCAGTAAGAAACAAATCTTGCAGTCTCACAAAAAAGACTATTCTTTGGTAATAGTTTGATAAATATCTTCCTTTTATTACCACTGAGGAAAAAATGCTATAGGTGGAACACATATTTTTTAATTAAAGAGGTGCGTTTTGATTCATCCCACTAGAAATGAAAGATCATTATTTCTTTGGTAAATGCATTCTGAAAACAATTACTTTTTTCAGTTTTGTTCGGCTTCTGGATAGAATTAAAGGGCCAGCTTTGGATGTTCCTTGCTTACACTATTAAGCCTGATGGTTAAGAGCTGTGTCTTGAATGCAGGTATTAAACATTAATATCTGCAGTTGTGGATAAAAGCACAATGGCAGTTATAAGATACAGACTGCAAACATGAGAAGTATTATAAACAACTTCCCTAGAGGTTGCATGTGTTTCAAAACTGGGGAGAAGAAAGGCAAGAATGCAGTGATTTTGCTATAAGAACATACAGTTGAAAACAATGAAAATTTTTTGTTTTTCCTCATGGAAAGTTTTGATAAATGGGTGGGAACAACCCTCTACCGCTTCTTTGTTGTAATTTCCATTGGCAATTTCTGCTTTCTTTTTTGTCAAATGAAAAGTTGAAATTCCACTGTGAGCCCACACTTTTCAGGAAAAAAAGTTTGTTTAATTGAAAACAGTTTCTGCCAAAAAAGCTCCAGTGGATTATTTTTGGCCAGCCTTGATGAGAGGGTCTGAGATGGGACTGGTCACAAAAGCAAAGAAAAAGCAGTATTCACTGATTTCAGAAGAGAGATACCACCAGAGCAAAACTACTCTACTTTTGAGTCCTGTATAATAATGTAAACATTTTTAATGCCAACTCTATTCTTCTGTTAAAGAAGTCTCCATGGGAATTTCTAGAGTTCAGGTGCTGCTGTCCTGAACTGGATAAGCTGTGAGTAGGAGTGGGAACTCTCACTGGAGTTCCTGGAAGGTGCTGGGTATCCTGATTCTTATCCATTATCACAGTTTAGCCTGTGATTAACTTTTTTGCACATAAGAAGTCTTACTGAAGTCAAACCTCAGAGAGTTTTGTTTCATCTACCTGGATTATTCCCCCTTTTCTTTATAATTATTTTGTTGGCATATGAGCAAAGTGCACTCAGCTGTACTTATTTTGTGGCGCTGAAAAGCACAAAAATAATAAAACTTCTTATCACTGAATATGGTGTACCAACTGCATTCACACCAGGTACAGGTGTATGAGTATCGTGATTCTATTTTTATCTAGTCATTTTTCATTGGAGTACTTCATTTTTAAAGGATAAGACATTAGAATTGGCATAGACAAAAGAGGTTATATGGAGAGACTCATAAGATGAGGAAGCAGATATTGTAAATGAAAATGCCCTAAGGATAGGAAGCAGCATGAAAGAAGGTACAAAGTTGGATGTGGGAGGAGAAGACTGGGGAAACATTTAGGCAAATATGGGCATTTAAGAACAAATGACTCAAGGGAACCTCTTGGTCACCATGTCCAGTTCCCTTCTGTCTCGGGCAGTCCCATCATACAACCCCTTTCATGAACTCATCAAACTGTGTCTTCAAAGTAGGTTGCTTGTCCCTAGTACTCCTATTGCAGAATGTCAAAGGCCAGATGTTTGCTCTTGTTTGTTAATAACAACATTTTTTCTAGGTTTTGGGAGATAAGCATGGCAATGCGTTGTGGCTGAATGAGAGAGAGTGTTCCATTCAAAGAAGAAATCAAAAAGTTGTGGAAGAGGCACCAAGGCAAGTAAATATCTCTCATTATATATTTTGGTGAGGATTTTAGAAAGCTTCTAGTTTTGCATATTGTACATATGTGAACAGCTTTCCATTAAGAACAACCTAAAGCAAATAAAAGAATACATTTATGTTTGATAGCCTTTGGGGATTTGATCACTTTTGTTTTTCTGTTGTAGGGTTGTTTTATGCATCCAGGTCTTCTCCTGGGAGGATAGAGCCAGGCAGTGAATTAAAACTCCTATTTAAATTAGAATCAAGGGTAAGGGAAAGTAGTGGATTTGATAAGTCTGTGTTAAAATTTCCTTTTCTTACAGTACCTATTGTTGATGATGTGGTAGAAAAATAAGTTTTTTTTTCCATTGATTGTTTTTCCTCTGTCTCAAATGATCTAAATTGCACCATTGGACTAGTAATGAGGTAGGTAGTGGGTTGGAAGGAAGAGGTTATTTTTAGGCCTTTCTTGACAACTTTTAACATTTTTAACTATGTGGAAGGATCTCTATTTACTGACAACAAGCATGTAGAAACAAGGGATACTTCCATTATGGGTAGACAAAGGATCATATTTACAGTGGATAGGCCTATTTCCCAAATCAGTACCAGTTATTAAACCTATTATCCAGACCCAGACTTAAGTACACTGGATCTTAACAGACCAACTAATGAACAGGTTGTCGCAGAGCACTGAGGTGCCCTGCTCCGAAAGAGGGGAAACTGCTAGGGAA
>NW_005842241.1:349103-378984 GCF_000455745.1 Alligator sinensis | reverse complement strand
TTATAACCCCTGGGGGCTGAGGCCAGAGCGGTCCCCTGCCGGCAGCCAAGGAGGAAGGAGCTCTCTCTCATGGAAGAGAGGAGCAGCCTGACTGAAGGAGCAGTGTCTGACACGGCTGAGGGATGGAGTATTCCCTGGTAGGCTGGAATGTTGTTATGGCCGGGCGGCTTCCGTTTAAGTTATAGCTGAAGGGCTTGCGTTTTGTTTACTGTTTAATACCGGTGGTTTGGGTGAGGCTATTAGGGGTTGGAGGAGGCCTCATAGGGGACCCATAGCAGTGTGGGGACCTCAGCACCAGTGAGGGCGCAGCAGTCGGGGTGCACTGACACCAGCCCCAGAAAGGGGGCAGTTGAGAGGCCCCAGAGAGGGGCGTTGATAAGCCCCAGGGAAGGGGGCAGCACATTGTGGAGGAGCCCCAGGGAAGGGGGAGGCACATTGTGGAGGAGCCCCAGAGAAGGGGGCGGCGCATTGTGGAGGAGCCCTAGAGAAGGGGGCAGTTGAGAGGCCCCAGAGAGAGGGGCGTGAATGAAGCCCTGGAGAGGGGGGCAGCATTATTGAGAAGCCCCAGAGAGGGGGGGCAGCACTTTGAGAGGCCTAGAGAGGGGGCACTGAGTGAGACAGGACTGGGGAGAGCCCTAGTGCCAGAGAGGGCGCAGATCGAAAGAGGCAGGGCCCAGAGAGGACAAGGGGGCCAGATCATAAACAAGGTCCAGATCGAACAACGTCTATTCCATCTGCGAGGCTTGGGGCGTGGTACAGGAGTGGTTGGAGCCACGCATAGCCCATAAGGCTAGGGTGCCCCTGAAGCACCCATTGCAGAGTAGGACCCACAAGGGGTCTGGGAGTCCACGGGGTCAGATATTGCAACAGACCGTGTCCAAGAGGACGTAAGGCAGCCTCCCATATATTTATACTCCATCAAAGATGTGGTAGGCGAGAAGTGAGGGTGCCCTTGGGCCAACTTGGCATGGGAAGCGGGCCTTGAGGAGATCACGACCCTCCTGCAGGACCCCACGCCGTGACACAGGTATTTTTGAAAGGATCAGTTACTGCACAATAAAATAAACAATGCTGTAAGTGAAGGGTACATAAATAAACTACATAATAAAAGACCGATCAAATCCAAGAGTTAAAATTGTTCAGGTTTATGAAGTGTCCAGTACCTCTTGGCCACCACCTGTGGGCTGCCACCAAGGGCAGAAGCAGTTCCTGTAGGGGGAGGTTCTAGCTCACCCATGTGGAGATGGTTCCATCAACAGAGTCCCTGCTGGGTTTCTCTCTCCATCTCCACAGCCCTTTGTTTAAGTTCCTGTAATGCACCTGTGATTATAGTACTTGAGATTATTCTATTTTAATTGAACAATGTTTATTCCATATCAAGAAAACTGATGATCAGGCCATTTTAATTTAAATTCATAATCTTGTATAAAATATATAATATGGATACTGATAGTATTTTAAACACAGCTGATTCATTTAATATACAGGTACATGTTGTTTTCATCTTTGTTGTAGGTTTCTACCATTGAGTTCAGAAGCTAAATGAAATCTTAAAGATTTATGCTTACTGTTCCTAAAAATATTTGATGGTGTTATGTTAGCTAATTGGAGGCCAGATTCTACTGTCCTTGCTTGTGTGAAGTAGGACCTTGTATAATACGTGTCCAATATATCCTTAACACCACTGGTTACACCCGGAGCTGAGGCATATCTGCATTTTGAAGCATTTATTCTAAAAGCAGTATACACTACTTTCCAGTGTTTGCTTCAGAAAATCTATATGGTTGACAAACTTGGATGGTATAAATTGAAACTGCTTTTAATTATCCATTGCTTATTACTGTTTGGTATTTAATGTATAGTTGCTTATTAGTGCAGAAGAACATAGCCTGAACATTTAGGGCATATATAAATGCCCTAACATTTGGCATGCATTTGGAGAGAATGCAAGTTATCAGAGTTAAAAATTGATTTTTAGAAGGTTAATGCTGGTTATAGTTAGAAGTGGTACTTATAACTCGAGGGTGGGTTTTTTTATTTGGCACCGGATAATAAATGGGCAGCCTTTTGCCTATGAACAACTTTTTTGTTCCAACAAAGGTGTGGCAGGAGAGTCAGGTGGGAGGACTGCCCTAGACAAGTGGGTGGGCCAACAATTGGACTGACCTTGAGATGGCTCCCTTTCACATGAGGAAGCTGATTTTATAAATTTAAGTAAACTGTACTTGAAATTTGAAAAAAAGTGGGACTTCTGTAATTTTCATATTATATGGTATCATCCAATAGGAGGTGAAATCCAGTGTTGTGGGTGAATTTCCAATTATATTTTATTCTAAGTTGAGGAGTAAATATATTAAAAAAATGGAAAAGTGTTATTTACTTTGAAAAAATATTCAGCCTGGGTGAACTGGGTCAAAGGTATTTTAGGAGTTTTGTTTCAAAATGGTACTAATAAAGAGAAGATGAGTAAAGTTGGCAAGCTAGTCAACTGACCATCTATTATTTGACCATAGTTAAATATTGTCAAATATTCCATGAAGCCAAGAATACCCTTGTGTAGATGGCAGCCTACCTTTTATTGGATTATGGTGTCGTCTGGTAGCAAGTGCAGGGCTTCTTGTGTGCCTGGCTTGTGCAAATCAGAGTTACCTGCACACGTTCCATTTAGGAACATTTAAAAACTGATATTTGTCTTTTTTAGTTATTGATATAGTTTTATAGCTGTATGTATTTTATTCCTGTTTAATTTTCTTTTTTAACTGCTCGGGCTGACCCTGAGGTTCCAGGATAAAAGCCAAGGACAGGGTTGCCAACTGTCCATTAATGTATGGACAGTCTGTTAAAACCAAACCAAACCAGAGTAAAAATGCCTGTCTGTAAAATCCAGAAAATACTTGAATTGTCAGTAAAAGCTCTAAGCAGCTGGAGCTGATTGAAGCTGCATGGTGGGAAAGCAGCTGGATGCAGTGCTGAAGCACATACAGAGCACAGTAGCATCACCTGGTGTCCAAGTGGGAGTGCAGCACTGCAGGGAGCTCTTAGGGCTTCAGACCCCGTCCCTCCCAACCATGTGCTGCTACTGCTGCATCTTGTTCACCGCTTATAACACTGCTGGTTTGTAGGTAGGCTTCTTTGGGGGGAGAGGGAGGGTCTGTGCTGGGACAGGGGGAGCATGGCTTGCTGGGTAAGTTAGGCTGGGGGTTGGGCAGCATGGTTCAGAGTGCAGTTGAGGGTTTCAGGGTATGGGGGTAAGTATGGGCCCCTGGGTGAGGCAGTATGGTGTAAAATCATTGCTACAGTCAAACAGGTTGCAAACCCACGAATTTACTGCAAACTTTTTACTTGACAGCCACACTTTTAAAAAAAAAACTTTTTGACTGTGATCACTATTAAACTGCTAAATTTGAACCGAGTGTTTCTAACTGGGGCCTAGCAGCAGGGCAGGCTCTGGCAAAAGAGTTCCATTTACATTATGTAAAACATATATCAGTATAAATATGTCTGTAAAAATTTGGTTGCCAGTAAAAAGCTTGCAGATTGTCAGTAAAAATGTTTTTCTTGGTTTGGCAACCCTAGCGAAAGAGAAGAAAACAAACTGTTTCATATTGAATATCATTCCTGTACCTAATGTTATTAGTTATGAGAATTCATTACATTTTTTTTAATTGAATTTCATTGCTTCACAATAATAGTTAACTAACTTGTTTTTTTTTAAATTTTAAATCTAACCTATTGACAAATAAATTCTCTCTTTACCATTCTAATAAATTGTTGCTTAATATAATTGACCATTATTTGACAATATTTGTCTGGTCATTTCACTAGTATTTTTTTTTTTTTTTTTTTTACTGGTCAAAAACCCATCCTTAAGTGGGAGGTAACATATTGCCCATGAAGACGTGTCTCAGGCTGTAGAAACAGTAGAAAAAGTCAGTTGTATTGTCTTTGATCAGGTTTACAGTAGCTTCAAGAAAGTCTTCTGACTGAAATGTCACGTCTGATCTTTTTTTTTCTCCTCTTGATGCTTTTATCGTGGGAAACCCTTTTATTTTGCAGGTTTTGCTGCCAGAGGAACTGTTTGGTTGGGAGTGTAACAGGTATACAAGGTGGGGAGGGAGTTGAAGTCGGGTTTAAAATGTTGTTTTCAGGTGGTGTGTAATTAGGTTGGGGAAGGGGTTGTTCAGGGAGCAGTAGGGAAGGAAATGGTGAGTGGTTTCAGGGGAAGAGAATGTATATGAAAGGTAAAGAAGCAGAAAGGAGTAGGTAAACCTCAGTTAATTAGCCTAGTTGATTGCAGAGATAATATAGTCATTGTAGAGTATAAAGCTTAACCACATGGCAGAGATCAAGTTTAACAGTATGACACTTCTTTTCCATTCTTCAGCTACGGCAGGAGGTGAATAGAGACCTTACATATACATTAACAAATATAGGAAGACATCACTGTAGTAGAAGGGTAGTAGCTGTCTTTTTGTCTGTATGAGAAATAATAATGCTTATTTTTGAAATAGAGACCAAGGCTATCATTCAGTATTGGAAATCAGCTAGTCTGTAATTGCTCAAAATGTGTTTGCATAACAGGTGATATAAACTGATGTTCCTTGATTAAATTACAGGCTTTTAACTTTTTCCTCTGCATTATTCTCTTAATGCAAGACTGTCCAACTGGCAGCACGTGCGCCACATGCAGCATTCAAAGGGTTAAGAGTTCCTGTTCAACTGCCACTTCTCCCATTGCTTTTTTGGTGGCAGTGGCTGGGATCTCCAGGCTCCACCTTTCTTGTTCGTCTTCTGGTTCCTGTCCCCACTTGTGGTGCAGCTGTGGGGGGCCCAGGCTGCCTGTGTTGGGGGTGGGGAGCTAGGAAACGGGCTTCATGTGTGGTGGGGATCTGGGTTGTGCATGTGGTGGAGGGAGCTGGGCAACGCATGCAGGGAGGTTGAAGCTGGGCTGTGTGCACATGGAGAGAGAGCTGGTCTGTATGTGGAGGGAGCTGGTGTAGGGACTGGGTTGCCCATGTGGCAGGGGGTCAGCCCCCGGAGGATGTGTTCCCCAGGTCTGTGGCCTGTGCTGCATGTGGTCCTCAGCTGCCCAGAAGCTGGAAAGCCTTGCCTTACTGAATCAGAGTAACAAGCTCATCTTTTTACATTACAATGCCTATGTCAGATTTTTCTGTTTTTCCCATTCCTTTTGATCTTAGTGATCTCTTCAGATATGTGAGACCAGAGACTGGCATAGAATCCATTGCCACCTTTCCTGAATCAGACTTCATTTTTTTCCCCTGAGTGTCTGCAGGCCAATTAGGGCTGTCCTATGCACCACTGCCATCTGTCTCCAGGCTAACTGAGGGAGCCTACAGAGTACATTGAGAAGTGTGTACAGGGGCCCTCTGTCTGTGCAGTGTCAGCACTTCAAACTCTGTGCTGCTTAAGGGATCAGCATTTGAATGTCTATCTAGGGGCCTCCAAATATGTTTTTCTACCAGGAAAACAAACCTGGGAGGATTCTTCCACATGTATAGGCAACCTAAGTTGCAATACAGATGCAGTAAGTACTTTTGCTTAGTGTAACTGTGTTTCTAATAGGGAACAGTTTGACACACACAATTTTTTTTTTCATTATAAATCCATGTTCCAGGTTTAGAATCTCTTAGTA
The DNA here is from genome assembly GCF_000455745.1 of Alligator sinensis. Taxonomy (NCBI): domain Eukaryota; kingdom Metazoa; phylum Chordata; order Crocodylia; family Alligatoridae; genus Alligator; species Alligator sinensis. The sequence goes on along the minus strand of NW_005842241.1, from coordinate 373,331 downwards.
AAAAACTTTCTCTAACTGTGATAAAAGCCAAAAGTTTCCCTACCACTCAGTTAACTACCTGTATAGGTTAATCTAATTCTGAACATGTATCCTAGTGAGAAGGAACCATCAGTATGTATATTTTTCTTGAGTTTGTAATTTACTGGCCAATTGAAAGTCATGCATTTTGTCTTTGGGGGTGAGGAAGCTTGGTGATTGGGAGCAGTCACTGCAGTGGTTGCTGAGGGAATAGCTGAGTTGCACACTGGGGCAGAGGAACACCACTGAATGGTAGCAGTACTGTGCGAAATGGACTGAATCACAATCAGAAAAACTCACAACTTAAAATTGCAACTACTGGGTAAACTTGTGATGGGAAATTTTGGAGGTTTAATCTGCAAACTGTTAGTGTTTTTGATTATTGGGTTCAGTCTTATGAATGTCCTAGTTTTCTTTCATAAGAATCTTACCTATGTAAGAAACCCAAATTAAAACAAAAACAAACCACAGGTCAGAATATCTCATTCAGACCTTATGAACTTTCCTAGTTTATCATTACTTGCCTTACGGAGCACATTGCTGTATAACAGCCACATCATGTTTTAAACAGATGCAGAAAACAAGGCAACCACAAGCTAAGGGTGGTGTATTTTTTCCTTGATCTAGACTCATCCAGGGGGCTGTGGCGCCCTGGGATGCCACCAGATCCTTTAAAGGGTTCCATGACGTTTGAGGAGATGATCAGAAAAGGTCAGGCTCAGGCGTGTCCCTGCTTGGCTGATCTTCCACCCCCACTGCCCAGCCCCTCTACAAGGGAGCAAGCACTGCAATATATACATTAGTTTTTAAAACTGGATGCCATTCAATTCACAAAAATTATGGAGGGGCGCCTCATTCAAAAAAGGTGGAGAACAACTGATCTAGGCATTCATTTTTCCATAGTATGCTTGTTGTCTACAAACTTCAGCATTGCCCAGAATTTTTTTGATGATGGATTTTATTAATTAAATGTGCCTTTAAAATAATCATTAAATATTTTAGGTCACATTTTATGGATCTTAATGTTGTACAGATGTGCATTGTTTTCTTTTAGATCTTTAAAACATTTTAGAGCACAGTAGCAGCGATTACCAAGAGTACTGCCTGCTGCACTTAAGCCTTATTTCTTAAAAGGAACCTAGGATGAAATAAGGTTCATCTAAGGTTAGAATAATGGAATCATAGGAAAGTAGGACTGGAGGGGACCGCTGAAAGTCATCTAGTATGAACCCCTGCTGGAGGTAGGATTATCTCTGTTCAAACCATCCCATACAAATCCTTGTCTAACATATTACTAAAAGTACACGATCAACCCTGTTACACAACTACAAGGGATAGCACCCTAACCTGCCATAGGTAAAGCAGGGAGACATTGATGACTGGTGTTGTGTTGCTGCAAGGCTTGTTAAAGTGTGTCAGTGACATCTAAGGAAGAGGGCTCAGAGGAAAGTCCTCTGCTGCAGAGGAAGTCCATACTAAGCTGACTACTGGGTAAAATTCCTTCTTAATCCCAAATGTGATGATCCATCTGACTCTGACCAGAGAGACAAGACCTAAGCAGGAATCTCCAGCTTTCAGGCTCAGCAGGAGCACTGGTACACCTCAGTGAAAACCCCCAACCTTGGCTGTAGCCAGCACCCAATGCTTCTGAAGTAGTTCTGGTGTACTCTTGTTTATTCACTGATACAGCTATTATATGGCAGAGTTGACTGGATTGTGTGGTATCATCATCTTTTTAGCTTTATTTTATAGGTTACTTAAGCAAAGGATAAAACTGTTCAATTATGTTTTTTAACTAAAGAAAGGTTACTCTTTTTGCACTTGCAGCACTTTTCTGGATCCTGAAACTCGAAGAGCAATGGGAGAACAAGCAGTAGCTCTTGCCAAAGCAGTAAAATATTCCTCTGCTGGAACAGTAGAATTCCTTGTGGATTCCAAGAAGAATTTTTACTTCTTGGAAATGAACACTAGACTTCAGGTAAGAAAAACAACTGTTCAGATTTAGAGGAGTGTTATTTGAAAAAACAAAATGTAAACCTCCCTCTAAAGTAATGGCCTGGTTCTGAAAAGACTTGTACACAGGAGTAACTTTACATGTTGGAGTATTCCCTGCTGAAGTTAATAGGTCTAATCACCTGAGTTAGCCTATGTACACAGTCTTTGCAGGAATGAGCTCTTTCACAGCACTCAGAAGTGAGCTTTCAATGCTTTGCTCTTTGTTACACTTGACCTAAAGACCTTGCAAGAGGTCACAGTTAAGTGCCACTTCACAGTAAGTGACTAGCCACTGTGCTTTGATATTTTTCCCTTTTGGCCACCGAAATTTCCTCTTATTTTTCATGCTTTGGTGACAGTTTGTTAAATTGCACTAATAAGGTGATTAAACTACACATGCATGTCAGAAATAGCAACACTGGCAATCTGAATACTGTTTCAAGTCATGGAGAAAAAAAGCTAGTCAACAACAAAGCATAACGTTGGATTGGAAATGATTGTTTAGTAGCTGAACTATCAAGATGTTATAGCATTGCATTTAAAAAAACCCTCAATCCAACCTTTCATTGGTTAGGCTTCCCCTCTAGCTGTGATAACACAACAGAATGGTAATCCAAGTTGGGTATCATTTTCAAAGATATGAAAAAACATAACTTGTCAAATCTCACAAATTATGTTGCTTCATATTTTTGTAAATGATTGAATTTTATCATGATATGATTTTTTTCTCACAATCTTTGTATTAGTTAAAGTAATTTAACTAATAAAGTAGCTTTCCCTTCTTTCCCTTACGTCATATAATGATATCAAGGGGTCAGGGCTTTGCAGTTTATTTTCTGTGTCTTAAAGGGACCAAAATGTGAAGTGACAGATATAATAGCCATTAATTCATTTTCGGCTGCTTTTTACTTAGGGCCAAGTTCTGACCGCTGCTTGTGCAGGTCTGCAGTGATGGTGAAAGGAACTCCCCATCCTTCCATTTTTGACCTTCATAAAGGCTGGGGAGACATGTAGTTTATATGCTCAATTATCTGCTCCCTTAGGGGGAAGATAAGTGCAGAGAAGCTTGGATCACAACCCCTTTTCCCTCCCTTCAGTGGGTGACTTCATCCAATACAGTTGCTTCCCTTATTCCTGTATCAAGGTATGGGGTAAGCTCTGTTAGGGTTTTACCTTTCCAGTGTCTGTACTATAGGCTTTGAATTCCAGTCACAGTTTCTCCTATATCTGATTTAGTAAAAAAATGATAAAAATTAACAGCTAAACCATTTAACATGTGTGTTAAAATGTTAGTAAACTTCCTGTTGCCTCAGTACACAGTCTTTATATTTATACCCAGTTTCTGCAGTCTCATAATTTTTCAGACATTTCAGGTAAAGCTTCTGACGGGTTGCTATAATTTTGTTTATGTCCTAAGAAAATTTATAAAATGATCCATGCTTTATCTGATTCCAGCAGTTGGCCACATGCCTAAATCCCCTCCTTTGCTACACTGGTGGATCCCAAATAAGTGTTTGGGTAAATGTGATCAGCCCAACACCTTTGGGATCAATTCTCCCCTAATTTTTTTTTAAACATTGTCTCTTTCTGTAGTTTTCAGTAATATGCAATGGTAAAACCTGTCCAGTTCCTCATCATCAAAGTTATTCAGTTGTAGAACAAGCCACATGTGCAGTAAGAAAACTTATACAATGGAAGAAATACCATCTTTAGAAATGTCAAATACTTCTCATCAAATATTGTTTAAGCAGTTTGAGAGGTCCTCTCTAATAGTAGCCTCACTCCTTCCAACTCTTAGGAAATTTACTAACCTTAAATTATAATACTTATGTACATTCTTTAATTCCTCTATCCATCTTCACTGTGTATTGCCTCTAATTAGCATTTCAGTTTGAAGCTGGAGAGTAGTAATTTTCTTGCTTTTTCTCTAAGCTTTCCCAATTGATCTGTCACTTTTCCTAACTCTCAAACTTTAGTTTCTGTTCCACTAACAGATATGTAACTAGCATCTAGTTTTTACTCCCTTCTATTAAGATCCAAACATAGACACTCTAATGAAGCTTCTCCAGATTTAACTTTAGATTCAGGAGAGCCTCCAGATGTCTCTATATGTGTATTCACTCTAACTGATATATGCTTCAGGATCCTGCGCCTTTATCTTGGATGTACTGGTGAAGGCTTGCAAGTGGCTCTGCTCTCTTTGTGAACTTGTGTAGAGTTTCATGTGGTTGCAGGTTACCAATAGGAAGTGCTCTTGGGGACTGGGCACACATCAGACGCATCGTTTTGCCTTTTAGAATCATCCAAATGCATCCTTACTAAAAGGATGTGCAGTTTCCTCTTCATTTCATATAGTAATTGTGAACTTGGGAATCATATCAGAACACATTTACCTCAGAATCAGTCCTAGCCTTCAGTAAACTTTGCACAAGCTAACAATATTGTGCCTGATCCTGATGCCATTCTGACCGCCTCTGTTCCCCATTCATCCTGTTTTTTCATGCTGAGAAACCTGAAGTTTGCCGAATGGAATTTACCCCAGTCACGTTGTTTGCTGCTTGTAATTTTTTTTGTTGCCTTTCGGATCTTCAGGAAGATTTCCTTTTACCTTGCAAATCATAAACAAGCAGAAAAAGTTAAAGGATGCTCACTTCTGTGCCAACTGCCGCAAATACAGTATGAAATTAGAAAGCCAAATGCGGGTGAATTAAGTCTATGATTTCTATTATATTGTACAAGATTTGATTGTTATAGATATTTTACTCTCCCTTCTTCAAAGATTCAGGGAAAGTGATTTATTCTATGCTCTCAGTAAAGTTTTCTTTCCATCTAACTTTTCTGCCATCTTTCATAAGGCTGCTTAGTAGCAGAACACTTTGAAAGGAACTGAGATCAACTAATCGTGTTACCAAATAAGTAATTTTTGCTACCAGTCAGAAAAAACGTACAGGCTTAGATGCTTGCCATACCGTCTGTGAGAGCTTCCTGTGTGTTTTCATTTAATGCGCATTTGGAATAGTTTTCAGGCAGTTACCACTGTTAGAATTGTTGAGGCAGACCAGATGTCACATATTTGATCCTTTATAGCCACTTGAGGAGTGAGTTGGTTTGTGTTGCTTAGTTGTCATCGCCACAATAAAAGGTAGTCATAAACAAAAGTAGCTTAGAACCTGCTTTGAAATAAATGAAAAGCAAAATCTCACAGATCAATAACCTTCCTAGCTTGAGAGCTGTATCAAAACCCGCTTATCCTGGCAGCGTATTCATAATGATTGCTTTCTTGCTTTACGAACATTTCAGCTGGTATGTTTCTTTTTGGCTTTAGATACAGATAGTAAAGTTTGCAAATAAAGAATGTAATATAAAGGTGTGCAGTATGAGTGAGATTCTTTTAAATGCCAATCAGTTGAGGAGGGCATATGTAGGTATCAAAATGCTTTAGAAGTAATCGTTCATAGTATTTCAGATTTAGAAGCATAACTTTGATTTATCAAAACTATATTATGGGACTATCCATTGTATAATGAGCAGGGATCCTGATTTTCTCTGATTTAAAAAAAAAAAAAAAAATCCCCGATTTTCTTTTGGATTTAAAAAAGTATCCCGAAATCCACATTTTTCTGTGATTTTAAAATGAAACACCATATATATATATGGCTGGCATTTCATTTTAATCACAGAAGAATGTGGATTTTGAGTTACTTTTTTAAATCCAAAAATTGGGAATTTTTTTATCAGAGAAAACCAGGAGCCCTGATAATGAGTTATTTCAAACAAATTTGTATGTTTAATTGGGGAATTTAGTACAAGCTGCTTGGAGTCCAGCACATTTGTTTGTTGTCTGAATTAATTTGTATAAACTGGACTCAGAATATATTTCTTAGCTCATGAAAAGTGCTTGTCATGATCTCTTGCAACAGTTCTCATTAATATTTTTATAACATCCACTTCTAATTTTCTCTTTAGGAAAAAAGAGGAGATTATAGATCATTAATGTAGCAGGTTTTTAAAAGGCTTATTTGCTGGAAGAAAATTACATGCCTGTGTGTGTTTGTATTAGGGTATCCACATTTATTATAACATGGTCCTTAACCACTATATGTGTAAGCATATGTTTTCAAATTTAATAGAGAATGTAAGGTGCAAACCCTGGGATTATTGTGCACTAAGCATCTGTAACATGCTTCAAACATTGACCAGCAGCAAAATTCTTGTTCATCCTCTTTAAAGACTCCTTACTAGTATGAACAACTTCTGAAAAATGTTACGTTGTAGAAATATGGTAATGTGTGCTACTAGCAACAATAAATGCAAAACATAATGGCTGCAGTTTTCAGGGTGGATTTGATTTAAATCGGATAGATTTAATCATGATTTAAATCACTGGTCAGGAAGCCTTGATTTAATCATTGTTTTCTACAGAAAGTGCATTCTTGTTGTCGGATATCCTTTATTCATTTAATATCTTGAAACTGTGCACTTTTAGAGAAAGGTAAGGGCTTGACTGTGTGTACACAAACTTGCAGAGGGACAATACGGCTGATGGGTGGGTAATCAGGTCTTTTATCTCTCATCTCCATGTACAGCTGTTAAGAAGGATGTTATCTCTGGAGATGACAAACTCTCCCTATGCCTGAAGAAGGGCGTTTGTGCCTGAAAGCTTGCAAAGAACAATTTTTCCAACTATTTACTTGGTCTAATAAAAGATATCACATCTACCCAAAGAACCTTGTCTGCCTATGATCTCTGGAGACACAAATCCACAGTTTGAGAACTGAAACTAAATATCACAGAGATGCTTAATGGGCTCTCTTTAGACTGAGCACTGAGTCCCTTTGGGTAGAATGGTTTTCTTTAATCTTTACTGATTTATAGAGGAGCCTCTGGGAACCCCATAAGATTGGGCCCCTAATATAGTCCATGGCCAATTGTGACCTATTTATAAAACTTTTTTAAAAAGGTTACATAAATATATTTTCTCAAAGTTATAAATCCATGATGATATCTTTGAACTTTAACATATCTTTAATTAAAACTATCTTTGTATTAAAAAGCCTTGCTAAAATCAAGGTATGTGGTCTACCTGCATCCACAGAGCTAGTCATGCCATCATAGAAGGCAGTCGGGGTGGTCAGGCATGACTTGCCCTTGGTGAATCCATGCTGACTGTTTTTAATCATCATCATCTCCTCCAAGTGTTTTGAAATGGATTACTTGAGAATGTGCTCTATGATTTTTCCAGGGACTGAGGTGTGGCTTACTGGTCTTGTTGTTCCCTGGATCCACTTTTTTCCCTTTCTTAAATATGGGCACTATGTTTGCCCTCTTCTAATCACCTGGGACCTATCCTGATCGCCATGAGTTTTCAAAGATGATGGCCAGTGACTGCAATCACATCAGCCATCTCCCTCAACCCTTGGGTGCATCCCATCTGGGCCCATGGACTTGTATATGTCCAGCTTTTCTAAATAGTCCTTAACCTGCTTTTTTTTGCCACTGTTGGCTGCTCACCTCCTCCCCAAACTGTGCTGTTAGGTGCACTAGTCTGGGAGGTGACCTTGCCTGCGAAGACTGAGTTGAAAAAGGCATTGAGCACTTTAGCCTTTTCTACATCCTCTGTTACAAAGTTTCCTCCCCCATTCAGTAAGGACCCACACTTTTCTTGATCCTCTTCTTGCTACCGACATACTTGTAGAAACCCTTCTCATTTACCCTTCATGTCCCTTGATAGCTACAACTCCAATTGCACTTTGGCCTTCCTGTCTTCATCCCTGTGTGCCCAAGCAAGGCTTTTATACTCCTCCCTAGTTATTTGTCCAAGTTTCCACTTCTTATAAGCTTCCTTTTTGTGATTTAGTTTACTGAAGAGTCTCCTGATAAGCCAAGCTGGTCTTCTGCCACACTTGCTAGTTTTCTGTACATTGGGATGGTTTATTCCTGCACTCTCAGTAAGGCTTCTTTAAAGTACAGCCAGCTGTCCTGGACTCCTCTCCCCATCAGACTGTCTTCCCTGGGGATACTTCCAATGAGTTTCCTGAGTGAGTTGAAGTCTGCTTTTCTGAAGTCCAGGGTCCTTACTCTGCTGCTCTCCATCCTTCTTTTCCTCAAGATCCTGAACTCAGTCTTGTGATCACTGCTGTCCAAGTTGCCATCTACTAGTACATACCCACCAATTCATCCCTGCTTGTGAGCAGCAGGTCAAGAAGAGCATGGCCCCTAGTTGGCTGCTCCAGCACTTGCACCAGGAATTTGTCCCCAACACTGTCCAAAAACTTCCTGGATTTCCTGCACACTGCTGTATTGCCCTCCCAGCAAATGTCAGGGCGATTGAATTCCCCCATGAGAACCGGGGCTTGTGATCAGGAAAGTTTGCTAGCTGTTTGAAGAAAGCCTCATCTACCACTTCTTCCTGGTCTGCTAGTCTATAGCAGACACCCACTATAACATCACCCTTGTTGCACTCACCTCTAACCTTAACTCAGAAACTTTCAGCAGGCCTGTCTCCAGTATCATACTGGAGCTCTGAGCAATCATATGACTATTTTACATAAAGTGCAACTCTTCTTCCTCTTCTTCCCTGCCTGTCCTTCCTGAACAGTTTGTTACCTATCCATGATAGTGGTCCAGTCATTCGAGCTATCCCACCAAGTCTCTGTTATTCTAATCATGTCATAGTTCTGTGACTGTACAAGGACTTGCAAATCTTCTTGCTTGTTTCCCAGGCTCTGTGCATTCATGTATAGGGACCTAAGGTAACTAGTTGCTTGCCCTGACTTTTCGGGAGGTATGAGAATACTTCCCCTGTTGCCTCCCTCCTGCTTGCTCTTCCTCTGGGTCTCTCACTTCCCCACTTACCTCAGGGCTTTGGTCTCCATACCCTGACAAACCTAGTTTAAAGTCCTCCTCATTAGGTTAGTGAGCCTGTCTGCAAAGATGCTCTTCCCTCTCTTCATCAGGTGGATCCCATCTCTTACCAGCAATCCGTCTCCTTGGAACAACATCCCATGGTTGAAGAAGCCAAACCCTGCTGGTGCCACCACCTGTGCAGCCAGGTATTGATCTTCAAGATCCTGCTCAGGCCCTTTCCCTTGACTTGAGGGATCAAAGAGAACACGACCTGAGCCCCAGACCCTTTTACCCTTGTACCCAGAGCCCTGTAGTATCATCGGTGTGCACATGGATGAGCAGTGTGGGGTAGTAGTCAGATAGTCAGATGAGTCTCAGTAATTCCTCCAGGACATCTTGGATCTGGGCTCCAGGCATGCAGCAGACTTCCAAAGACAACAGGTTAGGTTGGCAAATGGTTCCCTCTGTCCCCTGCAGAAGGGAGTCTCCAACCACCACCACCCGTTATTTCATCTTGGTTGTGGTTGTCATGATCCTTCCCATTTTGGTGAGGTCTGGCCTGTCCTCCTTCACCAATGGAATGTACTCTTCCCTCTCTGTTGCTAGGGCTGCATATCTGTTCTCCAGGCAAACTTCTGCAGGTGGAGGTGAAGATTTCTGCTTGCTGCCAGTGGTTACAAGCTTCAAACTTCCACCCTCCTCACACCACGCTGAAAGACTCTCCTCCTCAAAAGGTTGGGGGGAAGCAAAATAACTTGTGAACTTGAAAACCTGAAAACCAATAACTTGAAACCTGTGAACTGCCTGCAAACTGATTACCCTGTTTGCTGGCTCCCTGGTCACTCAGGGAGTCTCCTTTTATACCCTGCTGGTTCTGGACTGGCTCCACCCCCTCATTAGGGCTTCTGTCAGGCCAGGCAACAATCACTCGGCAATTACTAAGCCAGCAATACTCCAACCTTCTCAGAGCACACACCCCAAGTGCACACAGCCCACTAAACAAACACTCAGGAACTCCAAGGCACAGGCAACTTTGGATCACTTACGTTCCCTGGGCAGGATCTGGTGCTTGCCTTTTTTTTCCCTTTCCTCCTCTTGCTCCCAGCAAACTGCCTGTAAACTGCTTACCCTATTTGCAGCCCCTCTTTGCTGGTTCCTTGCTACATTATAGTTTTGATTTATAAAACAAGAGGAACCCATCTGAAGACTTCAGCTGTTCTAAATTGCCATAGCTTCATTGAAATCATTTATATTAGGAGAAGATCACAGATTCACAGTTTAGGCTGGAAGGGACCTTGTGAGATAATCGGGTCCAGGCTCCCCCTGCTTTGGGTGGGAAAGACTACTGGGGCTAAATAACCCCAGCAAGGTGTGTCCAGTCTCCTTTTGAAGATCTCTAGGATAGGTGCTTGCACCACCCCTGCTGGGAGTCTATTCCAGAGTCTGGTCACATGAACCATGAAGAAATTTTTCCATACATCCAGTTTGAAACCTCCTTTTAGGAGTTTATGACCATTGCATGTGATTTTCCCCTGGGGTGCTTTGGTGAATAGTTGTTCACCTAGCCCTTGATATTCTCCCCTGATATATTTATAAGCTGCCACCAAATCCCCTGAAATCTTCTCCTTTCCAGGCTGGACAGCCCTTTCCTCGTATGGCTTGCTCTTCAGGCCTCTAATCATATGAGTGGCTCTTCTCTGGACTCTCTCAAGCTTCTCCACAGCCTTCTTGAAGTGTGGCATCCAGAACTGGACACAGTATTCTAACTTCAGCCTCACCAATGACTAGTAGAGCAGGAGAATAACTTCCTTAGTTTTGCTTGAGCTGCATCGGTTGATACATGCCAGCGTATTGTTTGCTCTGCTAACCGTATATCACACTGGTGGCTCATTCATTTTGTGGTCAATAATGACCCCTTTTTGGGTGTGCTGCTAGCTAATGTAGCACCATTGAGCTTGTAAGTTTGTTGCAGATTTTTTTCCTCCTCTGATGGAGCACTTTACATTTCTCATTGTTGAACAGCATCTGGTTCTGGTCCACCCATCTAACTAATTTGTCTAGGTCTGCCTGGATTGTCAGCCTACCCCGATGCATGGCCATACTTCCCCACAGCTTGGTGTCATTGGTGAACTTTGCCAGTGTGCTTTTCACCTCTACATCCAGATTATTGATGAAGATGTGGAAAAGCACTGGTCCAAGTACTGAACCGTGGGGAACCCCACTGGCTACCTTCCGCCAGGTTGACACAGATCTGGCTGTTAGTACTCTCTGGGTCTGACCCTGCATCCAGTTTCCCACCCATTTAACTGTGGAATTGTTGAGCCCATAGTCCTCTAGTTTTACCTTGAGAGCCTTTTGGGACACCAAGTAAAAGGCCTTCCTAAAGTCCAAATAAATGACGTCAACCTCATCTCCCTTATCCAGGTGGTGAGTAACTTGGTTGTAGAAGGAGATAAGGTTAGTCAGACATGACCTACTCGTGATATCATGCTGGTTGTTGTTCAGAATGTTGCCTTCTTCTAGCTTATCACATGTGGACTCCTTGAGAAATTTTGGGGGGATTTTTCCTGGGATTGAGGTCAGGCTGATTGGCCTGTGGTTCCCTGGGCCCCCTCTCCTCCTCTTCTTGAAGAAGGGCACAGCATTGGCCCTCTTCCAGTCATGTGGACCTCTCCTGAGTGCCACGAATTCTCAAAGAGGTTTGCCAGCGGTCATCTGATGACTTTGGCTAGTTCAATCAGGACTCTTGGATGAAGTCCATCTGGTCCTGCTGACTTATAGATATCTAGCCTCTCTAGCTGTTCTTTCACCAGCTCTACATTGACTGTTGGTAGGTGATCATCCCTACTGTGACTATTCTGTGTCATATTTGCATTCGGCGGACTATCACTCTTAGACTGGTGGAATACAGATGTGAAGTACTCATTTAGGAGTTCAGTTTTCTATTTGGTGTCGGTGATCAGATGTCCAGATGCACTGAGCAGTGGTGCCATGTTTTCACTGATTTTCCTCCTGTTACCTATGTAATTGAATTCAAATGATAGTAATAGATCCATAAATTCAAATGATCCGTGATTCAATGATCCATTGAATTCAGATAATAGAAATAGAGGCTCTAACCCTAAGTTCCTCTGACAAATACTAAAATAAAATCTGAAAGAAACAGCAACCTTTATCTTATGATAATACTGTGTAGCCTGGCAATACAAAGAATTGCTTGCATTCTCATTTACTGTGTACATCACACCAAATAATATGTTCTTCTTCAGATACTTCCTGAAAGACTGGTTTTTTGCCATGTGTTGTGAAGGCCCAGATTTGGTTTTCTGTGAATCATGGAAGCATATTCTAAAAGAAAGAACTCTTTCACTGGAGATGCTTTATTAGTTATCTGCTTTTTTAATACTGAGGGGAGGTCTAGCTGAAGTGTCTTGGGTTATCTCAGCTCTGGCAACGAAGTTATGACCTCACATAGCTATTTTCAGTATGTTACCTAGTTCATCAGCTGCTGTAGATGGGCATAGTTCTATTGAACCCATATTGGTTTAAACCATCTGATGAGCTGATCCTCACACTACTACCCTTTAACTTATTAAGGCATTTTGAGATACATTTTGTATGAAAGGTGCCATGTGTTTAAAAAAAAAAAAAAAGCTGCATTTCAAGAAGTGTAACACTATAGATGAGACCAAGTCTCAAAAGCAACTGCATAAAAGTAGCATGAACAGTCAGGACACTTATATACATAACTGTAGAAATGCAGAAGGATCTCTATTTCTCCAAAATAGAAGGCATAAGTTACTGAAAGAAAAGCACCAGTAGATTTGGTAATTATTAGTCCATGATATATTCTGTAAAATTGTGTTTTTGGCTAGTGAAAATATGTTATGGTATCAAGGAGACTCTAGAGGGTAAGGGGTAAATCATATGATTTTTTAAAACTGTGCCTTATGTTTAAAGTTTGATTGTAAAAGGACATATGACATGGTAGGAAGAATGGTACGTGCTATTTTTCTTAGCCCACTGAACTTCAGGCTTTTGTGGCTGCTGGTGTTCTGTTCAAACACTTCATTTAACTTGCCTGGAACTTCATATATTTGAACACACAGCATGGGTGTGGTGTACTAGAGAATGTTTACTGATGGGGCAAGCATCCTCTTAGACAAATGAAAAAGTTTATGCCCTGAAAATATGGCATTATGGGTAAGGGGAGCTACCATTAGTATTCCAGCTCTTCACTGGAATTGTTCATAAAAGTTACTGATTGTTTCTGACTGCTGTCTAGGTTCTGTTTAATTGGGTCCTAAGGGGATTGAGGTAGGTGCAGTTTGGGTGCCAGAGCAGTTGACCAGAAACTAATTTTGCCATGAGAATCCATGGTCTGCTGCTTGTTGGTTTGTAATTTTGGCCAGGACACTTTATCTCTTTGTGTCTGCTTTCCCATCTGCAAACTGGCACTGTGTTGCCCACCTTTTCTCCCCATAGGAGATGTGAAGTATGTCAGTGCACTTGTTGTCTCTGAGGGACAGATTGCTGCGATTCCTCCTCTTCAGCTACCTGAAAACTACTTCTCCTTTATTGCCACTGGTGGGTACAATATGCAACCTTTTGTGGAGAGAGACATAAAAATAGAGAGACTAAGTAACAACCTCAGATATATATAGGTCCTGGAATTGGGAAATAAGTGAAACTTCTTAAGCAGATGCATTTCATACTTCACTAGGTGGAAGTGAGAGCTTATTTCTCACTGCGAATAGCTTATGGTGAAATTTGCTGTATTGACAGTAAATCTAGTGTCTTGGGTGGGTATATATGTTGAATGTTCATTGTTGACAAATATATTTTCTTGTCCTGCTGATAATGAGGTCATTTGCTTTGTTATACCTATCACCTGTAGATTATTGAGGCCATATCTAATTTTACTGTTTGTGTTAAGGGCAGAGATGATGTGGTAAATAATATTTATGTGAGAGTAGGAAAATTCACACCAGTACCTCTTGCCTCATTGACTGAAGTTTCACTGGAGATATCCAAGTGTGGCCTTGGGCTAAAACAGCTGATCACTGTGAAATGTGATATAACTCCTTTCATGAGTCTATTTAAATAAGCTTTATTACAAAAAAACCCCCTAAAGCTTTGATTTAGCAGCCTTGATATGAGGAGGAAGTGAGGAGAGAAAGGAGTAAAATTGGTAGGGGAAAATTTAAAAAGAAGGTAAGCATATTACAAGCAGGAAATCAGAATAGAATTCTGAAAAGGAGAGAATAAAAGTTAAATAATTTAAGGGACAAAAACAAAAAAGAGAAAATATTACATTAAAGGAGAAATTCTCTTTAAAAACAAGCTACCAAACAATAAAAACTCCAGTACAAAACTAATTGTCATTTAGTGAATAACCATACACCTGTACGAGGCCCTTCCAGTGCTAGAAAAAAAAAGATATATCAGCTTTCTATTTGCTGGCCAGTTGCATAGTATGGAACTCTCCCCAACAAAGATAGGAGACTTAAGTTCAGATACTGCAGTGGATCCTTGCAGCCTCTCAGAATTTGCAGGGTCAGGGTCATAATTTGTTGGACAGAATAGAGTAGTTCCATTTTATTTGTAATGTACTTTTGGATTGTGTGCATCAAAATCTGTATAATGCTATTTTTTCCAATAAACAGAAATGCCAAATACTGAAACAAAAGGTTCGTTAACTATTTTAAACTGAGACATTTAATTAACTTAAAATGTAGAAGATGCATCTCAATTTCCCATCTTACCTTAGTGATTTATATTTTGGAGATCTTACAGGGGCTTTTAATTTGATAAAAGAATATTTAATGATACATTACTAATAACATAAAGTATCTAAATAATGCCCAATACGTATGTATGTATAATGAGAGTTTGCTTGCCATATTGTGTTAAGAAATACCATTTTCAGTACAAACACAAAGGGAGTATTTTGAAACAACATATGATAATATTGACCAAGTCAAAGATCTTTATTGAAGGGTAGACTGAATAAATGTTTGTGAGTCTTAAGAACCAAACAACAAAAATATTTTTTCTTTCCAGAAACATTCCATCCTATTTTGATCATCAACATTAAAGCAGAAATTCACAATGAAGCTAGTGTATCTGGAAGGCCGATTGTAATCCAAGAAAAATAATGATATAGTTAAGTAGCAAAAATCCCTTTTGTATAAAGGAAATGTCAGATTGTAATTATTTTTGAGTATTATAATTTTAAACGTGTTCAAAAGTGGAAGGTATATTTTTAATATTAAAATTTTTAACTGAGGGAACAAATGTTGTTGCCTAAATAATTGAGACATGATAACTAACTTTTTTAATAAAATCAAGTTTTAATAGAAATTGAATTGCTTCAATTTAACACTGCAGGGTAGATACTGAATTGTTTCATAAATTCTCCAAATACTGTTATTAAGTTTGACATACTGGAGAGTATCATATGTTAGGTAAAATCAAGATTGAATCCCAAAGGTACATCCTTAAACTGCATAATCAGATTCCCATTTCAATGTCACACTTATCCTTCAAAGAATAGGTGCTTAGTTCAGTGATGATTTGTCATTAAAATTATGTCAAAACGTCTTAAAATGTTGTTGAAACTATAAACAAACTCACAGCACACACAGGGCTAATTATGGATGCCATCTGTTTATTTTTACAAAGCTATTTTTTTAAAGACCACTACATCTTCTCATTCTGATAAGACATAAGATTATTATAATGACTAAATGTTTTCATTCAATTAGTGTACTTGAAGTAAGGAAGACAACTGGTTTGTTCACTGACCTTTTCCTGTGTCATAAAATGTATGTAATATGACATCTTATGATAGAGAAACCATTGGGAAGTGGATTTCTTAAGATATTTGACTCCTACAACAAAACCATTTTATAATAAGAATGACAGTTCTGTCATCATTTTTGCCTGAGAAGTTTTAACATTCTCAATGTGTGTACTACATGGTAATAAATTGTGTATCTTAAGTTGTGTGCATTTGGTAGGGACATAACCAGTCTTATGTTGCTTTTATTTCACAACTTGCTCCAAAATGACTAGTTACAGTTTGCTGTAAAAACCAATAAGCCTCTTTAGTACATGTCTGCATATTGTACGTGGGTCTATGTGTTTGCTTGTCCACAAATACATGCTTTAGTGTGAACAATGGGTATTCCCATGACAGCATCATCCAAAGCCGTTAGCTGCAATTTGCTGAGAGAGCAGAGTGACTCTACTGGTCCAGCCCAGCTATTGTGCATGCTAAGCATTACACAGATAAGTCTGGAGGGGAAAAAAACTGAAGGATCCATCTGCTCATTTCTGCTACACTGCGCTGATGTAAGATTACGCTAATCTGGTTACTTGTCAGGACAGGTTAGTGAAAGCAGGCGAATGGGTGAGATTTAGGGTAGACTAGTTCTATGGAAAATCATAAGCTGCTCCTGTACATGCCATGTTAAGTGTAGCAGAATAGGTTGATCATCAGCTAGTTTGAAGATTTCAATTAAAATGTGATCTATTGGTAGTTTAAAAATATGAGCCCTCTTAAAAAAAACAAAAACAACCCCCCCTAAAAATCTTGTAAACAAACAAAAACTAACACATTTTGCAACAACTTAAATGTTAAAAGAAAAAACCGTTTCTGTGTTCTCTACAGTTTTGCTTTTACGTTTTGTATTCGTTATCATGTTTTGCTAATTTATTTAGCAAGATGGTTATTGTTGAGCATGGGTACAGTCTTCTCTTTTCTTCTCTTGCATCAGGGGAAAAAACCTTAAAGTTGACAATTATTCTCTGCCCCATTTTGGCTTGTATTATTTTCATTTGTCTGTTACTTGTTTATGGTGTTTTTTGGTTGTTTTTGTTACCTACTGATTGACAGTTCTTGACCTTGCAGGTTGAACATCCCGTAACAGAATGCATTACCGGGCTGGACCTAGTCCAAGAAATGATCCGTGTTGCTAAGGGTTACCCTCTCAGGCACAAACAAGCTGATATTCCCATCAATGGCTGGGCAGTTGAATGTCGAGTTTATGCTGAGGTAAAATCAGTGGTAATGGATGGAAGATTGGGTGGTTGTTTGTAGAACACATAATACTCAGGTGTAGATGGACACCAAGGTGAGATCAAGGTTTATAACCTGAGCTTGATTGACTGTATGTAATACAGTGAAAAGAAGTGTTGTGTAGAATTTTTATTCCATATTTTAAAAGGAGAAATAAACCCCAAATTATTTCCATATACATTTTTAGAGGAAACTAGATCTCTTGTAGTAAGACAAACAAATGGTTGTAATTTCAAAGGAAGTTTACTCTGAATTTTCAGTCGCATATGATGTTTTGGCTGTATTTTGCTTACTGTTAGACTATTAATTAGTATATCATTTTTGCTTACCTCAATATTTCACTTGTTTCTTTTTAGTGTGAAAAGATATTTGGCTAAAATATTGTAAGCCAGCAAACTTTTTATGGTACTAATCCATTTGATACTTGGTAAAGAGTTCATGAAGAACGTTAGATCTTTTCCAGCTACATTTGTTTCATAGGTTAAACTTTGAAACAGAATCCAGAATTTATAAGTGGTTGTTTACATTTGTGTTATGACTCCCTATAATAGCAATAAATATTCTCGAGCATGGCTAAGATATGGTATCTAAACACAGAAACTGTTTTGCCACAAGTATATTGTCCATTTGCTACAGAATTCAATATCTTGATAAGTCTGCAGTGATATTATATTATAGAGAGATTTGGAAAGAAACGAAAGTAATTTGACTTCCATGGGGAATTGGGTGCCTGTGAGAGCTGCCCTTCATGTCTTTAAAGATCTACTTTCTGCCCTCCCTCTGATTCCCCTCTTATTCCTCTGTATCCCCTCCCAAACCAAAAAAATGGGTAATGGGGATGAGGAATGAAGATTCAATATCTTTTATATCTTAATGAAATAGTTTGAGTATTTATGAGGTAGGACTACTTTTTCCCTGGTTTAATAACTGTCCTACAGGAGATGAGATTTAAAAGAAAATTTCCAATTTGTTGTTGGAAAAAAGAAAAGCATAGCCCAAAATAAGGGATTTTGAAAATAAAAAACATCAGTCTTAAGCAGAAAAGGTAAAAGCTATTAATTTTCCAACTTTTTAATTTTTTTCTGTGTGTTTCTCTCCTTGTGTGCTTATCTCTGTAAATTAATTTTTTCTTATATTTGAACTTTATTTCAGGATCCCTATAAATCTTTTGGCCTGCCATCTATTGGTAAACTGTCGCAGTACCAAGAACCATTGCATGTGCCCAATGTAAGTAATAGGGTCTGAGTTTTCATACATACACAGCACTATGGATCTCATTTACTTTGTTGGGAGTTGCAGCTGCTTGGCAGCTTTCAAAATTGGGCCCCTAGCTTTTATTTTTTATTGCTGTCACTTTTAAGGAGCTCATGCTATTCATTTCTGCTCATTTAGATTAAAGTACAAAAAATACAGTGCTAAATTTGATATGAACATTTTATCCCAAATGCACATCAAACTAAACTACAAAATGTTGTTCTGTTGAAGTATTCTTGGATTTTATTTCTTGAAGTGTAACCCTTTCAAACAAGGCTTAGATTTAAATATCCTGTAGAGCAAATAGGATAATCAAATGTTGAATGAACGCTTTAACTGCAAAGAACTGTAGACTATACTGGAGAAGACAGACAGAGAAACTCTACTACTTGTTCTGCTTCATAGCCTTTAAAGAGCAAATGCTATTTGCTACAGTTGAAGAAAAGTGATTATTATACATTGCACTTTGTAGTCTAACTATGCAGAATGGCTGTTTAACAAACAGTTTTGTGCTGCATGAAAAGAACAAGGACATCGCCTTTCTGTATAATCAAGGTAGTCAACGTATTAAGTGCATATATATATATGACACTGTGTCGGCTAGTGGAATGACAAGGCTGTACCATCTGTGAATATGACTTATTCTGATTACTTGCATGGAAAACAGTGGAGGATTACAGGAGGAATCCTAAATTTGGTGATGTTATTGGATATATGATTTATTTCACTTCTTAAATTGTTTTTGCTCATATGCTTTCTAAAGGGACCTGACCCTTTCTGGTTGCCAAGGCTTCATGCTGTGTTCAAAGCCTGAAAGCAGAAAAAATTGTAAAGGCTTAACAGGCATTATGTGACATTAAGTAGAAGATAAGAAAAATGAGTATCATAGGATGTATCCAAACTTTTTTAATGAAACAAAGACTGTATTAAATAAGAATTTATAATGATTACTCTAGTGGTTGTTAGAAGTTTTCACCATGTTGTAATAGCTAACAGGATGTCAAACATTTTGCCCTTGCAAGTTTTTGCAATTTGCAATTTTCCAAACGTGAGACCTGTTGAAAGTACAAGTGATAATGGACAAACTCTACCCCCTACAGTCTTTGTCCCACCAAATCTTTCTTCAATTAATGCTGCAGCAGGAGTTTTATGTAATAACATTTGCGCTTGTGAGCCATCCATACAAAGAAAAAACAATTAAAATGCCTTAAATGTTCTGCTTACTGCTGTTATTTGCTTGTGTGAATGTTGCATGTCAGCTAAATGGACCACGGAATAGATAAAGTGATTGGGTGCAAGAGAGTGCACACTAAGCTTTGTCTATCATTATTGCTGGGAGCAATCAAATTGATGCCAGCAGGACAGTAGACGCGTTGACAGCTGTAATTATGTATCTCCATGGTGATCACTTTTGGCCTGTCATGGAGGCCCACGAGTCCCCTCCCTTGCAAGCATTTAATCAGATTGGGCTGTCACTTGTCAGGTAGACAGGGCGGGCTGGGAGTTGTGCTTAGGGGGAGAGGTGAATTGAAAATGAAGGGTGGGAGATGCCTGATAGCTTCACGTGGTCCATCATGGTACTGAAGAAAGAAATTTTAATTATGCTGGAGGCTTCAGAGCAATGGTTTGAGGAGCTCATACAGAGTGGCTGTGCTGTTTTCTTTCTGTTTACTCCTATTGTCTTATTAAAATTACAACAGCTATTTTCATTGGAAAACCATGTTTTGGCTATTTCTTCTTTTATAAGAACAGATAATCTTCAATACCCAAAATTAATTTGCCTTCTGAGAATGCAACTGATTTAAGAGCAAAAATTGATTTTATTGAAAAAAATTAATATTTCATTGAAGCTGTTGATCTCTTTTCATTTCTTTAATAAACACTTGTTTTCAGAATTTAATAAGTTGTCTGTAAAAATTGGCCCCAAGCTGAAATTTGGCATAACAGTCTCAGCCTAGGAGTAGAGCTTTCCAAATAAGATTTAAATTGGTTTGTCTATTTTTGTTTTCAGGTTAGAGGAGTTAAGTTTTTCAGTGACATAAATGTGTGTTTGGGGATGAGAACTTAAGGAGATTAGAAAAACAGGGGCCATGGAGGCACCAACATTTATTTGATGTTGTACACTAAAAATTAATCTATTGGCTTTAATATATTTTTAAGAATTTGCATCTGTTAGTTTAGAATTGATTATTAGTGTATATGTAGGCTTAAAAATTATAGTGATGCTAAAAAGAGGTAGTTGCAAAAAAGCAAGTATCAAGATAGCAAGTATACAAATTTACTGTTCATGTTCAGTGTAGGAAATACGTTCCTTTGCACCTGGCATACACCTGAAGAGTCAGCACCATTCTTGGCTAATAGGATCAACAATCCATTCTCTTATGCTCCCCAAGATTGGTCCCTTAAGTCCTGATACTGTTTAAAACAAACAAACAACACCTCCCTCCCCCTCCCCCCCCCGCCAAAAAAAAAATTGTGCTTGATCAGAAGCCTATGTTCATAAAGCAGTGGGAGCTCATGGACCTGCAGCTTATCGTAGGATTGGAAATAATAGGTTTTTTTCCAGAGCACCTAACACTGTAGCATAATAATGCACAATGGCACCAGAGTACAGCACTATTATAGCTGTTTTGGTTTATAACACCATTGATTTTAGGGCTAGTAAAAGATCTTGAACTGTATATTCTGTTTAGTTTTCATTTTTGCTGAGACAGGGAAACATTAAGTAAAAGTAATGCAGATGCTCTAATAAGAGCTATTATTATCTGTCAATCTTAAATGCATTACAGGAAAGATCTTTTGAATTAAGCTGACTTTTTTAATCTAATTTTCACTAAGTTTGGTTACCCTTTATTTGGTCACTTAGCCACTGTTATTGTACTTCTGAAAAATCTACGTGCAACAAGGGTAACTGAAATTGTAAATATATTTCTTTTCTAAAGTAGGTTTGTTGTTTTAATTTAATTTGCCTGCTTTTGTTTTATGAAGATTACATTTTGGAAGGGATAGTAACTTTTATTATTTATAATGGGACCTCAGATAATTTGCATAATTTTATGAAATTATACAGTAATTTTTAAAGAACTTATTATTTTTGCACTTAGTATTCCTTCAGTATACTGCCCTTTTAAATGTAGTATAGAGTATGTGTATACATATTGTGTGTGTACACATGGCATGTGTATTGATCATACCTAATATATATATACACCTTCATTTATACTCTAACACCACATGGTGTTTATATATCACTTGTCATTTCCAAAACACCATAGAGATATCAAATAATACTTACAGTAGTCTTGTGATGATATATATATATATATATATAGAGAGAGAGAGAGAGAGAGAGAGAGAGAGATAGAGATATATAGATATATATGTCTTGTGTGTGTGTGTGTGTGTGTGTGTGTATATATATCTCTCTCTCTGTATATCTCACAAGACTACTGTAAGTATTAATTACTTGATATCTCTATGGTGTTTTGGAAATGACAAGTCATAGATAAATCCCATGCGGTGTTAGAGTATAAATGAAGGCATATACATTTCTATTGTTTACATGTCTATATATACTGTACAGAAAAGCAATGTACCATGTGCAACAAATGTGTACTATAAGTAAGAGGAACTTAATTCACTTTTATTTGAATGTGTGAATAAATTCGCTTAGATATTTATATATAGATACCTATATATAGATCTATATCTGTGTGTGTGTGTGTGTGTGTGTGTGTGTGTGTGTGTGTGTGTGTTAAAGGAGGGGGGATAGAGTGGAAGCTCCAAGCATGGGAATCAGGAAGTAATTTTCTTGTTTCTGTGTTACCTTGCTTTGCCTAAATTACTTTCTCATCTGTAAAATGGGGATAATAATGTCCTTCCTCCCTTAGAGTTGTGCTAAGAGGTCTGATTCATTGCATCTAAAACACCTTGAAGTTTGTTGTAAAAAAGGTTCTATAGAATTGCAGCAGCAAATGTTTTAGACATATAAGAATGTTTATATAATTAGAATATTTAAAAAGTATATTATTATGTAATAAAACCCTGCCAGAATGTAGTTTGCAGTGAAGAAACAGAATAAATCTATTTAGAGTATCTTTTATGTCATTTGGATAATAAAGTCATCATCATGCCCTCATGTGGATTCTGTAGACAAGAGGTTTTACATATGGTCCCTTGATAATTGCCTAAATTAAAATATTAAAGGCCTAACAGCCGTTGTGTTGACCTTTTTCTGCCTTGCTGCAGACAGATGAGCTGCTGTTTATTAGAAAGGTTGCTTCCCACAGGTGAAGATTTAAGTGAGTTTCTAGGCTGCTTCTCTCCCACCTTTTTTACATTGTAGTATATCAAAGCCCTACTGTTCCAATAGTTTTGATCAGATTCTTCTATCCTGAAGATGTGGGATGCATTTATCACTCTTGAATTATTTGGATTAGGGTGTTTTTTTAAATGCTTCAAATTTCAAAGCTCAACAGCAACAATTTAATAAATATTTATTTCCCAGATATTGCTCATTTAAAAAGTTTTAGATGGCTAACCTCAATGCCACACTGATGAAATCAAACTGAGAGATGAAAACACGAATCAGCAATATAGTAACTTGTTGGTTGGTTAACAGCAATCAGTTTCTTCAAAAGAATTTTTTGAACTTGTGCTGTTTTTTTCCATGGAATTTGCAGAATCAGATCTTTAATTGGGACAGTGTCCTTACAAAGCAAAGCCATGGAAAAAGCTGGGTAAACATTAAAGCCTCAGGGGAACAGAAGCAACAGAAAAAAATGTTTTACAGTGGAGAGGGTGAGGCAGAAATGGAAAGTGTTACCGACATGAAAGCCACAAGACCAGTATTCCTATAGAGCTGATAAGCAGAGTTCCAAAGTTCCTGCAACTTAGTTATGTCCCCCCTGGGACCCTCAAAAGGGTGACAAGGGGCTACAAGGAATGTGATTGCATACATACTTAGAAAGGATGTGATTACAAGGGGTATCTTTCATGCCGGGTGTCAGTTGGAGGACTAATTACAACTGTATTTTATTACAATGATTAAGTCAGAGTTGGAAGTATTAGGAGTTCAAATTTAGAGTTTTATAACACAATATAAATTACTAAGTTTAAGGTTGCATTTGTATTTTCTTTGAAGGAGTACAAAAACATTTTACATACAAGAGAGATGGTGTTTCAGCTTTCTGTGAAAAAGAATGTTTTAATTTATCCTGTGAGATTTCTCATGTTTAAAAGTGCCAGATATATTTTCAGATACAGAATGCAGTGTTCTTCAGTGTAAAATTATTAAATTATTTTTGTACCTTTTTTGAAGGTACGTGTTGACAGCGGCATACAGCAAGGAAGTGATATTAGCATTTATTATGATCCCATGATCTCAAAAGTAAGTTGATTGTTTTTATTATGTTCAAAAACTATAAAATACTTATTTTAGATATACTTTTTTTAAATGAAACGAATTTTTATGTTTCATGATGAGCCAGTATTTCAAAGCTGCTGGAAGTGATATGCCTAGAGGGAACATGAAAGAGTTTAGAAGCGGGTGGGTGAAAGAGGAAACTTAATACATCAGATCTAAATAGAAATTCATTTACCCTTTTGACATGTTTTCCATGATTATTCTTGCTATGTTTTCTGATTACCAAAAGCATTTTAATTTAAACAAGGGCCTGCAGTCTTAGACTTACGTGTTTTTAGTAGTTTTTTTTCTGCTTGATCTTCTGGTGCACTTTCAGGTCTGTAATCCCCAACAAAATATCTGTGTTAATTAGGAGTTAAGGTTGAGAGTACCTATCATTAATTTAGTGCTATTAGGAAATTATATTTAGTGTGTTGGACAGTAAAAACTTATGTAAAAACCAAACATTTGTAAGGATGGAAATTAATTATGGGATGGAAATCAATTTATGAGAGAACCAAACATTTATAAGAATGAAAATTACAGCCAGAGTTCTTGTTACTACTTGAACTTGTGTTTCTCTAAAAAGAACAGAAATGTGGGTCTAGGTACTTCTGAGTTGGACAAG
>NW_005842241.1:345983-349072 GCF_000455745.1 Alligator sinensis | reverse complement strand
TGGTCCTTCTGAATGTGAAAAAAAAACCCCCCCCCCCCCCCCAAGACAAACAAACCCCCCTTGTCTCCTCCTCTGAATCCAAGAGGTCTTTTCCTGGTATTATTTTGGGGAAGGGTTTAAAGGAAAGGCATAGTAATAGGTGTGATTTCTGTAAATGAAAAACCTGTATGCAAGACTGGTGGTTTTTTTCCCCTCAAGAAATTTATCAGAATAAGTGGGGAGGAAAAGAAAAACAATTTAATTCTTGTAGTTAACTTAAATACTTTTGTTTTTAGCTAGTTACTTATGGCTCTAATAGAGCTGAAGCATTGCAAAGAATGGAAGAGGCTCTGGACAATTACGTAATTCGAGGTAACTATAGAAATTTGGGTTCCTAGTGTGATAGGATGGCATCTATTTCAAGAAAACAGCTTGAAAATGTAGTAATTAGCAAATTGAGTAAAGTTCCTGCTTATTAAGTGCAAATTAAAATAGGAAAAGCTTGTGTTAATTAAGCTGAGAAGATGCATCAAATCGAAAGAGACTTAATTTTTTCTGCAGCATTTTTAGTTGAATTTAATGAATTAAATAATTACCTTCCTTAAACTGATAAGAGCTCTCTCAAACTGATGATAGATCAGGCATTTATCATCTTGTGAAATAAAAAGACAAGTATTTATAAGAAATGTAATTATTAACAGGCTCACATATTTTAATAAATCTGCTGGGTTTTCAGTTGCAACTGTGTTGGTCTAAGAACCTAGGCAGGCAAGGTTCTTTGGGTAGATGTGATATCTCTTATTAGACAAGCTGAGTAGTTGGAAAAAGGTTCTTTGCAGCTTTCGGGCACAGCCACCCTTCTTCAGGCATAGGGAGTCTGCTGTTCTGTGATCTTCTCCTTGGTGATTGCGCCCAAAAGCTGGCAAGGAACCTTTTTCCAACTACTTATTTGGTGTAATAAAAGATATCATGTCTACCCAAAGAACCTTGGCTGCATTAATAAATCTGCTGGATTCAGGTAGTACCACAGGCATGTATCTTGTATATTTTTCATTTAAAGATGGTTTTGAATACAGCTATATACAAGGTTATCCAATATTTAGACGCCCAGCTAAGAGTAAACATCCATTTTAGCTCTTTTATTTCTGGGTCTGCCTGTGAGAAGTTAAGGGATAAAGGTTGTAGCCATGTTGGTCTAAAAGCAAAAGCAGTCGGTGTGGTAGAGGTGATATCTTTTATTAGACCAACTACACAGTTGTGAAAAAAGTCTTTATTTGCAAGCTTTTGGGCTCATGCACCCTTCCCCAGGCAAAGGGGAATTCAAAGATTGTAAAATTTCTCCCAGGTAGAAATGAAACTTCATATTGCACAGGAGAGCTGGAGGATGGTATAAGTTCTTTGGGGTGGAAAAGTTCATTTTATGCAAATTAGGCTTATATAAAAGTTGGAGCACTCTATTTACCTCGAAGGTGTCTGATCGCAAGCAGTATGTTGAATTTTGCTTCTTTCTTGTTAAGATGCTTCATATTTCACAGGAGGACTGGTGATGGAAATCTTCTCCTGGGCAAGGATGTTCTGTTGTGGTGAGGCAGCTCTGCAAGTATGCAAATTTGGCTTGAAACAAAGGGCTGGAGCAGGGGTGTTAGCTTCCAGGTTTCAGGGTGTTGAATTTTGCTTCTTGTAAAATTATGAAGTTTTCATTTCAAAATGAGCCTAATTTGCAAAATGAGCCTAATTTGCATAAAATAAACTTTCCACACCAGAGAACTTATACCATCCTCCAGCTCTCCTGTGCAATATGAAGTGTCATTTCTACGTGGGAGAAATTTTACAATCTTTGCACTCTCCTTACCTGAGGAAGGGCACGTGAGCTTGAAAGCTTATAAATAAAGATTTTTTTTTTTTGCAACTATCTAGTTGGTCTAATAAAAGATATTGCTTCTACCATACTGACTATAAGAAGTTAATGCTCTTTCAGCTTCTTTGTGGGACAGGGAGGAGTTTGCCATGACTCTTGGCCACTTTCCTCTCTAAGATCTGGAGATTGAATCCACTGGGATGGGAAGAACTTTGCTTCTCACTCCCTGTTTTTTTTTGTTTGTTCTTGAAACACAATCTTGACGTGGGTGCAGGACTTTCTTCCTGTCTCTCAACCCTGAATACTATCAGAAAAGAAGACTATGTGAGGGCGCCATTCTGATATGATCTCTAGTTTCCTCTTTAGCTAAGAGTGTGGCTGGCAGAGGAGATTCTTCTTCCCACTTGAGGTACAGGAATGGGAGAGTAATGGCTGAAGGTGTTTCTTTTGGGTTTTGTTTTTATTTTTGATCCCAGCTCTCCTGAGGGCTGGACAGTGGAGTACCAGGAGTGGTAGAGAAAAGAGCTGGAACTGTAGAACAGATTGTCTAGGGGTGTGCTCACATGAACAAATTATACAGTTAATGTGGAGAGGGAGACCTTACCTCAAATCATGTAATCTACACTGTTTCATGGGCAGGCTTGCGAGGTGGACAGAACTCAACCTGATATTGTTTAATATGGAGAAATGTAAAGTGCTCCATCTGGGGAGAAATAATCCACAACACACAGGCTCGGTGGTGCTATGCTTGCCAGCACCACAACTGACTGAAACCTGGGTGTTGTGATAGACAACAAAATGAACATGAGCCACCAATGTGATGCTGTATCTGCCAGAGCTAATCAAATGCTGGCATGCATCTACTGAGGCATCTTGAGTAGGGCTAAGGGTGTCATCCTCCCACTCTACTCAGCCTTGGTGAGACTGCAGCTGGAGTAATGCGTCCAGTTCTGGGCACCGCACTTCAGGAAGGATGTGGAGAAGCTCGAGAGAGTCCAAAGGAGGGCCACATGCATGACTAGAGGCTTTGAGACCGGGTCATTTGGGGAGAGGCTGAAAGACTTGAGACTGTTCAGCCTGGAGAAGAGAAGACTCAGAGGGGACTTGATGGTAGCCTATAAGTATATTAGGGGTGTACATCAGGGCTTCTATTCACCAAGGCCTTCCAGGGGAGGACAAGAAATAATGGGTACAAACTGATTGAAGATTGCTTCAGGCTAGACATAAGACAAACTTCTTTACAAGTTGAATG
>NW_005842241.1:312284-345952 GCF_000455745.1 Alligator sinensis | reverse complement strand
TTTGGAAGAGGCTCCCCCTGGAGGTGTTACAGTCATGGACCCTGCTGATCTTCAAAAAGCATCTTGATGCCCATCTTGCTGGGGTCATCAGATCCCAGGAGTTTTTCCTGCCCAAGTGCAGGGGGGCTGGACCTGATGATTTGTAAGGTCCCTTCCAGCCCCATAACAACTATGAAATTATGTCTGGTCTGTCATCTGATAAAAGAAAGCTAAACTTGGGCAGTTTACCCTTAAATGAAACAATTTCCTAAATGACCATGTTACAAATGATTATCTAATATTTTATGCATACAATACAGTCCTAGTAAGGGTTGAGGGCAGAAGCCCAGCATTCATTCTTCCTAGCATCATACTATCTTTACAGGCTACAGAGCAATGCTCTTGCCTGCTTGCTTCCTCACGTGGCTTCAAAGCTCTTGCATTCCATTCTGCCCAGTGGCCCAGCTTTTTCAAAAGGCAGGCTGGAGAGTGTTGTCTCCTAGTCTATTTTGTAGTGTGCTGGTTAAGGGTTCTTTGCCTCAGGTGGACATATATCATACCATATTTACTTGATTCTAAGACCAGGTTCCCCCTGTTTTACATAGGTGGGGAACCCTCATCTTATAATTGAGTATGAGGGGAAGGCAGGAAGTTGCTGCGGCTTGGGCTCTAGCTTTGATCTGGCGTTGGGGTTGTAGCTGCAGCTGCTACCTGTTCCCCTCTACCCCCTTCAAACCCCACACCCACTGCCTCTGCTCCCCATCATCTCCCCACTGCAGCCTCTTCTCCCCATCTCACCCTATACAGTGTTGCCAGCCTTGGCCATTTTCAAGGGGCCTCGGCCAAGGTGCAGTATTATGGCTTAGCAGAAGGCCCCAAGCCTGTTTCCGACTGACTCTAATGTGAACCTTTGCAGATGTGACAACTAGTTTGGTCAACAAAGTAAAGGAAGCCATCCACATGTCTAACTAAACCAGTAATGATATACAGTTAAACAAAACACAAGGCCTGGGAAGCGACATTATCAGGGAAGGCCATACATTAAGTAATACAAATATACTATATTGTAGCTTTATCTTAAAATATTAATAGCACTAATAAATAATAGTGGTAGTGATGTAGCTGAAAGTATTAGATGTTATTTTGCTATAACAGATGTTAAGGTGCTTAGATAATGTGTAAAAACAAAATGGCATT
Source organism: Alligator sinensis (assembly GCF_000455745.1). Taxonomy (NCBI): domain Eukaryota; kingdom Metazoa; phylum Chordata; order Crocodylia; family Alligatoridae; genus Alligator; species Alligator sinensis. The sequence goes on along the minus strand of NW_005842241.1, from coordinate 344,776 downwards.
GTCAGAGAATACCATAAAATAAGGTAAAGAAGAAACAGGATAGTGTTGAACAGCATTCTATGATGGTAAAGGAAAAAAGATAAAAAACTCTCCCTTTTACTTTCCTAAGGATATAAATCCCAGCTAACTGACATCTTCCAAGTCCACAAGAGATCTGGTTCAGTCCAGTTCCAAAAGTTTGAGTCAAACAAAGAAATTTAAATAAACCCAATCAGAGATCATTTATTAGAATATTAGAATCAGCCATCTATAAATATGGAGTATAGGCTGGGGGGACTATTAGAGAACTCAGCAAATTCAAAGAAGACCTACTGCCAACCTGTGTTCCACTCTTCTCTCACCTCCTGAGTCTCCCCAGCCAGGTTGTTATGTTGTGATGTCACAGGTAGTCAGACAGACTTACAGATAAATGTTTGTTTTTGTGCTTTGAAGTGCAAACAAATAAAAAGGTCAGACTGTAGACCTTTTTTACTACTTTTATCAGTAGTCAACCTACAAGGTTACCTGTAAACTGGGTAACAGCCCATGGGGGACTGGTGCCTCCTGACTTTGGGGGGGCATCAGGAGGGCATGACTGTGAGGGGGTCACCCAGCAGCCAGCCAGCGGCAGAGCCAAATTCAGGGGGGCACTAATGTTCTCTGTGCCCCACTGCCAGCCAGAGTGCTTGCTCTCAGGGGGGGCACCAGTGCTCTCAGGGGGGGCACCAGTGCTCTCGGGGGGGGTACATGTCTCCCCATGCCCCCTATGCATCGCCTATGCATCAGCCTCTGCTCCCTGCCTGCCCTTCTCCCCCTCCCCTGTACCATTGCTCTGCACCAGCAGGCTCCATGCATGCTGCAGCCTCAGATATTGAGCACACCCCCAGCCCAACCTGAAGCAGCAGTGCGCAGCCTGTGGGGCTACTACAGGGGCTGGGCTGTGGTTTGTGGCCCCTCACTAGGGCCAACTGAATATGGATCTTTCTTAGTTTTTCTTGCAATAATTGCCAGTTAACTCAGAAATGTGGATACAAACAAGGGGGTTTCTGTAATCTCTATGTTCTCCACCTGCATTAGTTAATAGAACAGTTTTGTTATTCATGATATCATAGTCTCTTCTAACTTTCTGCACAATTTTTTGTAGAAAGGAATATTTCTGTAGATTTCTGTAAACTCATCAAAATAAAGTCTATAAGTGCCATGTCTCTCTAAATATACAAATTTAGCAATCAGAGTAAATGTAGTCTTGTTACCTTTACATCTTAAGAGAGACAGCAACACATTTCTTTTTGCAGGAGTAAGGAAATATAAACCAAAATTCAACAAACTGTCTATTATGCCAATTTGGAGAAGTAATCAATTTTACAGCATTTGAATTAACTAGCTCTCAAGGACACTCATTTTATTTTACAAATATTTGGGAGTTCTGTTTTTATGCTATTTTGGTGAGACTGGAAGTTCTTACCCTTTTTAGATGCCACACACCCCTCTGGAACTTTTATGAATTGAGCATCTCCCCATTTCAAAAAACAGCTTTATTATCTTCTTGCTCAGGGGCTGGGTGAGGGAATCGGGGGAGGAACATCTGGGTAGGGACCAGCGTATGCTTATCCTTTTGCAGAGGGGCTGGTCAGTGTATGGGGGAGGGAAGAAGAGCAGTGGGGCAGAGATGAGTCTGCACTTACCTCCTTGCTCCCCATCCCACCTTTCAAAGGGTCTCGTGACAGTCAGGTTGAAAATCACTGGGTTTGACAGGGATATATTTGGTAGCCAAGTTGGTTTCAGACAAAAAGAAATGCAAAACTCTAGAACTCTTGGTTCAGAGATGATACTTATTGTTAGACCAACTAAGAAATCACAAAAAAGTTATCTTTTTCTGCAAACTTTCAGGCATACATGCCCTTCCTCAGGCTCAGGGAAAATTAAAGATGGTAAAAAGTTTATTTTCTACCTATAGGGACTTTTTTTCCCTCTGAGCCTGAGGAAGGGTGTGTGTTCTCTGAAAGCTTGCAGAAAAAGATAATTTTTTTGTGATTTCTTAGTTGGACTTATGAAAGGTATCATCTCTGAACCAGGAGGTCTAGAGTTTTGCATTTGGGTTAGACAGTGCATTCATATGCATACACTCTGAACGCAAATCTTGGGACTCTTGAAGTTAGTAGGAAAAGTTTTGGATGTGGAACCAAAAATTTGGCCAAATATAGCACATTATTTGTTAATGCTTTCATACTGTGTTTAGCAAATTGTTAAAAATACAGCAACGCAGATCTCAGGCTTTGGTTTTAGATGGTGTAAGCAGTTTCAATAGCATTTGATTTATATCAGTTTAATAATGCATCCTGACACAGATAACATAACAGATCATGTAACATCCCTTCAGGTCAGTTTTTAACATTAATCAATAAAACATAACAGTGTCATGTCATATTGAACAGTGGTGTATTTCAAAACTAAGGGTTAAGCAGGAACTGCCAACATTTTTGGCATTCGATTCTTTTATTCGCTTGGTGCACAATAAAAGATATGATATAAAATAAGTGGTTTTGTACATTGGTGAAAACTATAAGGTGCCTATATATGTGCTCCAGGGGTGGGGGGCATTTTAATTAGAGCAGCTCTTGGGAGCCACTAGAATTAAAACAACTGCAGTATCTTGTGTATTTAGCATCCCACATTTCAAAATGATGACAGGCGTGCTTTAACTAAAGCTTGTTCAACGAGTTTTAATTAAAGTGCTCCTGCCATCATTCTGAATACACTAGATGCTGCAGCATGCTGCGTTCTGATTAGAACACATCAGAGCACATGTATAGGCACCCTTAGGTTTGAAGTCTTCCAGGTTACTTTCAATAATACTTAAATATACACACATTGTATTTTAGTTTTGTTTTAACATGTACATGCATAACCCAACAAAAGCCAGGAAATTTAAATTTCCCTCTTACACTGTGGAAATGGTCATAACCAAACTCTCAGTTCAGTTGTTGTCAGCAGTCCCTCAGAGTCAAGGATGACGTCTGTCAGGCTTGATGTGTCCTCAGGTGACTGAGGAGCCTGATTCTGGATACATGTATTCTTCAGCAATGGGGCATGTTGTTGTGTGGGGGAGTGGGATTTGGAGCCCCAGGTTGGTCTCCTTCTCCTTCCTCTGCCATTCCACTTTAGTATCTAGTCATTGGGCCTTGAAATGGTGCGTGACTTGGTGGACCAGGTGGCGCCACACCGAATAGTCAGCAGCTTGCTCCTCCCAGCTGTTGGTGTCAAGACTTCCATGCTTGAGGGCAACCTTGAGTGTGTCTTTGTACCGTTTTCTTTGGCCACCCTTTGAGTATTGGCCAATGGAGAGCTGGGAAAAGAGAATCTGATGAGGTAGATGGTTCTCTGACATCCTGACACAGTGGCCCATCCATCAGAGCTGATTTCTCAAGAGTAAGGCTTTGATGCTGGTGGACGCAGCTTCATGGAGGACGCTCATGCTGGTCTGGCGGTCCTCCCATTTGATCCCCAGGATTTGATGCAAGCACCACTGGCAAAAGCTTTCAAGGGTCTTAATGTGGCATTGGTAGGTAGTCCAGGTTTCACTGCAGTAGAGAAGGTTGGTCAGATGACAGTCTTGTAAACCTGGACCTTCGTTGACTTCCGAAGGTCTCTATTTTCAAAGACACGTTGTTGCAGCTTGAAGAAGGCAGCACTGGCGCAGTTGACCCAATGCTGGACTTCTTCATTGATAGTAGCCCATTGAGAAAGGTGGCTGCCAAGATACAGAAAGTGCTCTATGTACACCAGAGCCTCCCTGTCTACATAGATAACATGAGGGATGTTCAGCTGGCCTGGGGGGAGGGTTGGTGGAGAACCTTCATCTTGGTGACATTCAAGGACAGGCCAAGTCTCTTTTATACGAAGCGTTGAAGACATCTAAGGTTGCTTGCACATCCTTTGCAGAGTGAGCCGTCACACAGCAATCATCCCCAATCTGAAGGTCGTGGATGTCCTTGGTGGTGAGTTTCATTTTTGCCCAGCAGTGCCCAAGATTGAAAAGCTTCCCATCCAGTCGATACTGGATACTGATGCCAGATGGTAGATCATCTCGGATGAGGTGGATGATGATGGTCAGGTAGATGATGAACAGGGTCGGGGCGATCACACAACCTTGTTTGACCCTGGTCTGGATGCGGAAGGTGTTTGTTTCAGATCTTCCACTTAGGACAGTGGCGGTCATATTATCATGCAGAAGCCTCAGCATGGTGGCAAACTTCAGCGGGCAGCCAAGGCATTGGAGGATGGTCCACAGAGCTTCACGATTTAAGGAATCGAACGCCTTGGTCAGGTCAGTGAAGCTGAGGAACAGTTCTTGATTTTGCTTCCAACATTTTTCTTGGATCTACCTGGCAACGAAAACCATGTCTGCAGTGCCCTGGGATGGTCGGAAGCTGAGCTGGGTTCCTGGAAAGATCTCCTCCTCAACAGGATGAAGGTGGTTCAGGAGGATGCAGGCCAGGACCTTACCTGCAATGGACAGGAGGGAAATCCCCCTGTAGTTCCTACAGTCAGATTTGTCCCCCTTCTTGTAGATGGTCATGATGGTCGTGATGGAGAACCCCGGGGATGTCCTCTTCATCCCAAAGGCAGAGGATAAGCTGGTGGAGGTGGGATGTGAGCCGGAAGCTGCCAGCATGGTAGACCTCTGCGGGTATACTATCTGGCCCATAGACTTTGTTGGTTTTCATCTGTTGGATGGGCCTGCTTCAGCTCTCCGATGGTTGGTGGATCACTAAGGGAATCCACCACAGGGTGTTGCGGGACAGGTTGGAGGGTCTCCTCTGATACAGTGGATGCCTGTTTAAGGAGGAGTTCGAAATGCTCCTTTCAGTGCAGACGGATGGTGTCATTGTCTTTGAGCAGCTGGGAGCCATCCTGTGATCAGACGGGGTTTTGTCTAATGGAGTGGGGTCTGTAGGTTGTCTTGGTATCCTGGAAGAAATTACACGTCATGCTGGTTGGTGTAGCCCTGGATCACGTGCGTCTTCTCCACCCACCAGTAGTTCTTCATGTCACAGATGCGTCGCTAGACCTCAGCCTTTAGCTGATGGTACACTGCCTTCTTTTGCCAAGTTCATGGATGGCTTTGCCAGCCGATGAAGGCTGCATACTTCCATTTGAAGAGATTACGGATCTGAGCATCATTGGCGTTGAACCAGTCTTGGTTTCATCGCTATGCGAACCCAATAGTCTGGGTGCAGGCATCTTGGACAGTGGACTTGAGTTGCTCCCAGTGTGCTTGGATGGAGATGTCATCAGCAGTAGGGACTTGCTGCCGTGCGCTATACAGCTGGGCCTAGAACTCCTCCTGCTGTCCAGGGTCCTTCAGAGCTGTGATGTTCAGCCATCTCCAGGCGGCCTTCTGGGTCTTCTGGTGTCTTGGCGCCAGGTGGATATTCATCACTGAGTACACAAGTCGGTGGTCTGTCCAGTAGTCTTCAGATCCCTTCATGGCCCTCATGACAAGCACATCCCTCAGGTCTCTACTTCGGACGATGATGTAGTCCAAGAGGTGCCAGTCCTCCAACCTTGAATGCCTCCACGTGGTCTTGAGCTGGTCATTCTGGTGGAAGATGGTGTTCGTCATGATCAGGCCATGTTGGGCGCATTTGATCAGGATGAGGATATCGTTGGCATTGGCCTTTCCTACACCATTCTTGCTTATAGTTCTGCTACAGATTTTGTGGTCATGTCCAACCTGGGCATTGAAGTCACCCAGGAGAGTGACCTTGTCATCCCTGGGGATGGAGGTGTTGTCAAGATCAGAGCAGAACCTTTCCTTGACTTCCTCATTGGAATCTAGAGTAGGAGCGTATGAGCTGATGACAGTGATGCTTTGGTTTTGGCTGAGGTGCAGGCAAAGGGTCATCAGCCTTTCATTGACACCTGAAGGGAGTTCAGGGAGCATATCAGTGATCTTGTTCCTGATGGCAAAACTGACTCTGTGGATATGGGAGTTGTGGTCTGGTTTCCCTTTCCAGAAGAAAGTGTACCCTCTGCTGACCTCCCTCAGCTGTCCCTCCCTGGCGAACTGGGTTTCACTGAGAGCAGCGATGTCGATATTGTGTCTCGCTAGCTCCTGAGCCACGATGGCCATTCATCTTTCTGGGCAATTGCTCTTTGGGTTGTTGATGAGCATTCTCACATTCCAGGTTCTCAAGTTTTTAGTTTTTTCTTATTTCGACCGCAGGAATGGTGATCCTGCTGGGTGCGGTTTCCCAGCCAGGAGAGATGGGACAGCCAATTTTTGGGGCACCTTTTCTAGCCCCCTCACCATCAGGGTGAGCAGAGGGTATCTTAAAAAGGACTGCTTGGTCATAGATGCAGCTGCTGAAGGACACCCCTATCCCAACACAGGTGCCTGACCATAATCACGCATCCGTTGCCTGTGTGCAGATTCTTGGCTGGGGGCCTCCAGGTATCACAGCCCTGCCCCCATCACCAATCCTCCATCGCCACAGGGCTTTTGGACCTGATGGAAGCCCGCACATGTCATGTTTAGCAAGGGGACTCCGGCGTGCAGTTGGGTCCACATGGTCTTGACGGTTGGTGGCTGAGTTCAGTGGCATGGTAAACCATGATAATTGTGGCCACTTCTCCATTGCAGCCTTCTTCCGCCTTCACAGCCGTTGGGGCCACAGCCTTCCTCTGCTCCACTGTTGAAGACTTCTTGGATCATTCTTTGTCTGGAACCTCCCCCTTGACCTTGCTGCCATGGGTGGCCCTACCAGGAGCGTGAGCTCCAGATGGCATTGCTCTCGGGGTCATTGGAACACGCAAGCCTCTCCACCACAACAAAGTGATGATCCTCGGAGAGGGCTCAGTTCAAGTGTCAGGCAGCATTAGACACTGTCCATAAATTTGTGACGCCATAAATCAGGGATTAGATCTACTAAGTTAGCTCTGGACAGTTTAGTTAAGTGTTCTTGAGCTCAAGGTTAGAGCTCGTTAAGAGGATTATTCAGATCCCAAGAGAATGAGACATAGCAAAAGCAAAACTAAGAGAAATACCATGGTTATGTTTATCAGCGTTACATATTAGAAAGAAAAAAATGGTAATGACCAGTAAATTACACTCAGTAGAAGGCTTCTTTCAAATCCTTTCCTCCTTTTGTTGCTTATGCCTCTGTGTTTTCAAAATAGGCAGATAGGCATGCCATAACACAGTGAAGCTTTTGTTATCCTTTAATAGAAGCAAAAACAGTTTAAAGTTTGGGATATCATTTGACTAGATGTTCATCACCAGTATATTCAGAAACCCTTCAATATTGCACAGTCTGATTGTGTGTGAGTCTATAGCTTCCATTGCACAGGGCTGAAGTAATGAACAACCCCAATCCTTTGAGGGAAGAAAAGCCAAAAAAATCGTATTACATCAGAACTTGAGGTATTTAAATGAATAACAGATTCAAAACCTTCTCTTACGGAAGGTTTCAATATTGAAGGGTTCACCCTAGTATTGTGTTTGTCTTTTTTGTCTTATCTCTGATTTGGGAGAAGAAACAAATTACAGTGGAACAGTTTTATTCTCCAGAAGACCTCATTTTCCTCAGTTTCATTGTATGTAAATCCTAGTTTCCCTTTGTGGCAATTCTACTGATGTAGGAGCTCTATTGGAATGGCAGCTTTCTAGATAAACATTTTCTCTGTTAGAAATATTTCCTTCTCCTTTTCATCTCATTCCTTTCTCTGAAGAAAGTTGCCAGTAACTCTGGAGCCGCCTTCACTCTCTCCTCCTGTCCTGTCCTGTCCCTGCCCCCTCCCCCCCACAAAACACAATAAGGACACCTAAAGCTTTCAGATCTACTTGTGAAAAACACAATAAAAAGTGAGGTGGTATTATTAAATGTGAAAAAATCAGTATTTTCTTTAATAAAATACAGTACCATAAAATTTTACTGGTCTTTTCATGGGTGGAATTAATGAGTGCCTATACATGTGCAGTGAGGCTGCTCTGATGCACTGTAATTACAGCACATTGGAGCAGACTTGATTAACCGAGTCTGTTTGGGGGCATGGTAATTACCATGCTCTAGCAGAGTCCAGCATCACATGTATCAGCATCCCCAACAGGAAAAGTGGCAGTGGGAACACTTTAATTAAAAGTCATTCAATGAGCTTTATTTAAAGTGTCCCTGCCACCATTTTTCACCGTGGGGACACTGATACGCATAATGCTCCGTGTGCTTTAATTAAAGCGGCTCTCGGAGCTGCTCTAATTAAAGTGCCCCCTCCCTTCCCCCTACTCCCTGAGTACATGTATAAATGTCCAATATGCCTGTACTTTTTAAACTAGTAGGCATACATTCTTTTTCAGATACATGGGAAAATAAACACCTGTTGTTTTTTTTTTTAATTACTATGTAGGCATTTTTAAAAATGTAAACATAAATCTCAGCTGGATGTATGTTTAGGAGAGAGAGCTGAGGAAGGGCACTGCGTGCCTGAAAACTAGTCTGGCATCTCTCCCAACCATATAGCTGGTCCAATAAAAATATCACCGCAAATGTGAAAGGTGAGGTCCTGACATTGTTCAGGACCATTATGGCTACAGCATCATTATAACACTACCATCACCAAAAAACCCTTACCAGTTGTATATTTCCTGGATCATCATAACTACAACAACACTACAGCTCTGCCTCATCTGGCTGGTAAGCATATGGCAGGAATCAGACAGTTTTTATTTAATACATTGTTGTAGCACAGAAGTGAATGCTGTTCTAAAGATACAGCCTTCAGAATTCTATAAAAAATTTATAAGGGTTAAAATAATCTAGAAGTGAATGAATATTAGGTGCTGGGCTTTATATTGAGCTCAGTGCTGCTGGGGCCAGCCAGCTGTTAGGCATACTTTGCAAACCCTCACAGATAAAGGTCTGAGATGGATGTCAAGCACCTCTCCAGTCTTACATGGATCACAATGTAATTTAGGTAGAAGGTATAGGGTCTTTTTCTGGATTGTTTTTTAACATGGGTGCAGGCAAAAACCAAAATGCTTAGGGTTATTTTCCTGCCAAAATGGAAAATGGGAATTATGTCTATTTCACTTATGGAGCATGGCCTTATACCTAAAGTTATGGGATGGTATCTAGCCAGGTGGCATTAAGATGAACTGTGTTGGTAGAAACGTCTCACATTTAGACATGATTTGTACTTTAAAATTGAAAATTCCTGACTTTGTTTGATTCTATTTTTTGTAGTCTTACTGTTACACTAAAACAGTACTGTTGCATTCATTTTTACATAAAAAATTGATACTGATTCATGTCTACAATCTTGCCATGATGAAAAAAGTGAAAAAGGTGGCATACTGAAAGGAAAAAAAAAAACTAGACAGGAAAGTAAAAGAAAAAATGTTAGCAAGAAAGTAATCAGCACAAATATTAGGACAAATATTAACAAATATCAGATGGCACTAGCTTTAACTTTGTATGGGCTCTATGATAAAATCTGCTTGTAGATTTCATCTTAATCTTTAGTAGCTAGTGGTGTATACTTGAAAACCAACACAGATTTTGGTGCAGTTTTTCACAGTGGGAAGTCTCTGCTCAGGATTTATATAAGACTGAGTGTTCATGGATATTAAACTGTCTGTTATCTCTAGAGAGAGTGACACCTGATGGGATAATTTGAAGAAGGTTATTTATGCTGCAATAATTTGAACTACATTGATACTCATAGAATAACAGTTTCCAGCCCTGTTGGTCCTTTAATGTAGAGGGGGTAAAGGAATCTAAAAGAATGTGAAGAGGAAGCATAAAGTTCAAGCCTACCAACTGTTCAGCACATTAAAAAGTAAATAATTTAATTTGATTTTTCCCCCTTAAAACAGCCTGTATACATTCTTTGTTAAACATATCATTTTGTTCCAGTAGATTAAACCAGTCAAAAAAAATCTATGCCTAGCCTGAAGTGGCTGAGACAGACCAGTTTCTGTAGCCATCAACACACAAGGGAGTAAGGTGGCCAACTCAAATGCTCAGGTAGTGATTCATAGGTAAGTCAAGCAAGAGTAAACCTTGGCACAAGTCTGGAGTGAGGTAGAAATCTCAACATACAGTCATAATGATATATGTTAACTGCTTTGCCATCATATAAGTCTTCAGTAAGTTGCAGATTACTGCCACCATCTTGGGATAGCTAGTATCTTATTAGAAATTAATTTAATGCTATGTATGTTGAATACTTGATTCTCTGCTTGAGTTTCCACAGAATCCCACCAAATAATGTATTTTATGCTCCTTCTTTATAAAAACCAGCCTGCTTAGAATTTTGTATATTTTGTATTCATATTTTGTGCCTTAACTTTATTTCTCTTTACTACAGGTGCACTGGTACATTGGTGTGATATCAGATCAGCACCGATATAAAGAAAATTGAGTATATCAGAAATTGGCTTTTTTTTTTTTTTTTTTTGCTTGATGTGGCCAATCAATGCCCTGTGCATGTGTGCAGCTGCAGCATCGCATGTAGGCGGCGTGGAGCACAGCCTGGCAGCTTAGAGAGCTGCATCCAGCAGGTAAGTCTGGTGTGGTAGAAGGGGAGTGGGGAGGGAGTGGGCGTGGGGTGGGGCAGATCAAGGCCCCCACGATGAGAGAGGGAGTGGGGCAAGGGCTAGGGCAGGCGCTGCCCAGCTAGGGCAGGACAGGGTGCGGGGCAGAGCTGCAGCATATCTGGGGGGCGAGCCAGGGCTGTGCTGAGCTCTTCCAGGGGGCAGGGGCTGGGCTGGGCTGGGCTATGCTTGGGGCTGGTGGTGGCTCTGAGTGGGGGTTATGGGGGGGCTGTGGTGAATTTTGGGGTGGCTGCAGCCCTTCCCCCCCCCATACTCTTCTTCCAGTGCCATCGCCACCTCCCCATAGCGCAGCCTGCCCCAACTCCCCTGCCAGGAAGAGCCCAGCACAGCCCCACCTCTGACCCATATCATCAGCCTGCCTCATCCTGCGCAGATCTGGGGGCACACGTCCCCCATGGTTTCCCAGGGTGCACTCAGCAGTGGGAGCTGCTCCCTGCACCCCTTGGATGAGCCGAGGCTCTGTCCCATGCCCCGCCCCACCCCGGCTGGGCATCATCTGCCTCTGCCCCAGCCCCACTCCTTCCCTCACCATGGGGGCCTTGATCTGCCCCTCCCATGCCCCTTCCCTCCCCCCTCTCCTTCCACCACTACAGACTTACCAGCTGGATTCAGCTCTCTATGCTGCTAGGCTGTGTATTGGAAATTGGATCAGTATCAGCCGATATGCCTCCTTAAAAATTGGCTATCAGTATTGGCCCCAAAAATCTCTGTTGGTGCACCCCTACTCTTTACGTGATTAATCTTTTCAGCATTACATAGTGTTTTAGCTGATCTTCTGTAGCTACAGTTAGTGGGAGGCGCACACATACAGTTCACCAATGTTTTTGAAAATACGCATCTAAATGTCCCAGCACTGCATTATTTTCCAACAAAAAAGTTCACTTGCTCATTTGGGGATATGAATGGGGTGGGGTGACTGGCAATTGAATATGGCTCAGAGACTGCTAATGGAATATGGAGCTTTTTTGTCATCCCCATCTTACTAAGTCTGAGTAGGCAGAGGTTGGCAAGGACTATTAATCTTGATGGCTACCTAGTGACCTGTGTCAAATTACTGATCTTACATTGTTTCCTGGTGGACAGTTGCCTACTACAAACAAAAGCCAACTTCAGTGTCATTCTTGGTAGTCTCAGTAGCTAGGGACAGAAATTACAGAATGACTGGGCTACATTGTCCCTCTATAGGTGAACTCTCCAGGTCAGGTTTGAGGCAAATTGATGCTGAGGAAGCTGACTGTCACTTGCGTACCTGTTTTGTGAATAGAGAGAATACCTTATTTTCCAAGCTTTGTCAGTCTAGCACTTTCCGTGAGCATTACATTTTAGTTCAGTGGGAGGGGGACAGATTCAAGGCAAACCTCCAATAATTAGATTCTATACCTGGAAAATTCTAATAATTTGATAAATTTTCCATGTATAATCTAATTATTGGGGGTCATCCTGTATTCAAGTAAATATGGCACGTAAATATGGGAGTGTTCATTGCTTTGAACCTCTTGGATGTAGTGTATCTTGCTAATATGGCTTGGCACCTTTTCCTCTGAACCACTTGGATTTAGCTTTTTAGAAACTGTAACAGAGTCCTTATATTACAGTCTCTTCATGTAAGGGCCCTCTTTATCTCTGTTCAAGCCAGGCCTGAGTATATGTTCTGTACTTTGTCAATAAAGTAAGTGGAGAAATTTGAGACACCCTATTTTTTTTTCTTGATTGCTTAAGGCTTCTTTCTTTTGCATCTTAATACTATTTTAACTTGAAGGCAAACTGCTTTTAAAACATTTTTTAAAAGCAAGTTTTATTTTCTTTCATTGAAATTTTGCAAACTTTCAGCCAAGTGGGCTACAAGGAATAATGCCTGACATGCCTTGTGGGAAAAATGTTGGGGAAAAAAAATCAATTGTGATATTTGTAACAGTATTATATCCATGAAGTGCCACTCAGCTTACAGTGTTATTGGAGTTTGTATGGGAGATGACAAGTACCTTATACTGAAATAAGAAATCCTAGAATCTGTTAGCTGAGCAGAGACTATAAGTGGGGTTCAGTGAACTAATGATCAGTTCAATCACTAGAACACAACTTGTATTCTATTTTTTGTCCAATTTTTAGACTGTTATTTTTAGGAGCAGATGATAGGTCTCTGCTCTTCTATTGAGAACTAATCTGAGCTCAGAGACTTAACTGAGCTCTGTGTAAATGAAGAATGGGTTCTAATATCAACTTCTTTTTTTATCCACTGGCCATTCTGTTCAGTAGAGTGATAAAAATCTTGCTTTGAACTCAGACATAGATTTGTCTTTACTTTGCACAATTTTACTATTAGTATTGTTGAAATATTAGGAATGTTGGATTAAAAACAGTAGTTGGGTTTAGAGGTGGTCATTCTACAGGAGGCACCAAATATTTCATTGTTAGTAGTTTATCTTTACAAGCTCTTTTTGTTTTGCAGACCATTTGGATTTTGATCAGAATGCCTCTTTAGTCTATGAATTTTAAAAGATTTAAGGGAGCTTACATTTGGTTTGATTTTCTCCCCCCATGCTAATGAGCCTTTTTAGCTTGTTTTGTGATTTTTAAAAACATTGAAAGAAATATTTAAAACTTAGCATTAATGTTCTGGAAAATGTTATGGGTATTTCTATTTAGAATCCATGAACTGTGTTTGAAATTTGATTATGGAATTAAAATGGTATTTTCTGCACAGAGAAGTGAGATGAATAGGGGCTACCCAACTAGAGGAGGTGGCCAGCTGATTTCATAGGCAGGTCGCAGGGCTGATTGCCATTTTCACAGGCTGATCGTAGCGGGGCCCCCCTATGCCTATGGCCAAGGGGCCCAGGCAGTTCTGCCCCTCTCTGCAAATTGACAGATGGTCCGAAACTGTGGCTTAATTGCTTTATAATATTTCTCTTAAAGGCTTGTGCAGGCTTAGTCAGAGGATTCAGCCCACAGAAGCCATTAATTGACACTTTATTAAGCAATGTAAGCATTTAATTAAACTCCAAACTGAAATATCTTATGAAATTAAAGCTGTACACAACATGAATTGTAACTTAATACCATCACTCACTTTATTAAAGGACATTGTAAAAAGGAGTTTACTCAATGCTAACCTTGAAACAGGCAATTCATGCTATTAAATGATAACATTCTGCATCCAGTAGAAGTAGCTGCAGGCAATTCTTGTCTCTGTGGGATGAACACTTGTCTGTACACTGAGATGGCACACTCAGTGTCCTCTGAGTTTGTCGGAATGGTAAGGCCGTGTCTTGCCAGAGTGTAGAGATGTGGAAACTGGTCACAGACAGAGTCCCAAAACACAGGCACAGGCATCTGGCACTCTTTGGCAAAGTTTACATAAGCAGCACATTCGTTGTCATGCTATTTCTGCCACCCATTGATTGATTTCAGTAGTTGAGGGTCACAACTCACCAGGCACCTGGTTAGGGTCCAAAATGCGAACAGCGCTAAGGAAGGAGGCAGCCAGTTGTCTGAACTGCTGTGGCAATGGTGGGTCATACCTGTAGTACTGGTTCAGCTTCACAGCTGTTACCTGGAACAGATCCCTTCTCTATTGGTTTTCATGAGGACAGCTTAACAGTTCTTGTGATGTCCTGTCTTCAGCCCAGTTTATCAAATCCATCATCTTGTTGTGTGTATAGTGGATCACAGCCTGCAGGTCTTCAAACCACATTAGAAGCTCCATCAGCTGGGTGGCATTTTCAGCCATAAATGCCACTTGATCTTGAATGTTGTCCTGTTTTAAGAGATTGTGAAGCTTAAGCATGCATATGTGCTGGGTGTGATTTTTCAGCTTCTCACTCATGAACTGTTGGTAGTATTGTATATGCTCAGCATGATAACAGACCACTTTGAACCATGAATTCCACCTTGTGAGCGCAGGCTCTGGTGGCAGTGACACAGTGGCATATGAGTGCTCACTTTGACTTGCAACGGACTCTTTGTACCAGACTTTGCTGCCTAGACAGTGCTTAAAGGATTTTTTTGAAGTAGGATACTAGGCTATCCACATTGAGGAACTGTGTGTACCAGATGTCGCTTACTAAAGACAGAATATGTGCACTGCAGGTGACATGAACTGTGTTGGGCAGCATTCCTCGGAGAGCATCAGAGAAAGCCTTGCACATGTACATGGCATTGTCAGACAAGAATGCTGAAATCTTGTTAAAATCTATGCCATATTTGACAATTGCCTTCACTATGGCCTGAGATGGTAGAAAAACTGACATGTGAGGTTCTGTTTGAAACACAGGCAGGTCCTGGTCTGTTCAGCTCCCAGACACAAATAAAATGTGCAGCAGGTAGTTATCTTGAAGGTCAATGGCTTCATCACCCACAATGGAGGATTCATACTCTGCCAATGCAGACTTTGTGGACTATACATGTGAAGCAATCACTGCAGAGAGATAGTCTTGGAAAAGCTTGTTTGCACGTAGAAAACTGCCAGAATTGGTACGTTTTTGTTTCGGTAGTCTCTTAACTTATGGTAAGTAAATTTCTCCAGCAAGATGTTGGCTGCTACAAAAACCTCCCCAAGGAAAAATGCCACCTCTTACCTTGCCAGACTGCTTTCTGTGGTCCTCTTAAAGAGCAAGGACATGGTCTCTTGTTTCTTGCTCTGACCTTCAGCTTTTGCTGCAGCCTTCTGCTTCATGTGTGCCTCAGACTCAAAGTCTATCTATATAGGTTTTCCTTGACACATCCAGAGTCACATTGCAGGTGGTACAGAACAGTCTGGCTCCATCTGTGCAGAGGATCCCTGCGGGATACTGCCTTGCATGGTCCAGAGCTGAAATGTATTTGGCTGTCTTGGAGAATTTCTTCTCAGTTCTCATGCTTAATCCTTCTCAGGCTGCAACATGCCTGTGACCTTTTTAAAAGTGGGTACCAAAACCCTCTCACTTCCCATCTTGCATAGCATGCCAGGACACCCTTGAAGGATCTCAAGGCACCCTGGATGAGAATTACTGCTCTAATGCTTGGGAATAAGCCCTGCTTTCTGTAGGAAGCACTGAATTCCCTACTTACTCCCAAGAGATGCAGTTTGTTCCACAGATGCAGCTTGAAAGTAGGGATAGAAAATAACTAAAATATCAGCCGTTTGTCATTGCCAAGAAGGTAGAAGGCAATGGCCTTCATTAGTGCTGGCTACAAGTTCAGGCACTTAAGGATTCTTTGTTTCTTTTATTCTCTCGTCCTCGGATCAGGTGAGAGGACAGCATGAGCTGCAAAGGACTGTGACAGCATTATGGTATGCAGTTCAGAAGGGGTTGTGAGTGGGTACAGTAAAGAACAGAAGCAGAGATGATAGAAGCACAGAAAATTCAAAGAATAGAAAACCTTTGGAAGAGGGAAAGAAGGAAGGTGATGGGAGAAAGAGGAGAACAACCTGTTGCAGGAGAGATGAAAGGATAAAAAAAAAAATCAGAACTGTACCAGTGGGAACAGTGTAGGAACTGCAGTACACTGCATTGCACTAATGGGAACACAAATATTGTTTTTTCTCAGCATGCCTTTTTATTCTTAGTTGTTTGTTTTACATGGGAAAGAATAAAAGAATGATGAAAGATGGGGTGGCTGATGAGAGGGAGAGAGAAGTAGGGCTATTCTTTTTCCTTCTTTTGTAGTTGATACATCTTAATCTTCTACTCTCAATTAATTTTCAACTTCGAACATTTGCAAATGTTAGTTAGCCAATGCCAGAAATAAAGAAATTCATAATATTAAGGGCAAAATACAGACAGTCAAAAGGCCCAAGGCTGAATTGATTCAGTCTTTGCAGGTTAAACTGCACAGAATAAATTGAAACAGAAGTGAATAGACATTTACCTTTGATTCAGGAAACGCAGCTACATGCCTGCAGTGGCTCAAACCAGAAGGCAGGGGTGCTAGAGTACAGCTCTCTAGCTGTCTGTTCACTTCCTCTTTCTGCTGCCCCTGAGGTCTCTGGGATTTGCAGTCCAGAGTTACAACAGCAGGACTCTGCAGGGTTGCTCATCATTTCTTCTTTCTGCTTCCTGGTGCCTCTGGGTTTTGTAGTCCACAGTTGCATCCAGCAGTAATTTTGAATGGGGGGAAGGGGTGCTCAGCCCCCCTCCCTGACCCCAGCCCCCAACTGGGATTTACCGGAGGGGGACAGCCTCCCTCCCCTTTGTAGACTGGGCGGCATCCCCAGCCCCACAACCTCATTGTCAGCCGTCACTGCTCCAGCTAGGGAGCAAAAAGGTGAGGCCAACCCTGCCCTCTGGAGCAGACAGCCCAGTCCAGCCCAGGGCTGAAAAGCATGCTGAGGGACTGTGATTTAACTTGAACCAGGAAGGGGTCTGGGACAGAAGTTTCATAAACTGGTTTGACCCAAATCAGTTAAGTCTGATACTACATTCAATCAGGTTTATCTTAAACCAGTTTCAACCATTTTGAAACTGGTTTATGTGTAACTTCTGTCCCTAGCCAAGAAGTTCATATGTACACTTATTAAAATATTTGGTTTTAAGTTGAAATAATGTTTTCTTATGTTAC
The DNA here is from genome assembly GCF_000455745.1 of Alligator sinensis. Taxonomy (NCBI): domain Eukaryota; kingdom Metazoa; phylum Chordata; order Crocodylia; family Alligatoridae; genus Alligator; species Alligator sinensis. The sequence goes on along the minus strand of NW_005842241.1, from coordinate 327,642 downwards.
TATATATTCATTTTCTTTTCTGTGTGCTAATGTATTAAGGGGGTAAGCACAAATGTGATACTTATAGGCTTTATATTTTTGTTGCTATATTTTGTGCAACCCCTACTGGCATCAGTGGAGTAGTGCTCCTGAGTGAAGATTTTATGTGAATCCTTGTGCACCCATGATACATTAAAAAAAAAAAGATTTTTTCCTTTTCCTTTGCTGCTCTTTCAACTTTGCATAGATAGCTCATTCTGAAGTGTGTGGAATCTACATATGAGCTTCCAGTGACAGAATTTGGCACTAGGCTATTATATTCTCAATATCTGTTTTGGGAATTTTTTTAAGACGGTGTTTTCAACAGCTATGAAGTCTTGGGAGTTACTGTAGTTTTATGTTGGGTGTGACTGAACAGAATTTGGCGTATTATAGCTAAATCTTTAAATGATGATATTATCAGGAATAGCAACTCAGTGCTGAATTCAGTGCTTCAGTTTTTTTCCTCATGTTGAAATGAAATGGATTACATATTAAACTTCATTACATGTAAAGTACAGTACTAGAGAATTTGTTCAAAATAGCAATGCTAAATTATTTTCTGTCAATTTAAATTCTGAATAAAAATGAATGTTAGGTTTTAGCAATCAATAACTATGCAAATAACATTCTTTCCATTCCACTTAACACAATTAAAATTCTCAGCAAGTTAAATATATTGAATTGTTTATCTGTGGAGAGGCATGTAGGACTCCAATTAAGTTTACATGGATAAATGCAGATTTGTGTTTGCGAATGTCAAGCTGACAGAAGCTTACTACTGCAAAAGGGCTAATCAACACTGAATATGTTTAGTGTCAGTAAATATTTATAGAGAAAATCTTGCTTGTGGAACGCTAAGGCATAAAACCCATTTTTTTCCCCTGATTTTTAGTGATTAAGTACTGTGATTTGTATATCACCCTATCCATAGACCTTCTGTAAATTTTTATTTTATATAAAATTAAATATTAGCTTGATCTTCCTGGTGTTTTGGAGAAGGAGAAATATAAGCTACATTGCAGTTTTTTAATCAGTTGTAAAAAAAACTGTGATGAAGTTAGCAATATTTTTTATTTGGGTCTGTGAACGGAATCCGTAGAGCCTGAAATAGGACCAAGCACAATGCAGACAAGTAGGCTGTATGAAAACTGCATGATGGAATCAGCAGTGGATATTGGATCTTCTTTTCTCATGCCGGGGCCTCCTCAAAACAGAGATTACTAATCAAACTGTGCTGAATGCTGTTGTAGTTACGCAATGTGCACAAATGTTCAGTGGGGAGTAGGTTCAATAGGTTCAGACCACAAAATTAATTGGACCCAAGTGATACGTTTTCTTAGCTCATTGTAAGTTAAAAGCTAGAATTTCTGACTTTTTATGAGTCTTTTCTTGAAGAATATTGTATTAAAATTGAAATCTTTGTTGAATAAAGACCTCAGTGTCCATTGTAAGGCAGAACTTTAGTTTTCATTAATATTGTGTGGATAATCTGATGGAAAAAAAGGAATAAGGAATGGGAAGAAATGATCTATTTTACACTTATTTCACTAATGTATTTTATGATTCAGAGGGAGGAACAACGTTGAAATTGCAGTTCTTGCTTGTACTGGCAATTGTTAACAGTGTGAAAGAGGTAGAAATTTAAAAAGGTGTTTATGAAGGATACAAAATGACACCTCATTTAGTGACTTTTTCTCTCATATTCTTTTTATAATCCAAAAAAAAAAAAAAAAAATGTGATGATTTTGTCCTGGGTTGATTGCAAAGCTAGTTGAAAACAAAAACAATCCCCCCACCCCCACAAAACCCTACTGAAGCCCAGATATAATAGAGTACAGTTTAGATTCTAACTTTGCCTGAAATAAGTAATGCCTGTTGGCCTCTGTTTGATCCTATGAATGTGTGGGGCTAATGTCTGGCCAGTGTTTTGGAAGCAGCAGGTAGTCAGGAGCAAGCTGCTCTAGGGGTCCACATTTCTGTAGCCTGGCAGTTATTCACACACAGATGGGGACCTTATGAACTTTGGCAGAGGTCATGCTAAATTGCAAATCTAAAACTTCTAGACTTCTGAAAGCTTAGGGTGACACGTTATTATTTTTTTACGTGTGCAATTAGAACATTGTTGAAGTTATAAACTCATTTTTAGTAGATGATTAGCCATGCATTCACTGTTTAAACAAGTTATCTTGGGGACAGATGAAGGCAATCTTTCATAATACTTTAAATCAAAACTATTGCATATTAAAACATTGATTTACATATGTAGATCACACTTGTTAGATTGCTGCCCAAACACCTCAGTTTGTTTGCTTCTATTGAGCTTATAAAAGGATTTTAAAATCTGAAAGCACTGCAGAAACCTCTGATTTTTGAGATGCACGTGGTTTGGAATGAATTAAGATATTCATAATCATTTTTGATTTCAAGTCTTTTGGGGTAATCAATTGAGATACCAATATCTCTGTCATCTGTCATCAGCCATCATCTCACCAGAGATCTTATAGCAGCTTTGGAAAGAAAAAATGTGAGATGATCTGGTTTCACATTGTAATGTATTACATTATGCATTCAGTCAAAGCTAGAGAACACTGAAGAGCTACTCCTTTGAGTTCTAATTACAATCCTGAAGCTGCACTTAAAAAGATGAAAATCTGTCATACTTTAACTTATTGTATTTTCTATTCAAATGGGAAAATTGGTGGGGGGAGCAGGGAAGTTGGTATATTTAGACTTGGATCCCTGCTCTATAATATCCAGGATACAGATCATACTTGTCTGCAAGCTGCTTTCTTGTAGCTATTATAATGTTCCTTTGTTTTTTACTAAATTTGTTCAGTGGAGACATGTGAAACAAAATGAATGTTTTATGAATGTAAATATCCAAGGAGCTTAGATGTCTTAGTCAACAGGTGGTATAGAGGCTGATCTTTTAATCAAATGGTCAATGTGTCATTACTGAACTAGTTGAGTTCAGTGTGCTGGTTAATGGCTCATGAACTACTTTATAAAGCTACAGCAACATGTTTCAATGACGTCAAAATCTGATTCCATGTGTTGAAAGTGGTTTCAGTATTGGCCACACAGAGAGCCAGAAAATTCACACCAGCAGCAGGCTGTAAGAGGAAAAGGGTTTTAAAGCTGTTTGAACTGGGTCATGCATAAGATAACAAGAATGTTACTCATGCTTCTAAACAGGAGAAATACAAAGGGAAAAGAAATAGTACACTGAAAAAGTCTCCCTCATTTACTGTACCTTTGGTTTCCTTGTGGCTATATCTCCATTTCAGAAAGAAAATGTAAATAGTTAGATTTACAGTTGCAGTTTGACTATGCAAGCTAGTAGAATGCAGGTGATATAGCAAGTTTTTATTTTCATTATTTAAAATTATGTTTATGAGTAGGATCAATTAAGCAACTTCTTCTATGAAATACCTTAGTTTAACGTGGTGCGTTGTTTTCTAGCCATTTCTATATTGTGCTGGCAGTACCTCTTCAAATCTCTTGTTAAAGTTTTCTCCAAATTGAAGAATTGAGATGTATATTTCTGATAGAAGTAAGCTCCTTACCAGACACTCTTAAATTATCCTTTTTGGAGATGATATATCTGTGATACCCTTAAGGTGATTTAAAAAAAAATCTTTATACCAAGTAGCAGTTGTATTCAAATTCAGAGATAAAGGCATTATATTCTTTGCTACCTCATTTCCCCTTTCTTTTTCTGTGTTCCTTTATTATACTCAACCTTGCAGTCAAACTGCAGAGACTGAACACTGTCATACTGTTTATGTAAATCAATGGTTATCTAATTATAACCCTTTTAATTATAAACATTTCTGGCCAGCGTTGTTTAGTGCAAGTTTGCTCAGAGGTATTGCCTCCATCATAAGTTATGGTTATGAGAAGGCATTTTGATTTAAATGCAGAAAAACAAATTAATTAGGTTGCTTACTGTATTCACTTGATTCTAAGACGAGGTCTCCCTCATTTAACATATGGGAAAAACCCCTTGTTTTAGAAATAAGTGGCGGGGGGGAGGTGGCTGCTGTGGCTTGGGCTTCAGCCCCTACCTGGCGTTGGGGCCATAGCTATAGCTGCTGCTTGCCCCTGCAACCTCTGGACTCTGCTCTCTTCCCCTATCTCCCCACCACACAGCCTCTGCTCCCAGACCTGCCTCTCTCCCTCCCCTCCCTCCCCCCTTGCTTTTGCTACTTGCAGGCAGGCTATGTCCATGCTGCAGCTCGGGCACTGAGCATGGCCCCACATCAGGCAGCCTGCATGGCTGCTACATGAGTTGGGCTCGGGCAATGCTCACTGCCCCAGGCTACGAAGGGAATGGAGCCTGTGGGTGCAGAGGAAGGGTAAGGGGGAAGAATTGGGAAGCAGAGGCTATGGCGGGCGGGAGAGGGGGGAGCAACAGATGGAGGCATAGGGAAGGCAGGGAGCAGAGGCAGGGGGAGGAGCAAGAGTGGGAGCAGATATGGAGGGGGAAGTGGGTCTTGAGGCTGCAGGCAGGCCAGCAGGGAGAAGAGGTGGCAGGGGGCTACCTGACTTCTTCACATTACTTGCCCCACCCCCCCACTGCCTTCCCTCCCTGCAGTGGTTGGGGGGGGGGGGATGAATTAAAGACTCCAATAATTAGATTCTATACCTGCAAAATTATAATGAATTTATGAATTTCCCATGGGGTTGTCTTAGATTTGAATAAATCCAGTAGCTCTTCCTTCCTTTTCTTGGTGGTTGATTCCTTTGGTTGCATTGGGATTTACAGCATGATGATAGGGCTTTCAGCTATACTTAACCTATAAAGACCTATTTAGCAGTCCTTTATGTGGAGAATTCTTTTGCTCAGGTCTATTTTTTTGCAGCTCGCACCCAGTCTGGGTGGCATATCAACCACACAGTTTGCAGCTTTGCCATTGTGTGCCATTCTGCTATATAGCTATACTTTATGGGTCATACCAGCACCATGCACCAATTACTTGTTTTTATACCCACAATGCCACATAATGCAAAATATAAACATTAAAACTTGATTAGAGATTTGGCCAGGCAGAGTTGTGTAAAAGTGTATGAAATATAAATGTAAGTTTAAATGTTTTTTGTTAAGCTCGATCATTTTTTTTTTTTTAATGAATTACAATTGACAAAGTGATATAGAGACACATATGACTTTTTTTTTCTTTTAAGTACTATAATTATACAACCTTCACAAAAATATATTTAAAGTGGATGTAGATTTAATTAGAAAATGACATATAATTATGTCATGAGTGGACTAGGAACGTCACTTAAGGTGTCTCTCTAGGTCTATGGACACCAAATTTGTTGACTGGAATTTAGAGGGAGGTGGGCGGGTGTGTGTGTGTTTTGTGGGCTGTAGGGCTGCTTATTTCATTTTGTTTTATGGCTTTCCCAGTGTTGTTTGGGAATGACATTCATCTGATTTGACTCGTTTTATTTTTAGGTGTGACTCATAATATTGCTTTGCTGCGAGAAGTGATAATCCATCCATGCTTTGTTCAGGGCGATATCAGCACTAAATTTCTTCCAGAAGTCTATCCTGATGGCTTTAAAGGTTTGTCTTCCCTTGAAATATTTTTTACATTTTGGAAGATGATTTTCATGACTAATTTCTTGTCTTCTGGGGTGAATTGTTCTCTAATATATCTTTCATATTTTAGATTATGTATTTATTTGCAGACTGTTTGAAGTTTTTAATAACAGGTTGTTGAATTGAAATAGTTGTTTTCTTTGAACTTCAAGAAGACTAAAATCCTACACTTCTAGCTACAAATGGACTCTAAAGGGGATGAAGATGGAGGATTCTCTGTGGCTGTAGGGGACAGGACTAGGAGCAGTGGCTGTAGGAGAGGAAATTTAGGAAGGTTGCAGATTAGGAAGAACTTTCTCACTATGAGGGTGTTAAGTACTGGAATAAACTACCTAGAGAGATGTGGCATCTCCATCCCTGTAAGTTCTCAAGAGCATGTTAGACAATTGCCTGGGATCATTTAGTCACTGTTTTGGAGCTGGGGGATGGACTTAGATGACCCAATGAGGTCCCTTCCAGTCCTGTTTTCCTATGATCTTATTTTTATGGTTGTCTTAGATGTTAGGTGTGATGAATAAGCTAAATGATAAAAAAACAAACATATACAAAAGATAAAAGCCATTATACTAAATTCACACAATGACCAATGTAGTGAAAGAGATTAAAATAAGAATCACTGAGTACATCTACATGAGATGTTTACTGACCAGAGCTGCCTAATTAGCTCTGCAGTAAAATCTCAGTGTCTACACATGCAACCCTATTAGACTGCGGGAGACTAATTAACTCTGCTGCAGGTTAGTACTTGTACATACAAATACTAACCTGTGGTGGCATTCTTTAGTGCACAGCAATGCACATGTAGACACTGACAGGGATGGCTGGGGCACAAGGGCGCTTCAGTGGAGGGGCTGCCTGCCAGCCAACCCTGCACTGGAGCACCCTTGTGCCCCGGCCATCTCCTCTGCAGCACCTTGAGCCAGGTCAGAGCAGCCTGAGCTGGCAGGCTGACTCCTGGGGCCTGCTGCCAGCTGGGGCTGCTCTGACCCAATTCAATGGACTGTGGTCCTGGGTGCCCATGAAGATGTGGTGTCTGGGAGCAGTACATTTAAAACTGGTGGACTCTCCATCTTCTAACTCTGGTTTACGACTAGAAGTCTTTCTGTAAGATATGCAGTAGTTAAACACTAATTATCAGGTTCTATGCAGAAATACTTTGGTGAATTTCTATGTTGTGTGATACACAGGAGCTCAAGCTATAGATGATGTAGTGATGATGCCTTGTAGCCTTGACATCTGTGAAATTATCAGATCTTTTTATGAGGAGGTAATGAAACCTCATAACTTTATTGCATCTCGTTAATTGCATGTGTAGATGCACCCTGTAAGATAGAGGATTCAGGAAAGACAGAACGTGGCAAACTCCTGCCAAGCAGTTGATTAGTTCTGGAAGATTAGAAAACCAGAGTTGCCAATAAATGTGGGAGTTCCCCAGATGTATGGCGGGGCAGCACTGAGTTTGAAAAATGGCTCTTTTAAGCTCTGTAAATATAAATGACCAATAACACATTTAAAACTAAAAGTGTTTAGCAGTTAGCAGGATTTTGAACCTAAGGGGGTTTATACATGTGCTCTGGGAGTGGGGGAGGGGGGAAAGTGCTTTAATTAGAGTGGTTCTGAGAGCCACTCTAAATTAAAGTACCTGGAGTGTCTCTTGTATCAGTGCCCCTGTGCTGAAAAATGGCAGCAAGGGTGTTTTAACTACAGCTCATTTGACGAGCTTTGGTTAAAACATCCCCGCCACTATTTCTCAGAGCAGGGATGCTGATACAGGAGATGCTGGAGTCTGCTGCAGTGTGGTAATTACCATGCTCCAGCAGACTCAATTAATTGAGTCTGCTCACTGTGTTGAAGCAGCCTTGCTGCTCGTGTATAGGCACCCTAAGGGACCAGTAAAATTTGTTATGGAGTAATATAGCAATTGACATCAACTGTAAATACAAGTGGTAGCAATTTATTGCTATGGAAAAAGGCAACTGCAAGCCTGGATGAACTGGGAAGGATGTTTCCAGATGGAATGCAGTTCTGATCACATCTGTTGGAAGAAAGATGAACTCCCGCTGGGACAGGTGCAGAGAAGGGTAGGCAGGATATATGGGGGATTAGAGTGTAGGGACCATGTGTATCACTGTACTACATGAGGAAGTACTGTACAGAGATGTAGAACACTAGCTTTGTGTACACTAGATCCAGGACTGAAGGTAGAATAGATGTAATAATTTGGTGCTGGGCCAATAAGATGTCTTGAGTCTTATAGACCTATCTAGAGGAGGTTGGCTTGTTTTAGCCTAGCAGAATGAAGAGTGAAAGAGGATTGTAAATCCCAGGCTGTGAAAGGGACTGTTGAAGATAAAAGCCAATGTTTTTACAAGAACAGATGGACATATCTCAAAGAAAGGAGATACTGAATTTTATTTGTTTGTATTTTTGTGTGTATTTTAACATATTATGTGTTGTATATATTTAAGACTATATATTAGCTTAACTGCTTTTTTTTTTCCATTTAAAATTCTGAGGAAAAATGTCTGTTTATGGCTAAATTATTTGATCCCCCTCCCCCACTTCCCACACATAAATGGCTAATTTTGTTATAGTACCACAGTCTGAAGTAAAAATATATTACTGTATTAGCAAATTTTTAAGAATAGGAGGATTTTGCTCTAGACACTGATCAAAAGAGACATTGTGATAGTTCACAATAGAAGCTAATGAAAGATACAGATGAGATGATTAGACTTTGTTCCCACAATATAAAAGGCTGTGCTCCCCACACCATCAAATAAACACACATTAACTTTTTTAGAGGTAAATGAAATGTAGGTAGTGTTATAACAAGGATTGCATCATTCAGGTCAAGAATACTTAGGCCCTGTTTCCAGTGCACCTCACAGAAACTTTCAGCCTTAGAAGAAGTTTTTAGGTTGCTTCTGTTGAACTCTCCTCTACGTGACATTCATCAATTTGTAGTTGCTGGATGTAAGGTCAGGCCTGTTTTTAGTTATGTTTCTGTATTTTAAGAAAGAGTAGCATAGCTCAATTGTTAATTTTTCCTTTTATGTGAAGTCTCCAAATTTTACGTAACAGTCATTTGTGACCCATTCAAAAAATAAGACAGCCAAGGACCAGGATAGAATTCCTGGTTGTCTCCCACCTGTGGGCAGTGGTGCCTGTGCCAAAGCCTGTTGACGTCAATGGGAGCCTCTTTAAGGATTAAGTGGGTTTTGGATTGGGCCCTTGCAGCTTGAAAGTGAATGATGAGTCTGTTGATTCAGGGGATGGTTGTTTACGCATCTGTAAAAATAGTTCTATTAATACATAAGGATCTCTGATGGGAACTGTTGAAAACCACAGTGGCTTGTGGGTGGCAGCACAGGAAATGTTGCAAAAGTAAATTAGGATTGGACTGTTCTGCCTAAGTCCTCTATCTTCTTTATTAAACTTTTATATATGATCCTGGGTAAAATTTTGCTAGGAGACGTATTTAAAAAAATAAATGTTAATGTTATACTAACTTAGGGATAGAACCACAGCTTTAAAAATTTATTTGCTAGAGTGGCCTGTTGAATTATGCAGCTACATTAGAATTGGAAAATATCTGGGAGTGTTGCATTCTTAGAACATCTCTGAAACAATAATAATTTTTTTTTTTAAGATTAAGATGGTGGGTAGCTTGGTGGGCTGAATCTGGCATGTGGGCCTGACCCAGTGTGCATAAGGTTGTACAGTTATATTGTGGCCAGGGCCTTAGCTCCTGTGATGTATTGGGCCTCCATCTCCAGCCTTGGCCACACGTGCACTGAATAGGGTGTTGCCGCCCCAGCCCCAGACCTGTACGTGCTAGATTAGGTGCGCTGCCTCAGCCCTAGCTCAAATCAGGCCCCATTGCCCCAGACCTATCACTGGATTGGGCCTACTGCCCCAGTCCTATGAATGCTGGATAGGGCCCACCACCCTAGCCAAGGCCCTTGCCCTATGTGTACTGGATTGGACCTCTTGCCCCAGCCCTGACCCTGCATGTGCTAGATTGGGGCTGTCACCCCAGCCCCTGACATGCCATGGATCTGGTCTGTGGTGCTTGGAAATTTGGAGGTGGGGGAGTGCTGGTGGCATGAATTATCACTTCTCACCACCTTTCAAATTTCCAGAGCTTTGGGGACCCCTACAGGCTGAATCACATGGCTCCGTATGCTAGATCTGCCACGTGGGCCAAGGACTGAGCACACCTGCTAAAATGCTGTTGAACTAATACATTTTAACAAGACAAAGTTTCTGTATGTAATTTATCAAAAAAAGGTCAAAGGACAGATTTTTAAAGGCAAGGTGTCTAAAGATGTAAATGGGTACCTGGGATCTTGTGGAACTGTCCCTGGAAGCCTAACTCCCTTTTGATTTCCATGCCCGAATGCTTTTGAAAAGCATGCTGAGCACTCTTCAAAATATTGGGGCCTTTAAAAATCTGGCCTTTATTTATTCACAAATTTTGAGGGCAGAAGTGATTATCTACTGCCCGACTGGCTGAATAAAACATGATAAGGCTCCCCTGAATTAATTCTTGTTGAACTGGGGTATTATTTTATTTTATTTTATTTTTGGAAAACAAATCTGTTGTTGATGTAAAAAATTAGTGAGCAAGTACAGGACAATCATAGGCAGCCAAACTGATTTGAGCTCTTTGCATCACCTTTGAAGATACATTTTCTAGTCCTTTCATTTTTTTTCCTGTAACTGTTCTCTGAAATATCTTCAGTTTATCAATATCCTCCTTGAATTGTGGCATCACAGCTGGACGCAGCATGCCAGTGACAGTTCCATGTGTTCTAAATAGACAGGTAATATAAAGTCTTACTCACTGTTCCCATTTTTAAGTATTTGACTAGCCCTTTTGGTCACAGAGTTGCACTGTGAACTCATCTTTAGCTGGTTAACTTCCCTGGCCCATAAGTCATCTTTGGAGATGATGTTTCCCAGGATAATCCCTGGTCCTGTAAAATTGGCTTATATGCTTTCTCAGTGCATATCTTTACATTTAGCTTAATTGAAATGTATATTGTTTTGTTATGCTCAATTTTATTGAGTGAACCAAATCACTCCACATCAGTGATAAGGCCAAGGACCAAACCCTTGGGATCTTGCTTGAAAAATGATGTATTGTTATTTACAGCTACATGGTGAGACTTGTTAGCCAGTGTTTAAACCATTGTTTCTCTGTCAAAATGTCATGGAGGACCACATCAAGTGGTTTAAATGGTATGTTACATCAGCACCATTACCTTTAGCAACCAAGCGTTTGACATGACCTTTATTCCTTAAATTCAGGTTGACTGACATTAATTGTTATTCTCCTTTAATTCTTTGTTAAGCGAGTCCAGTATTATTTTGCCTGAGACTGCCATCAGGTTGGCAATCCTAAAATTCTTCGGTCATATCACTTTGCCGTGGTAGATGTTAACTTTTTCCAGTGTTTTCTGGTATTCCAAAACTTGAAAATCAGCCTTGTGATGGATCGGTATGTTTTGGTTTTTTGTTCTGTTTTATTTTTGGGGGGGGAGGGGGGAAGGGTTTGGCCAGCTCTTTTAAGAAGCACTTCAATATCATTTCAACATTATTGACCATTTTCTCTTTTCCATTAGGACTCCTTTTATTCCCAATACATTTAAAAGATCCTCCTCCTTACTGTTCTTAAGTGTATTAGCCATTGCTCTCTCCTTGTCTCCCTTTGTTTTTCTAATCAATTTTATGCAATTTCTACCTTTTAATTTTATATTATTAAATGTTATCACGTTTCTCTGTTTTGAATTTTATTGCTGATTCTCTTTTCTAAACCAGACCAGTGAATCTATGAAGTTAAATCCACAGGTTTCTATTAGAAATAGAGCACTGATGTTTAATAGTGAGGTATGATTAACCTTTGGAACTGGTGGACTCTCCATCTTCCAACTCTGGCTCAGGACTAGAAGTCTTTGTGTAAGATATGCAGTAGTTAAACACAAATGATCAGGCTCTATGCACAGATATTTTGGTGAATTTCTATGGTCTGTGATACACAGGAGCTCAAGCTATGCCTTATAGCCTTGACAGCTGTGAAATTGTCTGATATTTATTATGAGGTAATGAAACCTCAGAACTTTATTTTCAAATAAAAGAAAGAAAATTTAGAAAATGCAGATAAAATTAGAAAAAAGCCCTTAAAATTGCCGATTTTTAGAAAAAGACAAAAAGAACTCCATACAATGAAAAGTACCAAGGCACTCCAGACTCATTAGCCTAACTACTTTTTTTTATGGGTTGTTACCCAACATCCACTTTTTGTGCAGTAATTGAGTATGGTTGTGTTTACACATGAAGGCCAACCTAGATTTATCCCTTTAAAGAAATTGGTTGAAAGGGATAGGAGTAGATTGTTATAGCTGTTGATAGAATTTGTTGTACCTTGAGTTGATAGTGTGTCTAAAGAACACAGTGGTGGATGTGCTGGAAATGTGTATTGTAAGCTTTTTGTTTTAGGAAGAGAGCACAATCATATTTTCTTTAAAGAAATAAAACTGCATGAAATGTCAGCTTAGAAGACCCATTTAAATTACTGCTATTCATAGGTGCTTTCATCTTCTCTATATAGCTACCAGACAAATAGAATGCCTAACATGAAATTGAGATCAAACAGGCTAAAATAAAACTGCTGGTCATTTAGTGGGGTCAGTATTTTAACATTGACAATGAAGATGGAATTGAGTGAGGCACTACACTGGTTCCAGAAGATTTGATCTGAGTTCTTGGCTCTGCCACAGACTCCCTTGATCACCTGGGCAAGTACATCATCACTGTGTGCCTCAGTTTCCCCTTTGTAAGAGATAATGGTGCTCCCTTTCTATGATTCTCTGTCTTGTCCATATTGAATTTATGCTGTTTAAAACTGGCATTATCTTTTATTATATATTTGTACAGTGTCTTTCACCATGAAACCCTGAGCTCTACATACTATTATAATATAAACAACAAATAATTTCAATTAAACAGTACTGTGTTTACTCGTATATAAGAGGGCACTGATTATGAGATAGTTAGTCTGCCCCCCCATCCCCCCATAATTAGATTCTATATATGGAAAATTTATAAATTTGATATAAGTTTCCATGTATAGAATCTAATTATTGGAGGGTTGTCTTGAATTTTCCCCCCTCCCATTGCTACAGTAGGGAAAATACATCTTGGGGTCAAGCAACCTCCTTGCCCTCTTCCCCCCCAACTTCTTTCTCCTGCAGCTCCTTCATCCACTTCCCTACTGTCAGACCCTGTTGTCCAGGGACAGCGCTAGGGTGGAGTCTGGGGGAGCCTATAGCCACCCCAAAATTCAACATAGCCCCTCCACAGCCACCTCTGTCCAAGGCCATTGCTTCCCCACCAGGCTGCTGCTGCTTGCTCCGCTGCTGCTGCTTGCTCCACTCCTGCTGCAGAAGTGTGGTGTTCCTGGCCTGGCCTGTGGGGCCCATGTTTAGATGATGTATAGGAAACTCCCTTCCCCCAATTTTCTGTCTAGTCTGCCTCAGCCCCTCCACCAGGAAGAAGATGGCCCTGCTGCTGTCCCTGAGCACATGGAAGTGAAGGACGAATTTGAAAACACTGACCTTGAAAATTAGCACAGGTACTCCATAAACACACTTTTAACTAGCACTTTGGCACTTACTTGTATATAGAACAAACTATGCATGATTAGTCCAAAGCTAAAAGGCTCATAATTTACCATTTAATTCATTGGGCTGGGCCCTAGCAGAGTTGATATCATTTCAAGCCATGCTCAGCAGTACTGTGTGTGTGTGTGTGTGTGTGTGTGTGTGTGTGTGTGTGTGTGTGTGTGTGTGTGTGTGTGTGTGTGTGTGTGTGTGTGTGTGTACTTCAGATACATCCCACAAAGGATCAATGTGCTAATCAGCCCCTACTCATGACTGGAACCAGGTGTACTTATCATGAATCCTAGGATTCTCCAAAAATGTATATGCAGATGAGGCACATGGCAGCCTGGTTTGGCTTTACCTTATGAAGGGTTGGGGCCAGACTAATCATATGCAACAGGCTGAGAGAAGGACTGACACAGGCAGTTTAAGTCGACTGTTTGGAGGCCTGTTTGGTATTGTTTGCAAGACATTTAAGGCTGGGGAAGATAAATGGGAATCCTAGGATTCTCCAAAAATGTATATGCAGATGAGGCACATGGCAGCCTGGTTTGGCTTTACCTTATGAAGGGTTGGGGCCAGACTAATCATATGCAACAGGCTGAGAGAAGGACTGACACAGGCAGTTTAAGTCGACTGTTTGGAGGCCTGTTTGGTATTGTTTGCAAGACATTTAAGGCTGGTGAAGATAAATGAATAATTGGAAATGGGAAAGAAAGGCACAGCTCAGCTATGGGAATGAAGAGGAAGTTGAAATTGTATTAAATGTAGTAGCTCACCATGACCTGAAAAAGGGTCAGCACTGAGAAGGAATGCACTCAATGGGCACTACCATGTCTTATTCAACTGCATTAATCTGTCCGTATGGTAGGTTCCCATGTGTTTTATAAGGGCCTTTTCCCCTATGTTGATTAAGGGGAAAAAAACCTTGTTTTGTATTTGAGTAAGTACAGTCATGTTGTTTGCATCTGTTTTAATTATGTGCATATGACAATGTAGGGAGATATGGATTACACTAAAAATTGCATTGGAAAATGAATGGCAAAAGATACTGTATTCCTTAGACATACCTAGTGTGTCTAAGGCTAGAAGCAGACTGCTGTGATGCATGGCGGCACAACTGATTCGCTTCACTGGACAAAATACACGTTGCTCTTTGTCCCACTTTTGCTGGTGCAGGACAAGCAGCAATGTGATCTCTTCACTTTCCTTGCAGTCCCAGGCGTGCACTGTGGGTCTGGGGCAGCAAGGAAAAGTGCTTCCACGCTCAGCCAACCGCATGGTGAGTCTGGAGCAGCAGGGGAATGCCGGATGCTCCCTTGCCCAGTACGAGTCCAGGGCTGCGGAAAATGCTAGGTGTTCCCACGCCCAGCCAGACTTGCAGGGCTGGTGGAACAGAGAAACACTTTGCCCTGCTGCCCCAGACCTATGGTGTGAGTATGGAGCAGTGGGGAAAGCTGGCTCAGCAGCGTGAGTGTGGAGCAGTGGGGAAAACCTTTCCCTGCTGCCCCAAACCTGAAGTGTGGATGTAGTGCAGGAGAGAAAGTGGCATGTTCTTCACCGAGCCAGCCCCATGGGCTGGCTGAGCATGGAAAGTGCAACAAGGTACTAAACATCTGAGCCAATAAAGTGGCAGAGTCTACTACTACCTTTTTTTTTTTTTTTTTTTTTTAACCAATGGTTTTTCTGTCATGGCTCAACAAAGGGTATCCACATCGATTTGCTCCCCATTTGTGTGTTGCCCTGTGGGGTCAGCCCAACTCTCAGGATCTCAATATTGCGCTGTTAGACAGGAGGGTGTGACACAATTGCACATATACAAACACACAAATCAATTAGGTGCATACACACACACACTACCAGCTCAGGCACATACACATCCAAACCAGCCTAGTCACATGCATACCTATCACCGATTCAAGCACATACACTATAACCCCAAAAGTTGGACACAGATCACTGATTCGTATATCATGCACAAAATGAGACACACACACACACACACACACACACACACACACACACACACACACACACACACACACACGCACACACCACA
>NW_005842241.1:295661-311956 GCF_000455745.1 Alligator sinensis | reverse complement strand
CTATTTTTAGACCTACTGCCATTGTCTCTCAGGCACCCTCATTCATTCTCATTCATTCAGTAACCAAGGTACATAGGACGGGTAGGTGTGAGTCATGGGTTACACAAACGGGCCTGGGGACAGGATGGAGACTTGACAAACAAAATGGAAACTTGACATGACTTATGCTAACTTACATATGTAGGCCTAAATCATATAGTACCAGTAAAACAGTAACAAAGAACAGTAAAAATCAATTTAAACGTAATAATTATATAATATAAAGATGGAGAAAAAACAAAACAAATACAACTTGTACCAAAATAAAATGCTGAAGCTTATCCTATGTCTTAGCTCACTTATACTTATCTATAGGGAATAGAGAGAGAGAGACAAAGTCAGAAATGGTTGGGGAAGGGGAGGGAATGCATTAAAAAAAAAAAAAAAAAAAAAAAAAAAAAGCAAAACCCCCAGTTTTTCACATGTGCTACGTTAGAAAAACTTTAAGGAGACATGCATGAAATATCATGCTTTTTCTCTCCAAAGCAAATATTAGCTTTTGTTTATTTGTAAAACATAAAATAATCTAAATAAGAGCTGATCTCAGTCTCAGGATTCCATGTTATATATTAAAAACTTAAGTTAACATTTTTTAATTATGAGAAATATCTTGACAGCTTTTCTATTAACCTGTGATGCCCACTTTAAATTGAATCTTTGACTAGAGTATCTGACAGTTTTGATAGCTATTCTTAAATCTGTCTGTTGCCCTGATCTAAATTAATTTTCATCAACAAAAATGCTTGCTTTGTTAATTTCAGGTTATTTAAAAAGTGATCTTGTGCTAATCTAAACTTTGTCAGGCATTCTGAAACTGGGAAGTGTGTTTCTTCTTCTCTCTTCCTATTATAATTTGGAATCTAGACCAGAGATATCAAACATTTTGCTTATGGGTTGGATCCAGGCCAAGACAGCAGTCTTTTTGGCCTGCTGGGCTGCTGGAGGGTCAGAAGTTGGGGGGCCTGGCCTGCTCTGAAATTTGGGGCCCTTTAGCCCCACTGGCTACAGCTGTCGGTGATGAGCTTGGTTCACTGCCACTTCACCCAGAGCCCTGCCCCCACACCACCCACTGTGGCATCTGGAGCCCTCCCATACCTGCCAGAATCCTGTCATACCTGCTGCTGCCTCTGAACCCCTAGCCACTTTCAAACCTGCCACTGCCAAGGCTGCCACTGCACTGTCCTGGGCTCAGTCTGGCTCATGAAGAGCCCCAGTTCAGATCTGGCCTGGAGCCCCAGGTGAGTATGATGCCCTTGGTCTAGAGCAGGGGTGGCCAGCCTGTGGTTCCGAAGCCACATGCAGCTCTCCAGAAGTTAATATGCGTCTCCTTGAATCTTTGCACAAGCACATGGTGACCAGTTTATTTGGAAGCTGGTTACCGTGTGCTTGTGCAAAGATTCAAGGAGATGCATATTAACTTCTGAAGAGCTGCATGTGGCTTCGGAGCCACAGGTTGGCCACCCCTCAGTCTCATTAGCAGGGATCCTGGGATCCTCGTTTTCTGTTTTTCATGGAAAAACATTGCAAAAAGTGAATTTTCTCCTTTAAGGGAGAAAAACATGGGAAACTAGAGGATTCCCCTTACAGGCTAGCAGAGTTCCAGCCTGCAAGAGGCTGCTTGGGGGAGTGGGATGCAGGGGGTGCCATGTGCATGTGACCAGCAATACAGTCAGGCAGCAGTGGAGAGCAGCTCCCTTAGTTGCCTGCAAGTAAGCCTATGGTGAAGTGACATGGGTGACACATGGTGGGCATAGGCGATGGGGAGGGAGAGGGGAGGAGCAGATTGAGGCAGCCACAGTAAGGGAGGGAGTAGGGCAGGGCTGGGCCTGGGAGCACTGCCCAGTCAGGGTAGGAATATGCAGCCATGGAGCCCAGCTGGGGGGAGTAGGATGGAGGCATGGGTGGCTCATCTGGGGACTGGTGGAGGAGCTGACTCTCTACCACAGCACGCATTTACAGGGAAAGGGGCATGCGGGGGGCACATGTCTCACCAGATTTGTGCATGGAGTGGGGCCAGATGTGGGCTGCCTGCTACAGGTTCAGGGTTTCCTAGCCTGCTGACCTTCCCCCAGTGGCCTCCTCAGCCCAGCAGGCAGGACCTGGTGTGGGAGGGCAGGTTGGGGCAAGAAGGCTTAGTGCCAGCCATGCCACCATGATGATTTACCCTCTGCCTACCAGCAGCAGCAGGGAGCACAACTCTGTGCTGCTGCTTCCACTGCTGCTATCCCCACCAGGCAGGCAGGAGGCACCTCACCATGGTAATGTGGCTGGCATAGGACTCCCAGAGGTGCTGGTAGCAGCACCAAACCTCCCCACCCAGCTCTGCCATCCAACACCAGGTCCTGCCCACATGCCCTACTAGGCTCTACTTCGGTTGTGCCACCAGCAGGGGGGATGGGGAGGACCATCTGTACTCTGCTCTGGCCACAACAGCTGCCAGGTCTTGTAGCCCTGGCATCTGGGGGCCCCGTCCTCTAGGGTTGGGGAGGGACAGGGGGCTGTGGGTAGTGAGGGGCAATGGCAGGGGAAAGGCACTGGCATATCAGGGCTGCTCAGCACCACAAAGCAGCCATGGGGACAGCTGCAGCTCAACCTGAGTCCTGGTGAGTGAAGGGGGCAGTGGGAGTTCTGGTTTTCCATGATAAATAACCCCAAATCAAATGCTAAAATATATAGTTGCTAGCAAAATGCCGGCTCCCCCCCCCCGCCGCTCCGGGTCCAGCTCCACCCCCCCCTCCTTTTGCTGCTCCAGGTCCTGCCCCACTCCCCCCTGCTGCCACTCCAGGTCCACCCACCCCAGCCCCCCCCCTCCCCCCCCCCCCCTCCACTGTTCTGGGTTGTGTCTTGCTCCCCCTGCCATTCTGCATCCAGCCCTGCTTCACTCTCCCTCCCTGCTGCTCTGTGTGCAAGGGGAGGGGTGGTGCGCAGCCGCATGGCATGGCATGGGGAGTGCTTGGCAGCTGCATGGTGCGGAGAGCGGCCCAGGGTGTGGTGCAGGGGGTGGCACGTGCTGTGGCATGGGGGGCGGCCATGGCAGAGGGAGCACCCGCTGGCTGTGGCCACATGGCTTGGGGAAGCAGTCCTGGGGTGTGGCATGTGACCTTGTGGCATAGCGCAGAGAGCGACCATGGTGGGAGGGGCATGCCACGCGAACATGTGGTCGCATGGGAGGGATGTGCCACATGGGCATGTGAGGGATGCCTGCAGGCTGTGCAGGGTGTGTGGGGAGCCGGCATGGGGACACATGGGCAGTACTTGCCAGCTGCAGCACATGGCCACGGGGTGAGGCGTGTCCTCCATGCCCACTCCCTGTGTGGCACCCTGCGGCCATGCCCTCCCCCTCCCCTGCAGGGAGTGACTGCCAGTTGCAGGTGTGGGGGGCATGGCGCACAGCTGCAGGGTGCCGCACAAGGAGTGGTGTGGGGGGGCGTGCCGCGGCCGCATGCTTCAGGGGCTCCTGTACCGCCCTGTGCCGGCTTCCCATGCAGAAACCTGTGGCTGCAGTCATGCCCCGCCCCACGCCACACCCCACAATGCCTAGCATGTCCTGTGGCTGCAGCTGGCAGTCACTCCCAATGGAGGAGGGTAGGGAATGGTTGCAGAGTTTCACGCGGGGAGCAGGCATGGGGGCCATACCCCTCCTCGTGGTCACGTGCTGCAGCCTGTGGGCGCTGCCTGCATGCCCCCATGCCAGCTCCCCACACGCCTGCATACCACGCCCTCTCCCCACCACGCCCTGTGCTCTTCGTGGCCACAGCAAGCAGGCGCTCCCCTTGCAGGGGGCATTGCGCTGTATGGGGATCAGGCATGGGGAGCGTGCTGCACCCCATGGCCCCGTGCTGCAGCCTTCAGGTGTTGCCCACAGCCACTGCACTGGTTCCCCGTGTCATGCCGCTCCCCCCCCCCCACCCGCGGGGGGGGGGGGGGGGCTCAGCATACGGCCACACAGGGGGGTGCATGGCACACAGCCGCATGGTGCTGCGCAGTCAGTGGCCATGCCCCACTGTGCAGCCACATGCTGCAGCCGGAGGGCTTTGCCTGTGTACCCCGTGCCCGCTCCCTGAACGGCACCCCCCTTCCCCCTGCACCATGTGCCACGCCCCAACATGGCCATGCACCATGCCCCTCCGTGGGACCGTGCGCCACACCCTCCCCTGCCCATTGCCTTCCCTCACCCCGGCGTGGCAGAGCATGGCCTGGCTGCCTCCCCCCATGTGTCTATTTGTCAGTAAGGCTCCAAGTGGTGCATGCACAGTTGGCCCAGAGTGTTATGGACAGACAAACACATAGCAGGAAGGGCTATGGCTTTTATTATATTATAATTTAGAATTTATTTTATTGCAATGATTGAGGCACTGGTAGGCTTCCAAATTGCTTTAAAATTGTAAGTATATCAATAAAACATTGTGTTCAACTGATACCTCTATATATACAGGTTTCCCTCGCTTTATGTTGCACATGCGTTCCTGGAAAAGGGCGCGTAAGTCAAATTCGCATAAAGGGAACACACTTTACAATGTAACAAATAGGGATATGTTCTAAGACCTCAACTGCACTGATTCCCTGACTCATTTCTACCTTTTTTACAAGCCAGTTTTGGTATTCACCAACAGCAAGCAGTACACACAATCACAGGACACTATCATAATGGGGACGGTAACTACAGAAACATGTCACAGATGAGCGAGGAGCACAGATCCACACAGGAGACTATATTTTGGTGCATGTCACTCCCAGAATACACTGCACAAAGCAGCTGACTGTCGGCTTCTACCACACCGATCACGTTAGCATGAATTTACCTTGCATTTAATGAATTTTTGGTATAAAAAGGGTGATCTTATAAGAACATATTTGCACATACAGAACCCACATAAGGCGAGGGAAACCTGTAGTGGCATTTCATTTTAATCATGGAAAAATGCAGATTTTGGGGTCTTTTATCAGAAAATGTTTGGGGTTTTTAACAGAGAATTTGGGATTTTTAAACAGAGAAAACCAGGTTCCCTGCTTATGAGGCTTTGGTGATGGCATGATGCTATTGGGAAGTACTTATGTGTCTCATGGCTTCTGAACTTTGTCAATCTTTAATGCATTTAAAGGTCTGGTGAGGGAAGGATTTAGGGGGTTCCTAAAATGGTTTTAAAGACAAAAAGACTTAAATGAAGCCTGGAAATTGTTTTTCCTAAAGGTGAGGAATACTGCAGTACTGGAAACTGTTTATGATGAGTGGGGAGGAGAGGTGTGATTGACTGCAACAGAGGTTCTACTCCCTTTCCTAGCCATTAGGTTCACTCTTCTCTCAATTTAGCTAGGTCATGCAGACTTCTTTTTCATGCTCCAGATGTTCTATTTTTTTTGCTTTCCCCCTCCTGATGTAGTTTAGAAGGTTATTTTTATATAGGCGCCGACTTCTTTTTTTGTCAGTAGGCACTTGCAGGTGTAAAAAACAAACCTGGCGCTTTACTTTTAACTTGGTGCGTTTCTGTGCCGAGCCACACGCATGGTGAGAAGAGGCAGTGCGTTACTTCTACCTGGCTCTGCAGTGTCTGTAAAGATTGGGTGCTTTAGTTGGATTTTTTTGGCACTTTTATCTAATAGGTGATTGAATCTGCTTTGGCTAAAAGTGCAAAAAGCCCAGCTGAAGCACCCAATCTTTACAGATGCTGCAGGGCCGGGTTGAAATCACAGCTGCTTCTTCTGGTGAAACTCAGTTGTTGTTGTTTTGTTTGTTTGTTTTTTTGTAACATCTGCAAGCAGCTCCATGGGTGCTGAGCACCTGGTTTTTTGTTTTTTTTTGATGGGTGCTTAAGTCTCGGAGCACCCATGGAGTCAGCACCTATGCTTTTTTGCTTTTTCAGCAGCCTCCTAATGCTTCAGAGTGACAAGGTCGTCTTTTCTTTCCAGCACAGCATCAGTTTCAGCAGGTCCCTAGGACCTGCTTTGCTTCTCCCATCTGTTATCCAGCTAGCTCAGAACTCCTTGCACAGGGTCAATATTGGTTCATGCTTCATTATCATAAGAGAAGAACACAGCTTAGACGCACCTTTTGACATCAAATTGGAGCCCTTCACAAAATTAATGTTCCCCATAATGTAGCAGGCTTACCTTTCAGAGCTTGGGTTGAGTCCCAGGCTTGAGATTCTGTTGTTCCGATTGATGGAGCCCATCCACCAATCAGGAGGCAGCAAGAGAAATGAAGTCACACTCCTTTCCTGAGGGGAGGGGGAGAGGAGCTCCCCTGGACTTGACTGAAGACTGCAAGCTGTCAGGTCTGGAAGACTTCAGGGGCAGAGCCCTGGAGAGTATAAAAGGAGCTACATGCCCAACATAAGGGAGATGCATCAGGCACGGAGAAGACAGAAGAGCGGGGCTTACAAGAACTGAGGAGAGCTGCTCAGCAGGGCAAAGCAGTAGCCTAGGAAGAGCCCCTGAAGACTTCTATCTGCAGAGAGCTGCAGATGGCTCCAGTGGTTAGGCTCTTGGTGCATAGCACGGTGCACAGCGTCTGGACCCTGGGAGCTGTTTGAGGTGGCTCAGATCTGCAACCTTTGGTGTGCGGCCAGAGACACGGTGCACAGGCCGGTGCACGAAGCAGGATTTTTGGAGCCATTTGGGTGGCTCAGGTCCCCAACCTCCACACAAGGCCGGGAGCTCGGTGCAGGAGGCACTGCACAGAGGGTGAGAGACCCTGGGAGCCACTTGAGGTCGCTTGGGTCTACAGCTGCTGACCCAGGACAGCAGCTCAGTGTAGACGATGCTGCACGGGGGGTCTGGGAGCAGACTCAGCCCTGGTGCTGCACAAGGCTGTCCCCGCCTCCAACCCCTAGTACAAGGTGAAGCTCCCACTACACACAGTGGTGCATGTGGCCCTAAGTGGGGCCGGCAGCAGCAGAGTCAGGCGGCAGGAAAGCCCAGTGGAGAATGGAGCTCAACCTAGAGAACGGGAGACAACCCTACGGGACTGTGGAGTAGTAAGTTACTCTGGAGAGAGGGTCCTCACAGGGGAGGGATTCCCAGGGTTGTGAAGGGGCACCACGTGGGCCGCACCTGAGTGATAGCAGTGGGGGCTTAGGAGTCTTTGGGGTCTCCCTCTCCTTTTCTTTCCCCCCACCTCCTTTCCTGTAGCGGTACCTTAGGAGTGGGGCCCCTGCCCTGGAGGGCACCCAGGTAGTCTAGGGTTGCTGGTTATAGTAGCAGACTGTGCCTTATAGTTTATGTAAATAAGTTGACATAATAGTTTGTATATTAATAGTTATAAGGTTGTCTGATCAATATCCTTTGTTTTGGGTTGCTCTGTTGTTCATCTGGATTTAAAAAAAATAATTGGGTGTATGTATACGCATACGTGTGTGTGTGTGTGAATAGTTTGTATATTAATAGTTATAAGGTTGTCTGATCAATATCCTTTGTTTTGGGTTGCTCTGTTGTTCATCTGGATTTAAAAAAAATAATTGGGTGTATGTATACGCATACGTGTGTGTGTGTGTGTGTCCTTACCCTGCCCTGGAGGGCACCCAGGTAGTCTAGGGTTGCTGGTTATAGTAGCAGACTGTGCCTTATAGTTTATGTAAATAAGTTGACATAATAGTTTGTATATTAATAGTTATAAGGTTGTCTGATCAATATCCTTTGTTTTGGGTTGCTCTGTTGTTCATCTGGATTTAAAAAAAATAATTGGGTGTATGTATACGCATACGTGTGTGTGTGTGTGTGTCCTTACTCTTTAATGGTTTTGTTGTAATAATACATTTTATATAGTTAAGTGATTGATTGACTGGGCCTGACTCTATAGGGGACAGAGGTGGCCGCTGGGCTGTTGTGTCCCTCCACAGCACACTGTCCTGCCAATAATTCCCTCAGTTGGAGAGGCTACAATAATGTCTTGCTTCATAATGCAACCAAGTCAGTGTCTAAATGGCAGCAACCCCAAGTTCAAAAATTTTTAAAAACAGATGTGAAGGTAACTTAGATTCATAGATTGCTAGGGGCTGGAAGGGACCTCGCAGATCATAGGGTCCAGCCCCTCCGCTCACATATTAATCTGACATACTACATATTAATCTGAACTCAAATGATACTTTGTCCCTTACATCTCATTACTTTTATATTTCATTTTAATTTTTGTTCATGTAAACAAAAAGCATATGTTATACAATTATTAGATACTAAACCGGGGTCGTGGTTTGTTTTTTTATTTAAACATTTTTCTAGGACAAAATGCAAATTAGATTGCTATGGGAAAATGACCTTTTATGTAATTTAATTTGACGTTGGTTATGTAAAGTAATTACGTGAACCTTTTTGACTCAGCTTGGGGGATGCTGGGATAATATTGATTTAAGCAGTCATAACATCAAGGAAATTAGAGAGAAATACTTCTTCTCTGTGTTCCTCCCAAAGCAGGATCTGCCTTTTAATTGTAATGGATATATACAGTTTAGTTTTAAATAACCTAAGCAATAGAACTTCCATCACTTTTGTTACGTAAAAATAAAAAGACTTTGTTTTGTTGTTCTTTCTGTTGTTTTGCTATTCTGTGTCAGCAGCCTGGACAGTCAGTACGATGACCCCATAAATGCAAAAGAACAAGAAAAATCTATAAAATTTTGCTAGGAGAAAGTGGAAGGAAGGTGTTTTTACCATCATGATTTCATAGAAGAAAGGGCTTGTCAGAGTTAGTTTGTTTATTTATTTTACAAGATTACAGGTTTGTTTGATATTGGCAGGCAGGCTATCCCTATAGTAGTGGTACTCAACCTTTTGCCCCAGCAGGCCAGATGCACTGTGCCAAATCTGTCCACAGGCCGCACCTGGCTGGTGGTCCTGATCTAGCACCTGTGGCAGGTGTAGTGAGCACCATCTGGCTGTACAGAGGCAGATATGGGGCAGCTTGTGCCTTGGCCCCATGGGGAGAAAAGGAGCATGGCCCAGCCCTGCAGGGGAAGAGGACGTGGCTTGGCCCCATTGGGTGGAGGGGGAGGGGCATAGCTTGCCCCTTTTCCAGATGTGTGGTGAGGGGGCATAGCTCAGCCTTGCAGGAGGAAGGGAGCACAGCTTGGATCCAACCATCTGTGTGAGGCTTTGGGGTTTGCTAATTTGGCCAAGGCAAAGGTGGTCATAATAATGTCCACTGTTCCCCTGCTGCCAAATTTCCTGATCCATGAGGAGCCCCATGGGCCAGATACAATGGCTCTGTGGGCCTCATTTGGCCTGTGGGCAGGCAGTTGAGCATCCCTGGCCTATTGGATAAGATGGTTTATCTATGCTGATATAGTATATTTGGATTTCTCCAAGACATTTCAGCTGGTAACACATTACATTTTGATTAAAACACTTTCTTTATATGGAATTAATAGGGCAGAAAATAGGTGGATTAAAAACTGACTCAGAGGCATCTTGCTGACAGGTGGTTGGTAAAGGGTGATGGCTAGAAAATGATATTTAGAGGTTTGCTTTTGGGAATTGGTTTGTAGGTAAAAAATATATGCATTAGCACAATAGTCCAGGGTGGCAGCCAGGGTTAATTGATTTCTAAAGGCTTGGTCACACAGTCGCACAGTTCTTACAGCCTCTAAGGCAGACAGGGTGTCTAACACAGCAAGGCCAACGGATATTCACATAGCTTGGGAAATTGTGGGCATATTCCACACTGTTCAGTAACATGAGATAAGGTGGCCCCACCCCACAAGGCCCAAGAGTCAGGGGCCTGGGAGTTCTGGTTTTGCGGGAGTAGATCAAATTAGGATGTGTACATGTGATGGGCTTGTGAAACAAAGGAATATGCTGACAGGAGAGAATGTGGACAGTATGACGACCACAGACAGTCCAATCAGCAATAGCCATGGATGACGAGTCATCAGGAGGGAAAAAGAATACAAAAGCAGAAACTTTAAGCAACAAAGGGTTCCCTAACAAAGGGTCCTTGAAAAGGGTCCCCAAAAGAGGAACCTGAGGCACCATGGACAGAGGGCATACCACCACTCTGTCTCATCCACCCTTTGGGGTGTGGGGGAAAGGGGGAGGGGAAGAGGGGCTCAGCCTCCAACCTCCAGGCTGCTGACGTCTAACATCTTAAGAGTGAAGCTCACGTCCTGGCCAGATGCATCTTGACTCTGATGACAGCCCTAGGATTGGTAGCTATAGAATTGTGTGTATTATTCTTTTCTGTTATTACTGTGTATCAGTAAATTTGCCTATTATTGAATGTAAAGGTTGTGGTTAATCTGAGGGTTTGGGTCCACCCCGGAACAAGGCATCTGGCTCATAAATCCAGTGCCAACAAAGGGGAGATATGAAGGGCTATATATAGCCCTTGGGGTCATTTCTTGCTCCAGCATTTTTCAGTCATTTTATCAACCATCTAGAATCCTAGGTCAGGAATAGGCAAGCCCCGGCCTGAGTGCCAGAGCGTGGCACACGGAAGCATTTTGCTTGGTGTACATGCATCAGGGCAGATGGTGGTGAAGGGGTTTGGATTGTGCTGCCACAACAATGATCAGGCCCTTTGTGGCTCCTCAGCTGTTTGCCCCTGACACACCAACATCTTACAAGTCGAGGTTGCAGGTGTTTTTGGCACTGTGCCTACAAACATTACCGATCCGTGCTCTAGGTGACGATGATATGAAAAATTATTGGTAATAAAGTTAATGATACAAACATTTATTGGATAGTAACACTGTTGAGGCACATTACTGTTGCAGTCATCTGAATCACTGGTTAAATGATCAAAGTTTACACAATGCACTACTATGCGGCCAAATGCAAGTAGGACAGCTGAAAACAAAGAAAGCAGGCCATGCCTATAGAAGAAGAGGCTCTGTGGAAAAGTATTGGCCTCTAAAATGACTTGGACTGGGTGATTATCAGGGATCCTGGTTTTCTCTGATTAAAAAAAAATCCCCAATTTCTGGGCTAAAACAGTAACTCGAAATCCACATCCACATTCATTTGAATTCACATTTTTCCATGATTAAAGTGAAATGTCACTACTATATACAGTGAAATCCCTGTTATCTGGCATTTGAGTAACCAGAACTCTATTAACTGGAATTTCCAGCCGGTTGGCAGGAAGCTTGTACACATCGACCACCACCGCCCGTCACCCTGCGCTTTAGCCGCTCTGCATGCGGCCACCGCAAACCTCCCCCCCGCAAGCCTCCGCCACTTGTGCTGGATAACAGATTTTACTCTGTGTGTGTGTGTGTGTGTGTGTGTGTGTGTGTGTGTGTGTGTGTGTGTGTGTGTGTATACTATATACAGGCAGACAAGGTTCCTTGGGTGAATTTCATATCTTTTATTAGACCAACCCAGATGGTTGGAGAATAGTTATTAAGCAAGCTTTCGGGTTCAAAAACCCTTCGTCAGGCTAAGGAAGCTGCAGCAGTTGCTATGTGCTCTTCCTGGATGGAAAGCTATATACATATAGATATAGATATAGTATTGGCCTTTCATTTTAATCACAGAAAAATGTGAATTAAAATGAAATGCCACTAGATAGATAGTAGTGGTGTTATATATAGTAGTGACATTTCATTTTAATCATGGAAATATGTGGATTTTGGGTTACTTTTTTTAACCCAAAAATTGGGAATTTTTTTTATGAGAGAAAACCGGGATCCCTTCTGATTATAAATAACGATCTCACCATGACTTATCAGTGAAGGGCTATAACAAGTTTATGTGATCCTCAGATGTGTAAGAAAGGGAATATGAAGTAAAAAGAAAAGAATGAATCTGACCCTTGCTTCTATACATACTGTTGATGAGACCGAATTTAGAATATGTCCATACCTGAAGATGTAGATATCTTGGAGTTCTGAGTAGACCCATAAAAATAATTCAGAAGCTGAAAAACTCATCTTCTGATGAGAAGCATAAGGAGTTCAATCTGTGCATCTTGCTGAAGAGAGGGTGGAGGTGACTTAATTACTAGCTTAGATACTTGCACATGAAGAGATACCTGATAATGGGGATGAGGGGGAAGGCAGTCATGCAGACAAAACAAGGAACAGGAACCTGTTGCTAGAAGTTGAAGTTAGATAACTCAACCTTGAAATAAGATACAGTGTCCTAGCAGTAAGGGTACGTGAAATCTGGAATAGCTTATTAAGGAAAATGGTGGACTCAGTATTGCCTGGAGTCTTTAAAATGAGATCAGATTTCTTTCTAAAACACATACTTTAATCCAGGTACATATGCAGGATATGTGACTGGCTGATCATAATGGTCTCTTCAAGCCTTGTAGTCTCTGAACCAAGCCCTTCCCACGCTTATCCCTGAGGCTAGACACCGGCTTGGGCAGCACCTTAGCAAAGCGGGGCCAGGGGAGCGAGGATTAAAATCGCTGTCTCTGGGTGGGCATGGGACCCCAGTCTGGGTCTGCCCAGCTTTCCCCCCTGCTCTTGCTTGGGTGATGTGGGGCATGGCCAGAGCCAGCTGGCAAGGCCTTGCTATCCATCCTGTGCTGGGGCTGCAGGGCTGAGCTGAGCTAGCCTGTGGGTGCTGCTGAAGGCAGAGGCATAGGGGCAGCCCAGGCTGGGACTGTGGGGGCTGCATGGCCAGATTGCTCCCAGCTCCCCATGCCTGAGCTGGGCGGGGCTGTCATGGAGCCCCAGAAAGCTGGAAAGGGCTGCGCTGGGCCAGCCTGTTCCCCACTTCTCCCTGCATCTCCTTCTGTATCCTGAGTCCCTGGCATGAGGTCAGGCTGGACCAATGTTTCTCTGTGTTCCCGCGAACCACTTTGGGCCACATGGGTGCAGCTGGCTTGGTTCCTGCCTGACCCAGCTGCATGGTGGAAACTTGAGGTTGGGCAGGAGCTGTGCCAGCCACTCCAGCTGTGTGCAGCCTCAAGCAGCACATGAGAACACAGTGCAGCACTACGGTAGCAGCACCCGTACCCCTACCAGGCCCTGCCCTGGCTCAGCAGGGCCTGGATAACCTGCAGATCCTGACCCTTTTCCCTCTGCACCCCTTTCCCTGCCAGTGGGGAGAACCTTATCTGAACTTCAGCTCACCAGGGGCCCAACTGTCTGGTCTGTGAATGGGTACAGGGTCATAGCTGTACACAGACAACCTTCAACTACAATTTCAAATTTCTTTTTTTTTCAGTAGTTAACATCTCAAGCTTTGGCATTTGTATAAAGCGTTTTTTCTTATGTAATAAAATAATCACTGACCATTGCTAGTAAGCAGCCTACAATAGATTTTCATAAGTGTATACCACCAAAGCTGCACTAAGGGCATTCTCAGCAAGCTGGCACATTTGTAGTAGCTATATACAGACAGCTAGCTTCGGTAAATTGTTAATAGTTTCCTTACATTATCTTTCAGATTTAACCATTCACAGTGGGCATCACAGCCATCCCTGTGTTATAGTTTGTTGAAATTGTCACAGCAAATGCAAACAGTGACAAACAAGGGAAGTTAGAGCCCCCCCCCGGTTCCCCCCTTGGGGTTTTTTATAATGAAGAGGTGTACATAACTCTTGTTCTCTTGTTAACCTGTTTCAAGTTGCTAACTTTTATTCACTGTTTGGAGTTTGATTTTTATTGAAGATTGAAGGAGAAAATAGTTTTTGCAGCGCAGAGAAGTGCGAAAGCAGTTATTGATTTCACTTGTGATGAAGGTCGTGCAATAAAACCTCCAAATTGGGATCTTTATAGTTTTCCTTGTCCTTATATGAGTTGATGCTGTTCATGTTTGTGGGAGCATGTAGACGTACATGGACTTGGTCACACCAACATGTCATAGGCTTTTTTTGGTGGGGGAGGGAGTGGTGTGTGACAGAGTTTAACATACATTTTCCTGTATGTAAGGGACTTTTCTTGTTATTGGTGGAGGCATGGAAGCAAATATTTAAATTCGCATACTATCTAATTTAAAACAACCTAATAATAGAATGTACACTGTTGGGTTATAAATATCTGACAGCTCACTTAATCTTAAGCCTAAGAGCCAAACTAGTTTGCTCATGAAGCTGCTTAGAGTATCATATGTATACCCAATATACATAGAAGTTCAGAACTGCTGATTTTCATTTTGCCATCAGTTTTTCCACTATTGGCAAGAGAAAGATCAAGATTATTTTCTGAGTCAGCCTTTCAGAAGTTGCATTGTGCATGTATTTGATAAATTTCCATTTCAAGGCAGATGAAGCAATAATAAACATTGAGCAAAGGAAGTTAGAGTAATCTGTTAGCAGAATATATTAATAATGGCTAAATTAAAATAAATTGATATAGATCTTTTGCCTATTGTGAATCTTTGTTATTTTTAAATTTACATTTTTTGACTTGTGGCAGCTATCCCATTGTACCATGTGAGGGCACTCATAATTACCCTACTATAATACCATTGCTGCTCTGTGGCTTCCAGGTGATACCATTCACTTCTTTTTACAGAATATGCCAACTGTAGTGATTACAAAACATTCAAGGATGCTCTCCTTGAACTGGGTCTTATGCAGAGGTCATCCGTATTTTGAAACTCTGGTGCTGCACTATTTATAATAAGCTCTGATGCTTTTGAGAACTTCTGTTAAAGATTTCCCCATGGATAGCACTAAATTAACTTACAGGTAGTAGCAGTAGTGGACACTGGCATTCAGCAATAGTGATCACAGGTGAAACGTGAATAAAATTTTGAGGGTTCTTTGACCAAGTACACCAGTCATTTTGTGGTCCCATGATGTTATTCGCCTTCCTTCTGTACAGCTCTCCAGTAACCCCTCTAGCTGATAACTGCCTAAGATAGGCAGCAGTGTAGAGCCTCTGCTTAGATGCTTCTCCTTGATGGAGTGCAGCAGGGTTGCTTGCTGTTCTAGGATACTAGGGTCCACTTCCTAGTCCATTTATTAGGCACCTAGATTTAGACACCAAAGCATGATCCTATTCTGTTCTGTTCAAGTCCATGAAAAGCCATTAACACAAAAGTTGGGTGGGTTCTTGTCCACCTAGCTCCTTTGTGTGACTTAGTCTTAAGGTTGGATGGCACATTACAAAAATATATGGGATAACTTCCCTTTCCCCCTCACACTTCTCTTCCCCCCTGACCTCCCCAGGCCTATAGCAGAGTGGAAAGGGATTGCACTTAGATGCTTAAATGAAATAGGATTTGGCCTTAAATGCTGACATTGAACTCATCTTGCAAATCTTTAGTCACATGAAAAATTGTCAGTGCTAGAAATGTACGTACCAAAGTAATTGATAGGACTTCAAAGGAGGGTTTGAAGGATTAAACTCTTTATTTTGGCTTATTTCATATTACTGCGAAGTCTCTTTGTTTACTGGTCCTTATGTAAGTAGGATGTAATCCAAATGAAATGATGTAATGTTCGTTTTTATTTAATTGGATTTGATAGTAATCTTCAGAGATTCAGAATGCATTTACTGTTGAGGAATTTAGTGAGGACCATTTTTCTTGTCATTAAAACAAAGTGTTTCTTTTGACCTAGCACTATATATTGTCATTCCTGTCTGCTACCTCTACTAGTCATCTTTTTTCTTTCTAACCTTCCAACTAAAGCTTTTATTTCTTCATTATTTCCTATCACAACTACTCCTTTTTAGTCTCTGCCTCCCAAACACTTTTCTTGTCCTGTGTTCCTACCTTCTGAGTCTCTGCCTCCCAAACACTTTTCTTGTCCTGTATTCCTACCTTCTGAGCAGTATAAAGCCTCTGCTAAAAATTCTCTTACCTGTTGTTTTCACTGTTGTCTTTGCTTTGAAACCCCCAAACTCTGCTACCCCATATATTTTAACTTCTTGTTGCTGCTTTTAAAAAAAAGCATAATTCTTCATCTTCTTACTTTAATCACTCTTGCCTCATTTCAGATCATCTTCCCCTTTTTGACATTTCATCCTCATCCACCCATTCACCATATTTTTTCATGAATGTCTTTGTCTTTTTTCCTGCTTTCTGCTGAGCTGTTTCTGAACTAGTTTATAGAGCCTGTATCTCTCCATATTTAAATCCACTTGAAAACTCATTTTTGCCACACTACCTGTGAGGAAGCTAGTTGACTTTTATTTTTTGGACCAAGACCTTGACTTCTCTACTTACGTTGTACCTCTTCTGCCTACTCTAATTTGTCTTTCTGCCATTATGTTGTAAGACATGCTTTGGGGAGTGGAGTTCATACCACTACTTTGTTTAGAAAATGTTCAGCATAGCTTGGCTATGAGTAACAAATTAATAATGGTCTGACAGACACTCTTGGTAATTGGGCTGACAAGTAGTTTCAGGTCTCAGTCTTT
>NW_005842241.1:266060-295630 GCF_000455745.1 Alligator sinensis | reverse complement strand
GCAGGATAGACTGGTGTATTTATCACTCACAAAGTAGAGAAAATGTAGTCTTGAGAAGGTAAAGTATTGAAAAGAATGCAGAATATTTTGAGTAAGTTCTAATGTACAGATGGATTCTTTACCAGCATGAGCCACAATATGTCAACCAGTGACATTTTATTAATGAAAACAAGATGCTGTGGCATCATTTTTTTTTCTTTCACTTGTCAGATTGTTTTAACAGAGATACCAGTGTTAACACTAGGGCTGATCTGTATGAAAACATACTATTTAAACCCTGAAACTGTGAGAGTCTGCCATGCTGTTTTTTAATTTAGGATAAAAAATATTTAGAATTTGACTATAGTGCTTTATGGTTTATTTTGCACATGTGTGTTTTGTGTGGAGGGAGTAAATTGGCCCATGGTGTTTAACCAGTTTTAAAACCTGTTTTTTTAAACTAGGACACAAATTGACAGATCTTGAAAAAAGGGAGCTACTAGCAACAGCAGCATCTTTGTATGTGGCTGAACAACGGAGATCACAGCAATTTCTAGGGACTCCAAGGTAAGTTCATTTTGAGGAGTTCAAATATGCTGTTGTTAATGACGTCTTTCCATGCACAAGAGGGGCACTGGTGAGAAACTGCATGATTTTTTAATATAGTCTGTTTTTTCTAAATTCAAATGAGTTTCAGCTTGCATTCCCTTATCCATATAAGTCATACATGATTATTTTTGTCCTACATATTAACAAACTAATAGGCACAAAAACGTGTTACAAGCCAGAATTGTAATTAATGCACATCAGGAGTTTCATTAATGCAGAATGTTGCTACATTAGTAACTAACCACAAATTGAGCATCACAAATTTCCCATGTGCCTGTTTGAAGCTATCTCAGCACTTTGGGATAATATGAATATTCCGCTGCAAAATAAATCTTTAAAAAAATTGTAGATTCATGAGTAATTTATTATGTTAATGAAGGGACTTAATAGTTTGGAGTCCAATTCTGTAAATGTTTGTAGAATCAGCACCTTAATTTTTAAGTGTGGAGTCTATTGCTAGGATGCAGTAGGAATTTGGTTGCTTTCCCATTCTTTCAGATAGCAGCTGTTGATAACATACTTTAACTTTGGCCATGCATTTGAGCATAACTAGTGCCAAAAGACTAATTCATTTCTTTGGCTTTCTGGAAGACAGTGAGTTTTATTTCCATGCTGCTCCTGGCTTTTATTGGTCTTTGGCCTGAGATTTTAAACTGCAGCCCTGCTTGGTAAATCGCAGCTCCTTGGTGGCTTCTGTTCACTCTTATATAGTATGACACTGATCTAATTTAATTAATTATAAAACCTGTGTTAGGGAAGTTGACATTAGTAACAGTTGTATGCAATTCATGAAAACTTCAACTGAATTCTTTCTTTTCTTTAGCATAGTTGCTCTTCCGTGTTGTGTTTTGTTTTGATAAGTATCCTAGATAGTAACTTTTTTGTTCTAAGCCAGAATGCAGGGTAGACATTTTTATTCAAATTCCGTAACAGTGGTTTGACAGGATATTCTGTTACCGGTTTTACAGTGGTCAGGAATAAATCAAATGGTGGTTTCTAGAAGTCTTTATTTGTATTTGTATTCACAATGATAACTAGTACCATATGTTTTTTTTCAACAAAAAAAATAAGACTTTACAGCAAGCACAGTAAGGCTTTGCAATATATGATGCACACAGAGCAAAATCACAACTTGCCTTTTGCACCCAGGGAAGAGTAAAGTAATGTAAAGCACCCCATTATTCCCTCAGTGAATTGTACATATTATAGCCCTCTCAAGATCACTGCTCCCAAACCTTTAGGGATGGATGAAAAGCATGAATGAGGAAGATAGAGCAGAACTTTGATTGTACTCTGTACTGACCAGCATGGAGAACTAAATAATCAGTTGCTGATATAGTCAGGTAACAGATTATTTCACTCTTTAAACAAGAAGGGGAATTATGAAATGCATCATGGCTCTCAATGTCTAATTTTGTTCTGTGACCTGATTTTTGGGCCAGTGTAGCTGTGATATCTTTTTAGAAGGCCAGATTAATATCTGACATCCTTAAAACCATAGCTTGATAGGTGGAGATGATGAATTGCCAGTGTGAGGAGAGGTGAGGCTTCTTTTCTTGGTAGGGCTGTGGGCCATGTCTACACCATTTTGGACTGTGTTAAGGAATGCTGCCAGGAAAACATGGCTGGCTTGCTCACTTCTGCTCTGTGCACAATTCATGCTGAAAAAATGTTATCTTCTGTTGCTGCTAAAGTAGCCATGGGTGTGAACCAGGAAGTGGCTGTGTCATAGTCCAGCAAGGATGGATAGTACTCCCTTGAATTATTGCACATGGTGTAGACATGACTAGGGTTTGGTGCTTTCAGCTTAGTCTTCAAGTGTTGGTCCTTTCTGCCTTTGCCCAGCAAACACAGAATCAGACCCAACTCCTTGGAGGTTCTCTCTTTAGTTTTCACAAAGTGGTAGTTTAGAAGCTAGTATTTATGTACTGTTGAACAGTTCCCATGTCAAATGTCCATGTGTGTTTTGAAGCTTATCCCCTTGGTAACAATAGTAAGACTGCCTGCTGAGAACAGGCAGGAACCAAATGAATAAAAGGGTTCTCCGATATGTATCTACTAAATTAAAAATAAATAAATAAATACAACTGCCAGTGACTTTTCAGTCATGAAGCCCTTTCAGAAAATGTCTGTGGGGAAAATACTGACTACACTTACTCTTTTTTTATGCTTATGCCATATTATTCTGTTTATTTGTTGATTTCTAAATAGATCTGTAGTAGACTATATGTTGAAGTTCCTAGCCTGACATTGTTAGATATTTCTTGCCTCACTGTTTTTGTCAGTAACCACAATACTTTGCTCTGTAATTTCTCTCTAACAACTTTATTTACAAACCATGTTTTTACTGTTTTCACTTCAAGTCTGCTGTGAAATGTGTCCAGACTGGTTTAACTGATTCGTTTTTTCTGAGTTAGAAAAAAAGATTTTGTGATCACAAAAAGGAAAACACTAGACCAGCTCTTATGTGCATAAAGGAACTGTTAAAAATAACTTTAATGTTTGCTTTACCCACCTTAGACAATGAAGCCAGGAAGAGCTCTCTGGTGTTACTTTGGCATAGCCTCCTGCATTAGGTGGTGTGGGATGTTGAACTATCTTGGGGAGCACTGGGATGTACAAAATGCTGTAGCCTATTAAATGGTACAGCATAATCTTCTTTCTTGTTCATACAATCTCTGTTGCCTTCGAAAGTGCTCAGTATCCCACATGAATAATTAGGGAGTAGAACTGCGGGGACAGAGAGTGCACATTGCTTCTTTTGGGAGAACCATTGCAAACTGCTGGGCACATGGAAATAAGGGGGGGAGTAGAGTAGGGACCCATGGTATCTGCAACGAAGAACAACACTGTCTATTTCATGGCCTTGGAAAAGGCAAATAATTAATACAGGGAGAAATGGACATCTGGCCTAGGTACAGACAGTACACTTAGTGTGCTTCAAAGCTATAACAGAACAAATATTCACAGCACTTAAAGCACTTTAAAAATGGTGGATCCCACTCTAAGTTAACCCTTGATGCATGTAGTATTTGACTAAAGAGCTGTAGATTAGAACGCTTTTTTGAACACACATCCATCATGCTTCAGTGTAGGTCGTATTCTGCCACCATCCCAGGGGCTCCTTGCTGGGCAGCTTGCTAGCCTCAGCAGTTGCTTGTCTCTGTCTCCTCCCTGTGAAGCCAGACAGGGTGGTAGGGAAATGGCCTCTCTGCCATGTGGATCCCCTCCCCCACCCAAGTTTGTGGGTCTCGGTGGCGACTCAGCCAGGTCCACACAGCAGGAGGGTGCCCTTGATTCTCCTCCTCAGCCTCTTGATAGCTGTAGCCAGGAGCTGCAGCATGGGGCTGCCTGGTTCAGCTTTTCATCATGCTTGCAACTGGGGGCAGAGGGGAAGGGAGCCCCCTTGCTGCTCAGCCCCCCCAGAAACTGCCCAGCCCCCACTGAGACTCTAGCCAGGAAGCTGTGTGGAGGCCCTTTTGGTGGAGAGGCTCTCTTTTCCCCATAAGCAGCACTAGAAAATATTATTTTGGGGGGCTGGGCAGTGTGGAGTGCACCCGCCTCATCCCACTCCTCCCTCCCTCAGGGCCGTGCTGGTGCCGTGTGCATGGCAGCGGAGGAGTATGTGACGGGGGTGCTAGGCACAGCACTGTGGCAGTGGTGGCACTGGAACCACTGTCATCGGCCCAGTTTGGGGTGGCTAAGCCCTGTTAGCCCTGGCCGTAAACATTTGTTTCTGCCCTTGCCAGTCTTTTGAGTGAAAACCTAGATCCTGCAGTTGAACCCAAATCCCATGCTTGATTGTATGTATCACTAACTACAGGGTGCTGGCCAGCATCCACTGTGCTGTCCAGTGAGTTATTGTACTGTTAAGATCAAACCTGCAGTTTACCGAACAGTTCTCAAATGGGCTGTGCGCTTGCTAGGAGTTCTTTGAGAAGTCTCTGGGTTGACAGACTGAACACCTCAATACATGCCTTCATTATGTTAAAAAGAATAGCTCCTGTAAATGAGATTGTAATGTAGATGCGGCCAGGTAAGTTTCCTCTGGCTGTATGAACAGAGTTACAGATTCCCGTAACCAATCCCTTTGGAGTAACGTACCAGCCACTAATGACGCATCAATTCTTATAGCAATAGATGTACAGGTATTTGTATTTTCTGCAGTATGCGTTTTCTGTATTTTCCTTGTTTTAGATCTTTGATTGAATATTCTTTAGCTTGCTTTCTTGGGAAACTGAAACACTTTAGAGTTGTTAAAAGCTAATTAACTAATGACGTATTTGGCACCATGAAGGTCAGCCAGTTTTGTGACTATTTTACTGTGATATTCAGATAATAGGAGCACATATTTTGTATAGGAAACAGCTATGAATGATTAATGATTGTTTCATTGTTCAGCTTTCACTTATTTTACATAGAACTTTCTCTGCATATATAGAACTTTTCAGTAGGGTAGTTTATTGTGAAAGTGGTGCCACCCACAGCTGCTAAACAGATTTACAGCATCTAGTAAAATCCTGAGGTCGCCTAGACAGAATTTGATCTTATTTCAAGTGAAAACATATTTTAGCTGAAGTGAATCCATCTTATTTTATGCCTTTTTGATGTTGCTGAGCCTCTGAGACCAAAACTGATGTTGTATAGTTGAATCTTCGCGTTTTGGCTTCAGTCTTGTTTTCATTAGTGGCTTGGGAGGGGAATAGGAGAGTGACTCTCCAGGTGTGGCTACATCATGCTATCTCCTGGGTCTACTAATGTAATGTTTATACTTCTAAACCCAATTGCCTGCAGCACTTCCTATGTGTTGCTTGTGTTGGCCACTAAGCATATTTTCCTAATTTTTGTATGGGTTTTACCCTTTCATCATTTATGACTTGGAAAAAAAAGTGAGGCTACATGCCCATATTACCTGATACTGCATGTTAAAAGAATAGTAATGTATTTAAAATATTTTTACATGGTTGGCAAACAACCTAAATGTTTTCCTTGGCCACCTGGTTACAGCAGAAGACTTGAGATGGGAAGATCTGGGTTATATTCGTAGCTCTTCCTTGTACTATCTGGAGCCAGTCAAGTCACCAGATTATGCTTAATTTTACCCATCTGTAAAATGTGCTGAAGACTCCAAGTTGCTAGGGCTATTGTGAAGATTCATGTGTGTTGAGTGTCTTCTGACAGTCTTGACAGAAGACACCATAGGAGTGTAAACTATTGTTAAAAGTAAAATAACATTTTCATATAACTAAGTATAGTGTTAGTTTTATTATGTATTAGAAATAATTGTCTCTAAATGAATGAAGCTTTCTGTCATTGACTACAACATTCAGACAATAAAAACATCCATTCTTACCTGTAGAACTTGATTTAACTGTTGGTCAAAAGCCTACCAATCAGTTGACCAATTTTCTGGACAAAATTGACTAATATTGTCTTTAGTGAATGCTGACCCGTCCAAAGCCAGGGTTCTGGACTCAGAGTGAAATTGATGAACTGGGAGCACTGCGGTAGTTGTATATATTTTTTTATTTTGTGGATGTATCTAGATTTTTATTTCCAAGCTGATTGTGGATGTAAATGCTAAATGAAACACTGGTAAAAGTTGTCAGCTATGCCAGTCAGTAAGCTGCATATGTGAGGCATATGTAATTTAGAGCAAGCCTTTAGCTGTCCAGAAATTGTTGGAAGGAAGCAACTTTTAGACACGCTTGCTATCACCCAGTGTACCTACTATGCTGGTGAGTCTAGGAGGGAGTGCATAGCCCCAGTTGTTTGCCAGTCAAGGATTCCCTTACACTAGGAGAATGCTTAGCTGCCCTGCTAAAGAAGCCTCCTGACCTGTGTGTCCCACATGGCTGTGTCCACATGAGTATGAACATTTGTTTCCCCAGGGACAAGAAGCAGCAGCTGCTAGTTGCTAGTGTGTACCTTGTGCTGCTGCTAGAGGTCCCCGTGGAACACCTGAGCCATACGTCCTCTGGTGCCTCAGGTTACCTCAGTTGAAGCAAGGATGGCTGGGAGTAGCACTGGGCTGGCCCCAGCAGCCTTACCTGGGATCCCGGGGGCCTCCTGGGGCTGCAGCTGTGGTGATCCTGCTGCTCAGAGCCTGGCTGGCAGCTGGAGTGTGGCTCTGGCTGGCCTGGATCTAGTTTTGAGCAGTGTGCGTTCCCCCTGTGCGCGCCACTCCTCTTTTTTTTACGCAGATTTTTTTGACCTTGGGATGTTCTGGGGTCGATCTCCCCCTTCCCCAGCGCTATTGCCTTGCAGTGCAGAGAACAGCTGAATGTGCGGTATATAGTGCCACAGACATGTCCGCGCTTAGCTGGACACGGCCCTTGAGCTGAACAAAGAGACCAAATGCCTTTAACCTGTTACTTTTGAAAAAACAGAATATGTTGACAGAAAAAATAGATTTCAGGTTACTAGACTTGTCTAAACTAGTCACTTAACATGGATGGAGGCTTCTCATTTGCAGCACATCTTCACTCATAAGTAAACTGTATCAATTATATAACACCATTTTCCCCTTGAACTACAGGAGTAACTTGAGTAGTTATTGTAAGCACAGATAAATGTTTATACTTTACATTAATCTACAGATACCCCCCTAGTGTAATATAAAGGTAAAACACTTTATTTTCATTTGCTAAGGATGATTGAATACAACCCACTCATGGCTTTCCTTTGTTCCACCTCTTTCGAGTTATGCAGTCATCCTTAACGTATGAAAATAAGACTGTCTCATTCTCAGCGTTCTGATCTCATTGTCAACAAGTCATGCATTCCATTCATGATGTATTATGATGCTACCAAAACCTCTATGCATTTACATAATCCTTGCAGCTTCAGACCATTATTCCATTATTTCTTTTTTTTCCCCTGTGGACTACTGAGCTATTAAGATATTTTTCTCCCACTCTCTGTAATACACTTGTAGATACTTATCACATTTTCCCTTTTTTGTCTCTTTCGACAATATTTGTTGAGTTATTTTGACTTCTAATAATTGCTTCTCAAACTTCTTGTCCTTTTTCTTCCTCTTCCTTAACCAGAGTTAAACCAATAGACTGATGTAATTTTCTAGTCATCTTAATATGTGGTGATATGTTGTCCTTCTCCATGTTTGCTGTTCAGTTAGTTATTAAAGAAAGATTGTGTGTATGTGTACATATGTAAATGTGGTTAGATACAAATTACTATTTTTATAAGTGTTGAAACCCAACTACAGTTCAGTCAAAATAGAAGTAAAACATCTTAAAGTGGGTATCACGGCATAGCTTTTTATGAAAAGTAAACACTGTGAGACAGCTTCTTGATGGGAGTTTGAGTTGGTAGGAGGAACAGTATTGTACAATGCAAGGTAAGGAAAGTAGCTCCATAGTTTATATGAAGGCATATTCCTAAAGCATGATGGTGTATAACAGTGATGGCCAAACTTTCTGGCAGGCATGCTGCAAGTTAAGTCCTACCTCTCCTTGGCCACGTCCAGACAAGTGCAGCTGTGCAGTATGTGCTGCCACAGACATCATATAGCATATTCAGCTGTTCTTTGTGCTGCAAGAGAGCAGCTTGAGGGTGGGGGTTGGGGTTGACCCCTGGATATCCAGAGGTTCAAAAAACCTGCTAAAAAAAAAAGTGGAGTGGGGCACATGGGGGCAGCATGTGTTGCTCAAAACTGGAACCTGGC
The DNA here is from genome assembly GCF_000455745.1 of Alligator sinensis. Lineage (NCBI taxonomy): Eukaryota > Metazoa > Chordata > Crocodylia > Alligatoridae > Alligator > Alligator sinensis. The sequence goes on along the minus strand of NW_005842241.1, from coordinate 287,355 downwards.
TGGTTGGAGCCATGCTTTGGCTGCCGGCCAGGCTCTGAGGCAGGATTGCTGCTGCTGCTGCAGCCCTAGGAGGCCCCCAGGACCTCAGGTAAGGCTGCTAGAGCACAGGTGTTCCCTGGGGCAACTAGTGGTGGCACAAGTTGTCCCACTGCTAGTTGTCCCCAAGGAACCAAACGTCCATGCTCGTGTGGATGTGGCCTTGGAGTGTTGCTCTGATCCCTGCCCCCCCACAGAGGCATAGCTGATAGCTTGTGCCCTGAGGTGCCAAAACAGCAGCAGGGGAGGATGAATCTCCAGACGTGCAGAGCACAGCTGCAGTCAGGGTGCTGTTGAGAAAGGAGTTGTCACCATCAAAAGCCTGGTTAACCCTTCTTTGAGCTGCAACCATTGCAGCTTCATATGGTGAATAAGGATCCTAAGCAGCTGCAGGGCTGGTGAAGTCTGAGAATTATAGAATCATAGAAAACTAGGGTCGAAGGGGATCTCAGGAGGTCATCTAGTCTACCCCCCTGCTCTCAAAGCAGGACCATCGCCAGATACATCATTCCGGCCAAGACTTTGTCTAGCTGGGTCTTAAAAACTTCCAAGGATGTAGATTCCCCAGCCTCTCTTGGGTAACCTGTTCCAGTGCTTTACTACCCTCCTAGTGAGAGAGTTTTTCTTAATATCTAACCTAAACTTCCCTTGCTGCAGATCTGAATCTGGCTCTTGGCAGTGATACCTCCTCTTGCAGAAGCATCCTGTCACCTTTCCACTCTGCAGCTGGAGGCGTGAACCTCCCTGCCTCCATTCCACTGAGTGCCTGGGCTCAAATGTTCCACACAGTGGCTGCCTGCAGCACATAAGCTGCAGGCTGGCTACCTGTTTGTTTGCTTTGCATCTCTTGGACTACAAATTACAAAGAAAAATAAAAACATTTTTGTAAGCATTTTAAAGAGATGTTGAAACTGCTCTGTACTAGTCATGTGCGGGGGGTGTTTGGCCTGTGAGTCTCAAGGCCAGGGCGTTCCATGTGCCTTATCAGTTGTGATAGCTTTGTTATTCTGTGACCACAGCTGTAACAGGTTTCTTTATCCTGTGAGAGCCTCAGTTGAGGAACTTTTGAGGCTGTACCTAAAGATACTTTCAATTTGCCATGTGCCCAGCAGTAGCTTCAGGGCTCCATGGGACAAGAAGTAGCATCCTGCCCTTTTGACAGGGTGCCTTTAGAGCTATCTACTCTGTACCAGCTGGTGCCTCCATGGCCAGGGATGTGTCAGCACTGGCATCTGCATGACCTAATGAGGTGGCACCTTCAGAGCCCATGACATTAATAGGGGGCTTGCACCCTTGGACAGTTGTATGCCAGAGGCTGCCTGAGAGGTTGCTGGGGTCTCCCAGAGCACTCTGCTCATGCCTGAGAGGTTGCTGGGGTCTCCCAGAGCAGTCTCCTCCCCCTTCACTTTGCAGCCGCTACAGTGGTAACTCTCTTAATGAGGTCACCCCCAGTTGCACTTTGAGGCCAGCTGGGTGTCATCTTCAGGGTGTGGGTGATTCCATGGGGTGCCCTAAAGGAATGAGGTGTCCCCAAAGCCTGGCTTGGGAGCAGTGCCACCCCATGGTATCCTAGTGCCACAACAGCATTTTAATTCTGGGCTCTCTCTACTCAGAGCTTGCTACAGGCATGCAGGTCCCAGGCCAGGACTGTCAGGCTGGAGCGGGCCTGGGCAGAGGTATAACTAACAAGTTTTGTGTCCTGATCAGAAGCCCTCTGCACTCTGCATTGTGTGCACAGAGCTGATGAGCGCTTGAAGAGTGGAGAGATGCAAAGGGGGTTATCAGTTTTACCTGTACCAAGGAGGCAAAGACCCAAGTTTCTTTGTCCTGCACTGAGTAGCTAGATGGTGGAAACTATTCTCTCCCTACAGCCAGGCACTGGGGCTGTTTCCCCCTCCTTCCCTCTTGGCTATGTGGACTGTTCTCCCTCCCCCTTCCCTCTGGTGAGGCACTGCGGCTGGTTTTCCCCATCTCTACTTCCTGGCTGGGTGATGGGGGCTGTTCCCCTTCCCTCCTCCCTACAGCTGGGTATTGTGGGCTGTTCTCTTCCTTCCTCTGGCTGGGCACAGGATTCTTCTCCCTTTTTTCCCTCGCATACCAGCCCAGTGCTGCAGGGCTGTTTCTGCCCAGCCCCACCAGCTAGGCTGATTTTGCCATGGAGCAACTGAGCAAAGCACAGGGGGCAGAATTGCTTCTGCTGGTCTCCCAGCTAGAGCAGTGCAGACCCAGTGAGCTGCAGTGAGCCCCTTCAGTCCCAGACCCTGGCCAGACCCTCCCCTCTTCACTTGCAGCCCTGCCCCCAGCACCCATGTGCCACACCCAGTGGCTGCATATGCTATTTGTAGCACATATTGGCCACCATATTGTAGCACGTGTTGTAGCACATATACCCCATATTGACCATCCCTGGTCTATGACATTTTTACTGTAGCGTCATTGGTTGCTGGCCCACCTTAATCCTGTGCTTGTCCTACTACTTTGGCTCTTCCACCAGCCACAGCCCAGATCTCTCTGAGTCCATCCATGTGCTTCTCACTTCTCTTCTCTCTCCTACCCCTCTCTCATACCCTCTTCTTTTCTCTTTCCACAGTACCTGTAGCTCCTTTAGTTTCTCTCGTCCTTTATCTATTTCTCTCTGTGAGGTCAACAATCATTTCTGCTAACCCAATTCAACACTTCCTTAAATAGCTTCCAGCAATATAAAGAGTGTGAGCAAAATAAATATAAAGACATGGAAAAGCAAGATATGTGCTAATCATCATCCTGATCATTTTACATATAGATTTTGTCCTCTTCTGTTTTGGTTCTTTAGTGCTCACAACTGCAAATACTTTTGCTTAACTTTATTGATGTAAAACATCTTATTGATCTCTCTCTGCTGGTTAATCACATCCATGAAGATAAGCACGAACATAAGAATTCTTAGGATCACGCCTTAAATTGTAAGCTGTTTGGGGCATAGACTGTGGTCTTCCTGTGTGCTTATATCATGCCTCGCATATTTTATATTACAGTAACACTTGAAATATTAGTAACAAGACAAAATGCTATGAAAATGGGAAAGAAAAAGTGTTGTTCTGTGAAATCCGCTCTGTGGAATTCTGTGTACTTCTACATGTGTGTGTGCTGATCTTTTTCCATTTGTTTAGCATGCTTATTTCATCTGTGGTTCACAAAAATTGTAGTTAGGTGTAAAACATTGACTAAGGGAATAGATCGCATATTTATACATTTATTACTGAGCATTCCAGTTTTTTAAGCATTTCACTTGTCTTTGAGTCTGCTGCAGGAGTGGGATGGGACACAGAATAGCCTCATTATTGTAGGAGTATTTCTCTGTTCCCTGCAATGATTCCAAAAGCTCTTGCACACTTCATCAGTATTATTGTAATTCTTTGGCTGCAGGACATTTGGCAGCTGTTGCACCCCACTGGCAAATCCTATTCATACTTCTCTTCCATTCACCATTGCCATTGGAGAATTGATTTCTCTCTCCTCTGCTCTAACCTTTCCCAATTCATTTTGGATTGTTCAATGTGAAACATTTTAATTTCATATCATACAGCCATTCAGCTCACAATCCTTTTTAACCTGTCACCAGGGTAACAGCATAGCATGCTTTCTTTAGGCAATCAAGTTTTTATTTCACATGCTTAATGTTGCATTAAATGTTTGCATTTTGTTTAACCCCCTTAAATACTTTGAACTGCGGATATATTTTGTAGGGTAATGAAGTCTCTGATTTCAGTGTCAAATCTTCATAAAAAATTGCCTTATTTAAAATACAGTGTCAGAAGATGAATCCAGTAATGAGAAGGTTATTAGTAAAATCCTGAATGGCTGAACAGGACAAGCATCTGAAGAATAAGAAAATGCTTTCAGATGCTTATATTGTAATCACTAGACCTGCACATTAGAATTACATTTACCTGTAAGTGCTCCTAATTATATTAATGCATAAGAAATATGAACATTGCAATAACATCACTTTATGGTTTGAAAAATGACTGGCTATACCTGTCAGCTTGAAAGTTATGTACCTGGTATTGTGTATAAAATTATACTCTGAATTGCAGGTGATTTCAGTAAAGGAAAATTAGAGTTAAATATGATGATGGAGCTGTCTAAAGAAACATAGAATAAAAACCTTGATACTCTCCCTTTCACCAGAACATCACAACACTACAAATGTATATTGTCTCTGTGCTTTTCATGGATAATACAACATGTGAATAAAAGGAATTGAATAGAAAAATATATACATCTAAAGAATAAATAAATACATAAACAAAATATCTCATAAATCATTGAAAAGTATACTAAAACAAAAATCATGTTGTGATCATATATTAAAAGGCTTTTTTTTACTTACATGTGGACCCTATCACTGACATCCAGTTTGTTTAGCTTACATTAATAAAGCCAGTAGTTCCTTCCCCACTCCCAGCCCACTTTCCCCTCCCTTGTCTGGTATATTAACAACTTTTTATTTCAGCTATAATCAGTACTTTCCAAGTGACCACAATATTGTAGTCTGCTGCTTTGATAATTCGGAACTTTAAAATTACTGTTGAAAGCCATTTTGTTTGTCAAATTCTGTTCTCACTTACATGCGTGTAATTATAGAGCAACTCCACCTGATTTAAATTCCTTTATTATGAATTTACATCCACTAAAATTGGAACACTGACTAATTTTACTGTAGCAGTAATATTATGGGAAAATTCCTTATCTTTCTAATTCTCATACATATTTGAGTTTTTATTTGATTTGTCTTGATGAGGCAGACAGAGTTCAGACTTACTATGGTTTAGACCCATATAGTTTGGCTTTGTGAAAATTGTTTTTAACAGCATTTAAATGTTGTTAATTTCCAAAATCTCTTTACAGTTTCCATTTTTTCCAAGTAACTGTTTAAACTACCAAATAATAGTACCTGCCAAAATGTGGTTTGGCAGGGTTTATAACTGAATTTTGCCAACAGGAGTGAAACATATGGTAGCAGTTAATTTATTGGTTCTTTTAACCTCAAGGGAACTTTTATAGAGAACATATTACCTTTTATTCTAACATATTTTAAATAAAGGAGCTATTGGCTTGACATTTGATATGCCAATATAGAAGCTGACCCTCAATACCTTTACATTCAATTCAGACTTGTTTAAGGCTAAGAGTAAGAGTGCAAATGTATAAGATTGAACTAGGACTTTTTTTTAAAGTGTCAGATCATCTCTGCATAACTTTAATATGTTTGTGTAACTGAAAATGTTAAAGAAACATTTTCCAGACGAGAATGAATTCCCTCTGTTTTCAAGGAGTTCTTAAAATCCTTTCCTTACTTGTGGGGCACGATGCTTTCAGGTATGTGCATTAGAGGAGGATAATCCCCAAGAGGACGCTTGATAATTGCTTCTAATTCTGATAAGTAGTGTTGCAGTAAGGTGCATTTTTCCTAGCTTCAGGAAGATTGTGTATAAGAAAATGCCTCATTAAATTATGCCTATAGTAAGTATCTTTACTTGAACCCCCTCCCCCCCCCCCCCCCCCCCCCCCATAACTGATTAGTAGTATTTGTTAAATATAAGCTCCTTTGTTTCCCAGTAATGTATATTTTCTCTGTCGCTACTGGCATAGTTAATCTAAGCGATAAAATGCAATGACTCAAAACCTCACGTAGCTAACTGGTTATTTAAAGTAGACTAAACCAGACTACAGTTTTTAAAATGTTTTTTTATTGAGAGAAGAAAGATCTAAATTTCCTTTTGTAATCTTTTTGCAGTTTTGAGACTGAAAACGACAGTTCCTTCTTTGATTATTAATTATTTTTATTATATTTCATATTGTTCAATGATTTACTTCTCTGCATATGTAGATGTAGTGTTTATAGCTTATTTTACATTAAATATGTTGTTAACAAAGTGTCTAATCTCAGAGAGAGCAGGGCAAGATATTGGCTCTGTTGGACTTAGGTGATTTCTCACTGACTTAAGAAGGAGCTGGGATGGGCTTTGTTTCTTGTTCTGTTTGTACAAATGCCTAATGAAATGGGCCAAGGTTTATCTGTGACCAAGGCTCCTACATGCTACAGTAATGCAAATAATTCATAATAGTAATCTGTTTGTTTTGGCAATATTTATTCATCTATTAGTCAAAAATGTGTATGACATGGGGATACTATTTCCTTTTATAAGCTAAAAGTCCAACTGGCATTCAAAAACCATGGTGTAAAGTCATGGCCTCATTGATATCAGGTGAGCTAAGGTAAAGGGAAGTTTCTGAGATAATCTCAGCAAGTATGGGAAAGGAAATATTGGGCATAATGAGACCCTGCCTGTAGTGATGCAGTGCTTAATAAAGCAAGAGAGTAGGAGGAGAGGGTTGCTACTTAAGTGTGAGCATCCTTTTTGCCCAGCTCCCTGAGCCTCAAAACCTCTTTCCTTTATGTATCTCCTTCCCCTCATGCCTGCACATCTGCAAGAGTAGCAGCCTGGGTTTTGAAAAAATAGTTCTTTTTTACATTCACTTCTGCTGCTTTGTCAGCTACTCATAGTTTCCATCTGACTTTCCAAGAGGGACTACCTGGAACTGTACAAACTCAGGGCCGACATTCTTAAGTCACGTAACTGTGAAATCAGTTTGGTCATATCTGCTGTTGGTTTTAAATTTTCTCCCATTACTTCTGAAAATAGTTTGATTTCTGTTTCTTTCATCTTGCAGAATACCTGTGTTGTCTTACATTTTCTAATCCAGTGTTCTTTTATCAGAATAATGCATACCTTATTTTATGCAGTTTCCACTGGATGCCTTTTAGCTGCATAGAATCACAGAATGATAAAGTTGGAAAGAACCTCAGAAAATCATTTAGTCCACGTTGGCTAGCCTGTTACATGGGTGCTGCAAGTGGTGTAGGTAGCCTCTCTTTGTGGCATGTAGTAGATTGGGGAGGTGACAGGTAGCAGAGTGGCACATAAGATAGGGAGCAAAAAGCAGCACATCAAATCTTGGAGCACGAGCAAGAAACAGAAAGCAGACTTGATCAGGGAGCACAGGGCTGCGGCGGAAAGCTGTGGAGGAGGCTGGGTAAGAGAAAGGGATGAGAGTGGCACTCGGGGAGGGTGCAGAACTAATTTGTGGCATGCCTGCCAAAAATGTTGGCCCCCACAGATCTAGTCAAATCCCCTGCTCAAGGCAGAAGCATCCCTGGCTAATTATCCTGGTCAAGTGTTTTACATTTACTTTTAAAAATTTAGGAGGATTTTCCTCTTCTGTGTCACTGTGCATGTGTGGGAGGATCAGCAGAATTGGGAATGAAGTGTTGTAGGAAATGGGAATGGCTTTACTTGTTTAAAAAGAAAAATAAGCAGCATTATTTCTAAGATGACACAAAATGTTTAGATTTTCCCATTTGTTCATTTCAATTAATAATTAGGTGGGGTAAGAAATCATGCTAAAGAAACAATGTGTGATTTATTTAACTGATGCTTGTATTCAAGGAGTAACTTTAAACTGATTTGTAGATTATTGATAATTAATTCTGATTATTCTGCTATTATGACAAATTTAGAACTAATTTTTTGAAGAATGATTGTATACAGAAAGGGGGGGCAGCTGAAGATAAATAGAACTTTTTTTATAATATCAATTTAAAAGCACCTATTGAAATTAAAAATAAGTGTCTGTGCTTTCAAACTGGTAATCCTATATACAAATGTATGTGCAAAATATCAGGTTTTTGAAAATTTCAAGAAAAAGTTTTTACAGTTTCTCCTTGATAAATGTAGCTGTTGTTTTTTGACAGAATGTAAAGTATGTGTTTTCCTTTATTCCTTCTAAATTCTCTTGCTCCTTCAGAAGATGATCTCTCTAACCATTGTCATGGGCAAATTAGTCCTCTCTTTGACTCTAGAAAACTCCTGTGTAGTGGAATCACAGTTGTCTCATTGTGATGGAGGGCTTGGTTGGAGCAGGGACCGTCCTACATGCCAGCCCCACATGGCTGGAGAAAGGCCCAGCTCTTGATCAAGATTATTTTGACTTTTCTAGAAGGCAAAGTAGATATGCACTTTATAGACCAGTTATTCTTAACCAGGGTGCTGTGGCATCCTCAGGTTCCCTGAGATCCTTCCAAGGGTGCTGTGAGGTGCTACACAGTGTTAGCACTGTTAGATGCGGAAACATGATTCACATGAGAAACCCAGAGATTTCAAATAGGAATCCATACTGTCAAAAACATTTTGACCTGCTGTGTTTTTTCTGAGTTTTTTTGCAACAAAAGAATTGTCGTCTTATTTTTTGTAGTGAAAAAACAAGTGAAAACTAAGAACTTGCATTTTCTGAGGGTATCTGGAGTCCTACCAGGGGTGCCTTGAATCTAAAATGGTTGAGAACCACTGTTACAGACCAACTAAATCAGAATTGTATAGCATAAGCTTTCGCAAGCAGAGGGCTTACTTTATCAAATGCCGAGAAGGGACTGCAGGAAGCAGAGCTTCTAAATAGAAAGCAATGATTAGAATACAAAGGATAGGGAAGAGGGGGAGGAAGAAGGTGGGGGCACTGCCGAGAGGCAAGGGGGGTAGGAGAGAGAAGAAAGCAGTTAACCCTTTGAGGGACATAGGAGTTATAAAATCCAGGTAATGGGATGAGAATTTGTAGTCTTGGTTCTGACCATACTTTGTTTTGAAAGTTTTGTTGTCTAAAAAAGCCACTCTGAGGTCAGCGATGGGGTGTCTGGAAGTTTAAAGTGTACTGCCACAGGCTTGTATGTCTTTCTGAAATCAATGTCAGATCAGTATTCATTTAGTCTTACATATAGGAATCTGTCCGATGTAGACAGGAGAGAGAGACTGTAAGCAGGTGATGGCATATATTGACTATTCTAGTATTTGTGTGAGGAAGGAGTCAGAAGAAAGATTCCTGTCTCTGTATGTGTGCTTCTGGTTTAGTTAGTGTGGATATGATCCAAAAAAATTAGAAGCAAGCTTGCTTGCTTTACCAATGTTGAGAAAAAAGTGTGGATTATTATAAGTAACATTTTTTCCTGATTGTGGTTTTACTCCTCGCAGATATTAATCACAGTGTGACTAATCTGTTCCTGTTTGCTCTGCTGAAAAAGATTAAATACCAAACAGAAAACCCCTTATAAGATGAAAACAAAATACTTTTATTTTGTAATGTGTGTGATGAAAGCACATTATGTCACAGTGATGTAGAATTAGCTTTTTTTTAATAATGACTTGGCTTGTGAAGTAAGTCTATATCTCTCTAAGGACCAGTTCCAAAGTTTGCTGAACTGTGTGCAAGTCATTGCAGTCATTACTTACACTCTGAATAAGTCTTTTCAAGTAGATCAGATGTGGGCATGGGATGCTTATCGTAACCATGCATTATACAAGTGTACATTGTTAAATATAGTTTAATTTTCTGTACTCTTTTTGCTTTGTATATTTGTCTCTCTTTAATTTCGTAAAACTTTAACAAAAGTAAAGAAAATAGAAAAATAGTTCAGACTCTTTCCAATCCTAAATTTATCCTTCAGTAATCTGATAGATTCCAATGCTTTGCTCTATTTCTTATTAGTTAGATGAATCACATTTATTTACAGACTAAGGGAAAGAAAAAATGCCACTCTGGGCACATCCAGACAAGCATGCACATGCAGTATGCAGTGCCACAGACCTGTTTGCAGTGCCACAAACAGCATGCACCTCACATGCAGGCATTCGCTATGCTGCTAATTTGCAGTGCAGTGGGTTTTTTGACACTGAGAGGTCCTGGTGTAAAAAAAAAAAACTGACTGAAAAAAGCAGGGTGGTGCACGTGATGGCAGCATGTGTCACCTGAAACTGGAGCTGAGCTGGCCAGGGCCATGCTCTGGCTGCAGGCCAGGCTTTGTGCTCTGGATCACTGCTGTTGGAGCCCCCAGGAGGCCCCCAGGACCCCAGGTAAGGCTGCTGGGGCCAGTCCAGGTGCTGGCCCCAACCTCCCCTACCCTACTTAGGGCAACTTGCTGTGTGCACAAGTATGTACTGCTGTTATTTGTCCCTGGGGAAACACACATGCACTCGTCTAGATGTGCCCACTGTATCTAAAACTGGCAAGAGTACTTCTAATTGAACACCCCCTTCAAACTTTTCTAGGCCTGGCGCACACTTCAGAGATTTTTTGTGCTATTGTTTAGCACCAATTGCTATGTGTAGAGTACAGGAGCATATTTTTGAAAATGTAGTCTTTATCCAAAACAGTCATCAATGCAAATCAAACACATGCATGGTGTATTTTTCGCTCATACAAGTGTGCCATATACAATAGCAAATCATTTCACAAGGCAGAAGATACTTGTTCAATGTAAAATGATTTGCCTGAGTTTGCCCTTGCCCTTGTATCTATAGCTCAGAATATGCAACTGAAATATGAAAGAGTATGTTTGGTCTGAAATAGTTAAGTTCTTTACTTAATTTTTCTGATTCAAACAGCTCATGCAAAAATAGGAAATTCAAGTTAAACTATGCTTTATACTGGTAAAATAACTATTTAGATCCCAATCCTTCAGTTATGTCCACTGGTTTGGGTTCACATAAAATCTTATATAAGTCAGTTTTATGTTCTGGAGAAAGATGCCCAATAAAAATGAAAAAAAAATATTTGAAATAGTGTCTTTCATAGTTGTGGTACTTCAAAAGATTTCAGAAAAAAGTAGAAATTAGATAGTTGTAGTTTTATGTTTAGTGTTCTAGCTTATGGTTATATTTATCTTTTCCTAGAAGGCTGTTCTGTTTCACAAACTAAGCAGATTTGGACTGTAGTAAGCCAGTACTTGGATGGCAGGCTTCCGGAAAAGTTAATTATTAGAAATATGGTATTGACCCATTGCCTCAAAATGATGGTGGGAAAGACTGTTGATGCTGCAGGTGCCATTTTTCAGTTTAACTGTAAAACAGTGGTCCTGATTGCTATTAGATATTATATTATGACCATTCCTGGTTCCTGCTGCAAATACTATTTATGCTTTTTACATTAAACAGTCATTGGGAGGAAAACAGCAGAAAAAACTGAGAAGGAGAAACTGGAACCCAGGACTTAGTGCCCTAACCACTAGCCACAGAGTAGATTTGCTCCCTATGGCCTTTCTTCTGGTTTATTAGTCTTGCATTCTTGACTGCATAATGCCATAGCTTCAACAGGAAGGGTAGTTTGTTCCCATTCCAGCCTTGCCCATAGTCTGGTTTGGAGGCGGACATTCCTCTGCGGGGTAGAACATGTGGGTTTGAATCCCCTTAGGATGAAGAGAACCAAAATCTCCTAGTTCTTAAAGAAATGCTCTAATGACTATTAGATAAAAGGTGGGCAAGTACTCTGAATGAAAGTAGACATGGCAGCTGTGTTTTGTGCTGAACTCAGTGCTGCTGGCATGTGTTTGGTGTGTCTGGAGCATGTTTATAAGCCCTTCATAGAACTTAGGCACCTATGTCTAGTTTCTGCAGAGCCAGCCTTAGGGAAAGTGGCATCCCAACTTGTATTTTGGTGTCATTTCTTCCCTCCCCTCCCTCCATCAGAGGCAGGCAAGCAGGGGTGCAGGGCACAGTCCGGTGGGGAGGCGGAGCATGAGCATAAGCTGCATGTTTGTTTGTGTGTGTGCATGCATGTATGGTGCGTTCCTGTGCGCCTGTGGCACCCTGGGTAAACTTGTATTTTTGCACCTTTAGGTGTTGTCCTGAGCAGTGGCTGGAGGCGGGGGGTATGGGCTGGGCTGAGCACTGCTCCTCCTTCCTGGCATATGGATCAGCCAGGGTTGGGGGTAGAGCACAGCTGTAACTGTGGGCTGCTCAAGTGTGTGTGTGTGTGTGTGTGTGTGTGTGTGTGTGTGTGTGTCCCATGGAACCCTGGGTGGTCACCCATGTTACTCACCCCAAAGGCTGGCTCTGAGTTTCTGTATTTCAGTATGGCTTAGGCAGGGGTTATGGACTTGCTACACAGACTGAGGCAGCTCTAGACATGAAACCAGAAATTCCTAGGGACCTTGTAAGTTCAGACAGTCCCTGGGTAACAGTTTTTTTAATAGTTTTGAACCTAGGTAGAATTTAGATGCATCTTTTCAGTCTGGCCCAGTGAGCTTAACTTTCCAAACCCATCTTTGACAACTTTGGCCTACCATTAGTCCTATTGAGGTTATAGTTTTGAAGAAATACCATTGATCATTACAGTAATTTCCATCTAGTCTGCTGCTTCTCTGAAGGAGAGATTTCACTTTGCTCCCAAGAGCTATAATATTTAATCTATTTGTCTCTGTGTACTACTGTAGTTAGTCTTGTGCTGGGGTGGCAAAGTCACCCCCTGGTGACTGCCTGGACCCTGCTTTGTTTGCTCCGTCTAGCCTCTCGAGGTCCCAACCACCCTGTTTTCTCGCTTGCTACACATTGATCTTATGATTGGACAGAGAGGCTTCCCCTAGAGGGCAAGGGAGTTTTGGGTGTTAGGCCCTTGTCTGAGCTGAGGCCCCCTGGCCTTGGCCCACTTTACTCTGGCTTGGTCCCTCCGCCTGAGGTCCACTGTCTTAGGACCGTAGGGTCCTGGGCCCCAGCTCAGCTGTCTCAGGCTCTGGGCCCCTCGGCCCCTTGCTTTGTCCTTGCAGGCTCTGGGCTTGCTCCCCCAGTCTTTGCTGTCCAACACTATAGTCCTTCCACTAGCAGCCTAGATTCTTCGAAGGGTCTAGGACCTAGGGTGTCCTTGGCACCCTTCTCAGTGGTCGCCTCTGCTCCTACATCCACAACCCAGTCCTCCAGTATTTAAACACAAATGAAAAGATATGAGCAACTGTTCTCCACAAAAGTCTGCCCAGCTTGGGTTAACACCACACGGTGGCAAAACTACCATGCAAGGCCCCAAAATACTTTTTTTGGCTGCCTGGTAGTACAGGAGCTTGGAGTCCTTCCTTCTTGTCCATTTAGGCCCTGCTCTTCCCTGGAGCTCTGCTTCCTGTAGCCTGCAGGGGCAGACTGTCCCACTCGCTTCAGGTCCTGGGCTTATGTCTCTCTCCAGGTTACCTGACTCACTACTTCTGCCCCAGGCCTGTCAATCATTAGCTGCGCTTGGGGCAGTTGGCCATTTTTTTCAAAGGCCTTCTGCCACTTTGTCCAAGAGTCTGGAGCCAGCCAGCTGATCCTTGGCTCCCTCTCTCCTTTAGTTATGGGTTTATGGGGTAGGTGCCCCATTACATCTACCTTGACTGGGTGTAAGCTGGAGTCACAATCTCATGGACTCCTGATCAAGAAGCGAGTTACCAGGCAGAAGCAAAGTAACAAAAATAATGGAATGCTGAAATCGTGATTATAAATTGAGAGAGGTTTTACAGCAGTTAGTAGCAATGAATAGACATTCATTTCCACTGGTAGAAATCTTTTTGGGAGAGACAGCATATAGATGTTCAGTTTGCAGCTGCCCCCTGTCCCCTGCTTTCCCCGCCTTCCCTGGATTAAGGTGATCCCAATCTGGGACGGGTGTGGGAAGCGGTGTGTGCTCCACTACTTCCAGTCTCCAGGAAGAGTGAGACAATGGGGAAAGACCTCCCTCCCCCACATACCTTCCCCAGAATTAGAGGTCTGAGAAATGGGTGGGGAGCAGCATCCGCTACTCTACTCCTTTCTGCTCTTATATCAAGAGAACTTCATGTATAATCTGTAAAATGGTGGTTCTCAAGGCACCCCTTGAAAAATCCTAGCAGCTAGCTTTCATTCATTTCTTGACTGTAGAGAAATAATAGAGCAGTTCTTCTGTTGCAAAGAACTTAGAAAGACAACAACAGGTCAGCATGTTTTTAACTGTATGGATTTCTATTTGAGATCTCTGGATTTATCTTGTGAATCATGTGTAGATGCTTGCACATCAAATATGCTAATATTGGACAGCACCCTGTGGGGCCCTTAAAATGATCTCACAGCCCGCAGGGTGCCATGGCAATCTGTTTGAGAATCAGTGTTGTAAAACCCAGTTCAAAAATGGCTTGGAGACAGAGTTTCAGTATGGGGAAAAGACTTATAATAATCTAGAACCAGAAGAGTGAAAAATACCTCTAGCCTTTACAACACAAGAAAAAATGAATGTTATTATCTTAAGATAAATTAGGCCAATTTGCATTGTCTATTCCAGCAATCTCTGGTTCAAGTCAAAATTAGTCCCTCACCTTGTGTACATGAGCATTATAAAATTTACCCCTACTGTTTTTCCCCCCAAACCATTTAAAAACTCATATGGTAAAAGGTAGCAGGAAAAGGCATAACATCCAATAAGTATGTAGTGTTATGCAATTCTTGTAAAACTAAAATACATTAATTCCAAAATATGGCTAAAAACCCACCATTTTGATGGTTGGTATGGTATAGTTTTTCTTTTCATTCTATCAACTTTCATATCGTTAGGAAGATAAATCAATATTAATGACTGATATGATAAATACATCTTAAGTGAATAATAACTGTTTCCACAGATAATCCCATTAGGTCTTAGGTAGTGAGATATGAAAATAAGTGTAGATTACTCTGAAAATAAATTCCTTCTCTACTTAATTGTGAAAACATTTAATTCTGGGTTATGCATTTCATCCATGACAACCTCACAAATGCCGATGATTAGACAAAAAATAGGATATCTTATCCAGCTGAAGGTGTTTGCTAACTCTAAGAAACAGAACACTGAATGAAATTAGGCCCTAACAAGTAAGAGAAGAAAAATCTCTCTCTCTCTCTCTCTCTCATACACGCACTTTAAAATACATTTATTTACATTAAGACTTCACTGGGTGCATCTACATGTGTGTGTTAATGCACAGTAGACTATTTTACTGCGCGATAAAGTGTCACTTAAAAAATCTGACATTACGCTAACACACAGTAAAATAGTTAATACTGCACATTAAATGTCGCCAAAAAAGCAGTCAAATGTGCTTAGTGTAGCCTAATACTAATTAATTTAGTACCTCACATTGGAGATACTAAATTTAATGTGCAATAGAAAGGCATTAAATTTCCTCATAAGTCGTCTCTTTTCCTCCTAAGTCATGTGCCCCAGCCCCCAAAACATTTTTGTTGCCCTCTGCTGGACTCTCTCCAATTTCTCCACATCCTTTCTGTAGTGGGGGCCCAAAACCGAACACAGAACACCAAATGTGGCCTCACCAGGGCTGAATAGAGGGGAGTAATTACTTCCCTTGATCTGCTGGGAACACTGCTACAAATGCAGCCCAGTACGCTGCTAGCCTTCTTCGCAACAAGGCATACTGTTGGCTCAAATTCAGCTTATTCCTCTGTAACCCCCAGGTCCTTTTCTGCAGAGCTGCTGCTTAGCTAGTTGGTCTTCAGTCTGCACTGGTATATAGGATTGTTCTGTTGCAAGTGCAGGACTTTGCACTTACAAAAAACTAGAACTCTTGGTTTCAAAATGATCCCAACAAAACCAGCCCCAGGACTAACCCCTGGGGCACTCCAGTTGATACTGGCTGCCAACTAGAAATCAAGCCATTGTTATACTACCCTTTGAGCCTGATGATCTGGCTTTCTATCCACCTTACAGTCATACTTCCTTAGCTTGCTTGTGAGAATGGTGTGGGAGACCATATCAAAAGCCTTACTAAAGTCAAGGTATATCATGTCCACCACTCTCCCCTGCATTCACAGAACCAGTCTTCTCCTCATAGAAGGCAATCAGATTGATAGGGCATGACTTGCTCTTTCTGAATCCATGCTGACTGTTCCTAATCACCTTCTTTTCCTCTAAGTGCTTAGAAATTTATTCCTTGACAACCTGCTCCATGATTTTTCCAAAGACTAAGGTTTTTCCAGGGACTGAGGCTCACTTGTCTGTAGTTCTTTGGATTCTCACAGGTTCACAGAACCTGCTCTGGGCAGGAAAGACTCACTGGCCTCACTATTGTTTGCTTAGCAGTGTCCCTGTCTAAAGCAGGCTCTACTGAGAGCCTGAGGTACAAGTCAATAAGCCAAGCAATAGAAAATGCTGAGTAGAGGGGGTTGTGTCTGAAATTTGTCTTCTCCAGATATTAGGTAGCCAACTCTGGGCTGTAGGTAGTGCTTCTTGCTCAAGTTCCCAAGCCCAGAATCTTCCTCCCACCTTCCAGAAGAGTGTCTTACCCACCAGACTATAGGCAAGACTGGGTTTAAAGCATCTCCTGTTGACATTGTGCAGCTGTATAACAAGGAACACAAGATTCATGGGATCAAAGAACAGCAAGCAAGAGTAAGCATGACTTGCTTGCTGCTTAATGAGAGGCAAGAGGTGAGGGGGAGGTAGAATGTTGACTTCCAGTCCTTCCACCAAAGCCTGTTTTTGCATCTTAAATTAAAAAGCCATTGGAAAAAATATATAAAAGTCCTGTGATGAAGGGCCATAATCCAGAATGTTTTCCCTTCTTCTGAATCAGTTCTCTAACTACTGGGCTGCAGAACCGTACCTCATATTGTGCTGTTTCATTCTAGCCCCATTCATTTTGCATTCTTTCTTGAACAGTTGCATAGGATGGAGGGCAGGCATTCTTTTTGGAGGTTGAAAATGTGGGTTTGAACCCTCTTACATTGAGGGCAGCATGGAACTTGGGAATCCCACTTGTGAGTTCTCTCACTGTTGAGTTGTGTAACAGGGTGGGTGAGGCCAGTATCATCACCATGGTTTTAAAAATAAAGCAATCACAATTGCCTTTTTATGAGGGTCTAAATCTTGTCAGCATATGTTAGACATCTTCAAAGCATACCTAACAGATCAGGAGCCTACACCTTAGGGGGCATAGGCAAAAGAATACCTTTTTCCTGGATTCCAAGTCTTCAGTTTTCAGAGAGGAAAGAGCCAGGCTTCTCACACTAGATCAGTTCTGGGCATGTGCAGAAACAGAAATCTAAGCATCTAGAGAATTGTAGCATGAAAGAGGGAGATAGCTTATGAGATTAGGTATGGAAGTAGTAGCAGAACAGAGGCTTTTTATTATAATAATTTTGGACTGAAGCCTAAAGTCTGCAAATTTAGGGCCTAAATTCTGCCCAAGTCTTGCTTTTGGCACCTACATGAGGTGCTATGTCACTGTAGTGACATAGTGTTGGCGAACACAAACCTTGATGCTGCTGCTACTGCGCAATAGGGTTGGAAACAACCTGTGTGGCACTGGGACTGTGCAGTACCAGCAGTAACAACTGTGCAGTCGGGCGCATGTGTAGACATGCCCACAGTGTCTTATTGGATCAAAGACTACCTTTAGCCATTCTTCATTTAAGCCTGGAACCAAAATCCAGTGAGGAAGGCAGCTGAAGGCTTTCCCTAGATTTCATTAGGTACTGGATTTTCAGTCCTTATACTGATACAAATCTAGAAAAACTGTTATAGTTGAGGTATTCCACATATACACTAGAATGAGTAGAAAGTAGAAATTTAATTTAGTATCTTGAATCAATGTTTTGTATTCATGACATCACTTTCAGTATTACTTTATCATTGTAATAATTGTTATTCAAATATGTCCCTTTTAACTCTTGTTGGCAAAGGCTGTTGCATGTCTGTAAATGTGTATATTTGTTATTGATATAAATTCAATACAAAAGAAAATGTAATAGAAAATCACTTTGCCAGAAACAGTGAGTACTTCTTTCAAAGTTTCTTTGATATGCTGGCATGCTATTGGTTAAGATAGGTTTTTATTTGTTTCTAAATACTCAGTATTATAATATAGTTTAATGGTGGTGTACTTTAGTACTCTGGTTAAGATAACAAAATATACACACAAACTCACACTTACATATAGTATAGAGAAACAGTGTGTTTTTATATAGGGTTGTGCAATGTACAGTGCAGGCATACATAATATATGATAGGCTTATGTGTGAATATATAAGATATTTGAAGTGATTCAATAATGTATTTCTGGAATCTTAGACTCCTTACACATAATTTTAAGTTCTTAAAATAATCTTGTGAAAGTGCTGCTTTTATCTTTTCTCTGCAGTGATGAACTTTTATGTTGGAGAGTGTTGAAAGTACCCTGATAGTAAAGCTTAGATTTTTGTTTTGTTTGGCAGTACACTTCTGTTTAGAATTCCTTTAATCTATCTATTCCATGCTTTTATATTCATCTTGATAGCTGAAGGTTTTGTGAAGGATTTTTCTTTATATATGAACTTATTAAACTAATAATGCTCAAAAGTCAGGTTTTTCTATTCTTTTCTTTTCTTTTCTTTTTTTTCTTTTTCTTTCTTTTTTTCTTTTCTTTTCTTTTTTTACTTTGCAAGATGGACTCTTGAATGAGCTGTTAAATTTCTATTTGCCTGTCTTGAGACTTTTTGGAAAATAAAAAATAATTTATATGGTAGATCTAAAGTTACATTAAAATTGCTTATGCCCTGTCCCAGGCATTTTAAGTGGGCCATCTGTCTAAACATCTCTCTCTTTTTTTCTGATCATTTCCTCGACTTATTCATGAGCCATGGGAGGGCTCCTTTGTAGTCTCCATGTAGCTGGTTCAGTCTACCCCCACTGAATACATCTATGTGCTTGCATAACATATCTTTTCACAGTGCTGAAAATTCTCTGAACTTGGTTCAGATGAATGGCCCACTTTCTGAAGGTCTTTTTTTTTTCCCCCTGCAAAGATTTGTATGCAGAAACTGACCTCAGTGGCTACAGAATCCAGCACATTATTCTTGATCATTTTACAGGCCACCTGCTGTGAAAGTTATGATGAAGGATTTCTTAATGATTCTTTGACCATTAACATTGTTTTAAGTCAGTATTTCACTTTTATTTAACTGCTGAATAGGTAATTGCACAATTGAAAAACAGCTTTACTGTGTGTCACATAATGTGGTTTTCAAATGCTTATAATCCTTGATAATTGGAGAATTTGTTATGATAGTTTGGACATTTTGTATTTACCTAAAGGATTATATAGCAAAAATATAAAAAGTAAAGAGTATTTGCAAGACTTTTTTTTAGAACATACAGTTCACATTTTGAATTGTATGCAAAGAAATCTATACTCAATTTTGTGACCCTTTAGAAGCTGGTGACATTTATGATAGCCCATTACATCATCATCAGCAATCAGGAGAGATGAATTTATTTGCCATGAACTACAGAAAATTGTAGTTTTATTGAGTTCCTCCTTTCTGATTGGTTGGTGACAATCAAACTGGACAGGCCTGGGGCAGAACTATTACTTGATTTACTTTTGTGAATATCTGCTTTCCCTGGTTGTTTGTTTTGACTAGAATAGATACTAGTTTTAACTAATATCTTGTTTTCCAGGCACACAGTAAGTGTGTGTCGATCTAAAATTTTATCAGTTGACAGTTTCTCACACTGAAAACATAGCCAAGAAAACAAGTAGTATAATTGCTGCTGTTATGTATAATGTAGAGTAAAAGTTTTTTTTCTGTGGGGACTGGCTGGAGAGGCCCCATGCTATATTATATGAGCATATATAATGGACAAGAATATTTGTTAAATTTAGGCTAATGTCAGAAATCTACAAGATGTAAATCAAATTATGGATAACTTTGCCCATTATACTGTTTAAAATAATATTGAGCTAGAAAAATATGAATAGAACTGACTTTAGGAATTGGTGTCAATTTAATTCATCCCTTTAGCTTCTAATTTAGCTTCTGTAGCTCTTAGAAAGAGGTTCAAAATATGAAGGCTCAAAATTACCTTACTTGAATAATAATTGCATGGTTGAAGGAGACATACCTATTCATAGTGCCTCTGATCCTCTCTACTGCTGCTCCTCATTTCCTTCTCCTCTGCATCCTCCTGAAATACCCATCTCCAGGGAGAACAATGCTAACTCCTCCCCGCATACTTCAGCCTAGCTTCCACCAGTGCTTGCCTACTCTCAGCACATGTGTTTCCATCTGCTTCCAGTAACCTCAGTCCAAAGCCAACCAATTCTTTTCTGCTATTTTAGTTGTCCGAAAGGATTGCATAATTTGCTTGAACCCTGTCAAAGGAACTTTGTGTAGATTTTGAGTTAGAGATGAAAAAAAAGTTAAGCCCTACAACTTGTAAATGATGCTGTATGCATTTTTATAAACTAAAATGTAAAATGGAAGAAAGTTTAACTCCTTTTTTGTATGTCTTTCTAAAAAACTTTTCCCTTGGTACAAATGTGTCAGATTTCAGCACAGAATAGTTTGACAGTGTTATAAACTGTAGGAAGTGTTCCTCAAGAATAGAAATACCTTGTATACCTTAACTATCAGCAATGCTGTATGTGCTGCATAAAATATGTAAAAACTCAAGTACATATTAGTAATTTCCATATTACAAGTTACAGAGGCATGTAATAGATGCAGTTGATTGCCCAGTTTCCTTGAACCTTCAAGGTTCAGAATAGTCCCTCCCATTCCTTTCATGAGTAGCCAAGGAGAAGCAATTCATGATGATCATGGTAGAACATCTGTGTTGGAGCTGGACCATCCTCGCACATTCTGTTTTCTGAGTAGATCTGAAATTAGCTTGTTGAAAAGAAACCATGTCCTGAGTTGTCTAGCAATGAAGATAATTTTTCAGGGTGTTGCAGCTAGCTATGCCTACCAGTGAATGCCCAATGGCCTGTAGTTCTTAATCGAGAAGGGGCCCCAAAATCTGGGTCAGAAGGTGGGGAAGAGAGTCTTGCCCAGGGTAGAGAGAATACTGTACTTGAATATAAGACAAGGTTTTTTCTCCCCATTTAACATGGGGGGGGGGGAGTGGGGGAGTAGGGCTGATCTTCAATTTGAGGCAGTAGTGGGGCAGGCAGCTGCTATGGCTCTGGCTCCAGGGGTTGTGGGTGGCACTGCAGCTGTGGCCTGTCCCCCTGCTGCCTCTGCCCCCCTGCCTGGGGACATGGAACGTCTTTTTGCTCCAGCCCCAGCCCCAGCCCGGCCCAGTAACAGTAGTGGCACCAGTTTGGGCCAAGCCCTGGAGTTGGGGCTAGAGCTGCCACATCACTGCCACTGATTGCTACAGAGCTGGGCAAGGGCCAGAACACGTATGCTCTGCATCCTAGAATGGAGCGGGAACAGAGCCTGCTGGACCCAGAGCAAGAGTAAGTGGCTGGGGGAGGGGGAAGAGGCTGAAGTGGGGGAAGATGGGAAGAAGGGAGACCTGAGGCTGTGGTGGGGGAGCAGGCATAGGCGGGGTCAGGCACGGACAGGCAAGTGGTGAAAGGGACAGAGGTAGGGGACAAGGTGTGGAGAGGAAGGGGTCAAGCTGCTTGACCCCCCCCCCC
>NW_005842241.1:251095-266050 GCF_000455745.1 Alligator sinensis | reverse complement strand
CCCCGCCTGCCCACCTCCCACAGCCTCCTTCTACTTTCTGCCCCTCTGCCACTGTTTTTCCTGCTTCAGCAATGTGGGGGATGAATTTAAGATGATCCTCCAATAATTAGATTCTGTACATGGAAAATTATAACAATTTATACATTTTCCATGTGTGGTATCTAATTAGGGGTACGGGTCATCTTAAATTCAGGGTTGTCTTGGTTTTGGGTGAATATAGACATTTTTTCCTTATACCACCTGAATCCCAGATATCATCCAAAAATCCTTTTTATTGTGACTTTCTATTTTCAGTGCAGTTCACAAACTTCATTAACTTCCCTTTTGAGACTAAGCGGCTATCCTTAGGTTGGACATTATGGGCATATGCATAGAAAGAAATCCTAGTTGGAGGACACGGCGGGTTTATCTGTATGATGCAAGACATCACTATGTTGAGATATGTCAGCACAAGTCTCTGCACTCTAGCTCCTGAACTGGAATCTGTCTAACAGTTTTAGTGCCATGCTGCCTGTGGATAAATAAAACTTACTTTTTTCAAATTCTGGTTCAGGAGCTAAAGCATGCAGAAGTTACATGGAGCATCTCAGCATGGCAATACCTTACACTATATAGACATGTCCCATAGCACTAAATGACTCATTTGAAGGAAATTAAATTAATTAAAAAAAATGTTTAGGTTTCACATGAGTTAATTTCCAAATCCCTCTTAGTAAATACAACTGCAGCTTACTGTTCCAAAGTGAAAGCCATCTTGATTAGCTGATCTGGAAAAACCTCTTTCAACCATGGTTCCTCTTGCTATTCCATTGCTAGAATACAACCATGGTTCCTCTTTCTATTACATTTCTGGAGAGGAGGGCAGTTCATAGACATCTTTTATACAAGAAATGCCTGTTGCAATTTTCCTGGTTTCTGCAGTTCCAGGAACCAGGAAAATTGCAACAGGCATTTCTTGTATAAAAGATGTCTATGAACTGCTGTCCTCTCCAGCAATGTAATAGAAAGAGGAACCATGGTTGTATTCATGGCAGCCTGAAATCCAGGCAAGCACTGATATATAGGCATGCTTTTCAGGAGGTTTATATTCTGTTTGGGGATGCTGTTGACAAAGCTCAGCAAGACAGAAGAGAATAAAAATAATTTCTGCCGGACAGCAAGACTTTCTTCTTTGGCTGTCAGATTTGTGAGCTCATTTCCAATCAAATGTAATATGAGCAGGACCAAGCCAACAGCGTGATTAAGAATCTGATACTAACAATGAAACCAATCTTCTGATGCATGTGAGATGAAGACTTCACGTATTTTACAATAGGTAGGGAAATTTCACTGCCAGCTGTTGTCAGTCTTGTAGAATTTGGCTTGACCCAAACAAAAACCTACTTAAATTCCAGGAAACGCAGAAAGATTATTACACTGTTAACCACCTGTTAGCTAGCCATGAAATTTCTATTTCACTTCTTCAGTATCTACCAAAATATTTGAATGATCATAGCTGTGGTTGTCTAAATCATTGTCTAAATAGCTGTGGTTGTCTAAAGAATTGTGTGATATATAGGGACTTCAAGATGGAGACCACGAGAAATGCCATTTGCCCCCATGAACCAGGGTTATTTCCTCACATTGTTTTTTATTGGCATTTATTTATACTTCCTAGAATACTGACCTCAGAGTGGGAAGAAATCATGTTTAATAAGTTTGTTATTTGCAGGCTTTGTGGATAGGGATATTACTTTATGTAAGGAAACTGGGAAGCTGGGGTTGGCCATACTTGAAAGGAGATGGTTATGAAACCAATGTCAAACTTTTAAGAAATGACTAGCAATTCTGCTTCTTTTTGCAGTTTCTTACTTTGACATATCTTTAAGGGGCTGAATTTCCAGGAAGTGCTGGGCCACCTGTTCCCTGAGAATTCACATTCCTTTCATTTGTTTTAAGTTGAGCACCCAAAATAACTAATCTCTTTTGAAAATTTTGGCCAAGTTCTAGCAGTGAACAACTCCTGTTGGAAGGGTCCAAGGAGCCAGGCCATTTAGGGTGAGAGAAGTGCTCACAATAGTTCTTAATGTGGCTGTCAAATGATTAAATAATTTGATCGCAATTAGTTGTGCAATTAAAAAAAATTAGTCGCAATTAATTACAATTTTAATCGCACAGCTAAACACTTGAAATTATGTGCAGAAAAATTCAAAGGTATGCAAAATTATGCAAGTACTTTGTATGGTTGGGGAGTGGGTGTGGGGAGGAATTTTATGCAGGTGTGGGGGCTGTGTGTATGTGGGGGCACTTGGAGCCTGGGGAACGGGGTTCCCACATACCCTGGCAGGATGTGATGTACTGTGGATCAGGATTGAGGGGTAGCAGCAAGGCTGGCTGGGGCTGTGGCTTGGGAGTGAGGGGCAGACAGACACCTCCCAGCAGGTAAGTCTGTGGAGGGTGAGGTGTGTGGGGGAGGGAAGGGGCAGGGGGGCAGATTGAGGGAGGGAGTGGGGCATGGGCTGAGATGAATGGGGCCCTGGGGCTGGGGTGGGTTGTGGGACAGAGCTGCGGGTCATCCAGGGGTGCAGGGGGGGGCTCCTCTCTTTGCTGTGTGCACCCTCGGGGGGGCATGTGCCCCCCAGATTTGTGTGTGGGATGGAGGCGGGCTGCTGCTGCATACTGGGCTCTGCACCCTCCTGCCTTTGCCTCAGGAGCTGTGCAGTGCTGTGCCTCCCACTGCTGGCGCAGCCAGCTCATGGCTCCCAATGCAAAGGCAGCTGGGCACAGAGCCCAATCTGCAGCGGCAGCCTGCCTCCACCCCACACACAAATCTGGGGGTTATGTACCCCTTGTGCCTCCTCTGGGATGTGTGCAGTGGTGGGACCTCCCCCCCCGCCCGCATCCCTGGACAAGCCATGGCTCTGTCCCGTGACCTGCCCCTTTCACTCCAGCCCCTGTCTCTGCCCCATTCCCTCCCACACTGTGGGGGCTTTGATCTGCCCCCCACCACCCCTTCCTTCCCCCATACCCATTCCCCTTCACAGACTTACTTGCTGGGCACTGCTCCACACACTGCCGGGCTGCATTCTTGGCAGCCTGCAGACTGCAGCTATGTGTCTGTTCACTCCCCTCCGGCCCCCTGCAGCCACCTGGAGCCTGTGCCTGGGCTGCCCTGCAGTCCTCTGTGTTGCCACTGCTGCCCCATGGGGTGGCTTGGAGGCAGCAGTGAAATGGAGCCTGGGCACGGACTCCAAAACCATGTGTGCAATTAATGTGTTAAGAAAATTAATGCGAACAATGATGAATGTGTTAATCATGCATGTTAATCACGATTAATTGACAGCCCTCATTCTCAACCATTTCCATGTCCCCTGTGACAATGGAGGATAAAAATTAGGACCTTCTCCCTCATCTAAATATAAACAAGAGGATAATGGCCATAAATCCTTTAAATACGTTTGTGACAGGGTGTATGAAGCACCCTGCCACGAGCAGAACCAGGAAGAATTAGGAGAGGGAAACTTACCTTGGGGAACCAGAGGAACGGTGGCAAGCCCTGATGCAATTCGGATGAATGGAGGTGCTGGCTGGGGCCGTGGCAGACCCAGCCACTGGAAATCAAATGTGGAGAAAAGAGACCAGTGCGGGAAAAGAACAAAGAGAAAGAAAGAATTACCATGCCAGCAAGCATAGAAGGAAGAGCTGGGTCAGGCAGGCAACCAATTGGGAACTGCCATGTGGGACTCAGCTGAAGGGAGGGAGATTTAAAGGACCCTGAGGGAGCACCTGGAGGAGGACAGAAGAAGAAAGGGAGCAGAAGGAAGAAGAAGAGAGAGCAAGCAAGTGAAGGAGAGCTGGTAGAAGACCCAAGGGTAAGCTCTGACCTTGCTACTTACTAGACGAGGTCTAGGAGGGAGCAAGAGTCGGCAAAGAAGTCTGAGCAACCAGTGAGTCTAAATTTGGGGGGTAAAGGGAAGTACTCGGGGGACCTAGAAGAAGAGGGAAGCGAAGGGGACTGCTACTCTCCCAGAGGAGAGAGAAGAGGAAGAGGATGCCAGCCACAAGAGGGTGACGGGGGGGAACCTGAGCAAGAGGTAGCTGTCTTGGGACCTGTGCAGGGAAGAATGGGGCAAGCAGCCACTTAGACCCGGGCTGTAGATACGATCCTTCAGGTCAAGATAATAATGAACCTTAGCGGCAGTCAACATTGACCAGAACATCAGGTGTGGTGAGGGCAGAGTATGGGGATGGTGGAGCCCTGTGAAGAGCCGCAGAAATTCTGAGTCTCTAACCATTCTCTGTTGCCTCCCAGTAGTGGCTAAGCATCATCTTCCATAACATTGAAGGCATGGCAGGTGATTTATTAGAACAAGCCACTACTGTTCCAGCTGGGAGGTGACGTGACTCTAGGTGGCGCTGGAGGAGCTCTTGCAGTGTTCATGACTTGCTTGTGCTCTAACAGAAACATTGGTAAAAGTAAAACAATTACTTCACTGTTTCTCTTCCTTGAAGTTTTGTATTAGACTGGTATCAAAATGAATGTGGTTTCACAGGTTGTGCAATGTAAAAAATGGTTTAGTACAATTTTTTAAAACTGTGGCATTCCTAAGATAGCTTTCCTTTAAAATATTAGACATTATTGAAATAAATAATAGTTCAGTGTGTATTTAGATCATGAATAAGAAGCCTCACAGCCTTCAAGGAGAAAATTTAGCGTCTAAAATGTGGTGCTTTATGGATTTTTACAGGGAGCTTGTGCCATGTGCAAAAGGTGGCATGGGAGACCAAGAGCATGCACCAAGAGTCCCTAGGATGTATCTGTAAATGTATGATCAATTAATTTATTTATACTATAATTGTACCTTGAAGCCTCAATGAAATTGGGAACCTATTGTGCTTTCCCATGCTTAGATAAATCATCAGAGAGAGCCTCTTTCCTCAAAGGTTTACAATCTAAAAGATGCCAGAAAGTGATATAACAAGCTGCCAGTCATAACAAGGGCAGGAAATTTGAAACATAATATATATGAAGACTTGCAAGTTACAAATAAGTAGAATTTAAAACAAAAATGCTGAAAGTCATTTCTTGCTTTTCTGTTGAGTTCCATGGCTACCTCTCTGACATCAGCTCAGTGGTAACACAAAGGTCCTGGTGTAGGGGTTGGCAATGTTTCTGGGCCGAGTACCAAAAAACCTTGCAACCTCAACTTCTAAGATGTTAATGTGTTAGAGATGGATGGCAGGGGAGCCATGAGGGACCCGATCCTTGTTGTGGCAGTGCAGCCCTGGCCCTTTTCCCACTGTCTGCCCAGAGTCACATGTGCACACACCTCTGGCAGTGAGCTGGGCTGGGCCTCCACGGACCCTGGTGCATCTGCTTGCAGCCACCGCACCACCTGTTGTGAGCAACCCAGACTCCATGGCCAGCCCAAAGCCTGGGTTGGCTGTGGTGTGTCAAATAAAATGGCTTCACATGCCAGATCCTGGCACGTGTGCTGGGAGTTACCTGGTCTAGTGCCCTGTATTAAGATTTGGGGAGGTCATAGACTATTGTAGTGGAAGGTCAGAACCTTGTGTGGGTCACAGCATATAAACGGCTTCAGTTTATTCTGTCTGTGGAGGGGCTTCAGTAATGTTACGTATAAGGCAGCAGTTCTCCACCAGGGTGTTGTCAGGAGAGAGGAGATAAACATAGGCTCTAGTGAAGAGCTAAAGTACAGGCACTTCCCTTCCAAATCCCCACTCACTGCAGTGTAGACTGTTCCCTGTAGTTGCTCCTTTTCCTTCCTGGCCCCTCTTCAAGAAGGTAAGCACTATAATGTTAGTTTTTGCAATGAATTGCCACTCCATTCAGAAAAGTTATGGAGGGGTGCCTCAAGTCTAAAAAGGTTGAGAGCTGCTGGTATGAAGTGTATTGGTTCTAAGAGTAATTAATACATATTTATTTTCCTAGATCTTTCATGTCTAATCTGGCCTTTAACTTATTAGTGTTGAGAAAAATGAAGATGATGGTGAATTGTTTTAGGTGCACATGCTCCTCCTCTTCCTCCCTGCACCTATTCCTTCAGTTAACAAGTATCTGAGTGCAGGGGCCTGGACTTCTAATACTTCTTCACTGGAAGTTTTACTCAAGGCGTCAAGGCAAAGCAAGCAAAAAAAAAAAAAATCTCAGAAGCAAACTTCCCTAAAAAGTGCCTTTTCATTTAATCTGACAAAAAGAATATCATCTCTGCTGGTTTTCTCAAACATGCCTAATGCAGGGGGCTGGACCCAATGATCTTCTGAGGTCTCTTCCAGCCTTACAATCTATGACTTAATGAATCTCTGTTCTTTGACTGTGTCTATAGGCCTAATGGTATTTTAGATCCTTCATGGGCACCCTGTAGAGACAACCAATGCAACTAAAACTAAGGGAAACTTGAACATGGTAAAATATTTTTTCTTTGTTTTTCTTGCTTTAGAATTTCTATTGATAAATCAAATGTGAGTAGCTGGGAGCTGTTTGTACATCTGGGAGATGCAACTCACTCTGCTACAGTTTCAAAGACTGGTTCAACCTTCTCTGTAAGTTTTGCTCAATTTCTAGAAAATAGTTGGAGTTATTATTGATTTTTGTTTTAAATACAGATTTCTTATTTGTTTATAGTTCTATTACATAATTTGATATTCCTTTCATCTTCTGCAAAAGGCCTAACTGTACATTAGGTCTTCTTATGTTAATTAAGTGGTACATTTTCAACAAATATATATGAGATTTAGTCGCATTTTAATGTCTATAATTTTTATTTCACTTTCTTAAATTTTGTTTTCTAATTCCCAAAGTTTCTGTAATGATTTATTTGGAACTTACTCATTAGGATGTATCTGTAAATGTCTGAGAGCAAGAAATGAAATTACAATTTAGGATACTGTTAAGAAAGCAAAGAAGCAAACCAGAAAACATGCATAAAATTCTTGGCAGGAATTACTTTAACAAGCTATCATAAAAACGGGGGGGTTTTAAAAACTGCTAGTATTTCATGATGTGTCTGGAGCTTCATAAGTTTCAGGTGCACAAAATACATGAAGTTCTTACAAGATTTGCAAAGTAAACCCAAATCTTGCTTGTGATATGAGCATTAAAGTGAAAATGAAGAGCATTGTATCAGGTAATTATGGTGGAACAGTGGTTCATGTGGGGAAATGAAATTAAGTGAATATAAAAGCTGTATAGCTTGAATTGCTGTGATGGAAAGATGTGTCAGGGAAACATTCTTGTAAGTCTATAATGCTGATTTCAAGGTTTCTTGAGAATTTTGAAAAATGGGAAGATTTACAAGAATCGCTGATTCGGTTCGTTATAGATTTGTACCGATTCAGCAGCCAAATCTCAAAATTCGAATTGAATCAGAAGACCTTTTAATCTCTCCGAATCGAATCGGAACCCTCCAAATCGATTCAGAGAGATTCGGAGAGATTCGATGATTTGGACATAGACACAGCTTTAAATGTTTTTTCTACATGTCTCAAGGTACTAGGTGGCTTGTGAATGCTGAGATGGTGGGGCAGGTGGAGTGTCCCACTGGAGCGGGGGGGTTCCTAGTGTGCTTGGCAGGGGACCCAAAAGTGGACCAGAAGCACTTCTGTTCCACTTCAGGTCCACCGCTGAACATGCAGGGGGACTCCCCCATGCTCCCATGGAACGCTCCATCTGTCCCACCATCTCAGCATTCACGAGCCGTGCCTGGTATGTTGAGGTATGTAGAAAAAACAGTTACAGCTGTGTCTATGGCTGAATTGCTGATTCTTTGAATCAGCATCAAATCTTCAGATTCAGATTTGGATTAATCAAATTGGGACAGTGATCTGTACTGAATTGCTGTCCCCCGATTTGGGCCGAATCCGTATCAAATATGGCCCGTTTCGCACACCCCTAGTGCCTACACAAGATAGACTTGAGCCAACAGAGTGGGCAATGCCTTCTTCTTTCATTTTGCAAATCTCCTTGCCATATTTTTATGTGAGCATGGAAGTTACTTTAAATAGAGGTCATTGGTACTCCCAGTTAATGCGCTTCACTTTTATAAAAAAATTAGTAACATCTTTAGCAATTTTAATCATCAGTCTTATTTATTTCGCTGTTGTCTAGCTGTGTCGTTCACCCTCCATGTGGAACAATGAGAAAGATTTTAATGCTCTGTCTACACCCAAACGTTCACTGGATTAATTAAGAATCAGTTTTAACTTCATTTAATAAGATGCTGCAAATCTGTGTAAAGACGCTCATTTAGTTTGGGTGTCTTGCACTGGTTTAACTAAACTGGTTTAAAATCTACTTTTAGTCGAACTGGGAAAAGTTTGTCAGGAAAGCTAAGCATGCATTTAAGGCAAGAATCATGTTTCTGCGCCTATTGGCTCTGTAGATAACTTTGAATTTGCAAAATAGTGTAGTATTAACTTCTAGAAATGTCCTGTTAATCAAAATTGGTATAAAATAAATAACAGGACTTGCAGAGATTGAACTAACTATGAAAAAAAAAAACCAATAAAAACCTTGATACTTTAATTCTTAAATAAGGTTGAACTGCATTTGGGCATAATCTGTTGCTCCAGAGTGAACTCGGCAGCAGCAGTTAGGTTAAGCTTGCCATAGAACAGGGGTTGTCAACTGGGGGTATGCATACCCCTGGAGGTACTTAGAGAGTGCCACCTGCCCGGCTGGATGTGGGGGAGTGGGGGGGAAGCTCACATGCAGCAGCTGCTGTCACTCTGTGTTTGGTCACGCCCCACCCCCACCTCCCACCCTCCTCACTCTGTGTCTGGCCACCAGGCTATACTGCTTTGCATCTGGCTGCCGAGGGTACACCAATCCAAAAAGGTTGAAAACCCCTACCATAGGGCATATGAAGTCTTTGGTTTTACCTATTTTTCTGCAAGAGCTTCTTCATTGTAATCAAATGGCATAGACTTTGATTAAATTAGGATCACTTAAACATAAACTTATTTTGGGTACTTATTATCATGAGTTTTAATTAATGTTTTATCATTTCACAGACCAAGTATCTGCTTCTGCTTTCCCTCAATAGGGAGCGGGTAATAAAAAAAAAAAAAAAAAAAAAAAAAAAGCACTTTTCTTCTGGTGTACCAACTGGGAGAAGCTAGACAGCCCTTGAGGGTTTTTCCTGGCATCTTTCTTGTTGTTCAAGGTAGTACACTGCTGTTTCCCCCCCTGGGTTATGAGGCAGGTGCCATGCTGGGCATACTCTAACAGTGTCACAGGTGGCTCTGTAATCAAAATGAATGCAGGAGGGGAGAGAGACAGAGACAATATAACTACAGCCTGTGTAATATAAAGATTTGACCAAAATGATTGGGAGCCAGGAACTTTCTGTGTTCTGGTTTGAGGCTTGCTGGTAACATACTGTGTATATAGGATAAGATTTTTTATTTCTTTGTGCCTCCATCAACCTGACTGGAAAATTGCTTGAAATGAGTGCATTTTACTGATGATCAGAGGCTACTTGTCATTTAACTTTTCTGGGTTTAAATATATTACAAAATAAAGTACAGACTTTTACCATAAAGCAAAAAAGGTTATTAAACCTGCCAGGACTATGCTAAAATCAGTTTTGCTCGTTGTCTTTATTACATGATTGGAAAAAATTAAATTAAAATAATTAATTTACTAGAGAATTGAAGAGTATTTTTTTTTGTTAATACTTGTTTATGGCTTTTTGTTCTTTTCTTTATCTGCTTGGTTATTTGGGGGGCATGATACAATACAATAAAAACAGTTCAGTCAAAACCTTCTGATATATTATTATTAAGTGCAATGAAAAAAATCCTCTTCAGATTTCAAATTTGCAAAATCAAAGAGCTGGGAGAGGAGGTCCAGTTCTTGACAAGTAGTTGTAATGTAATATGGAAAATAATGGGAATATTCTAAGGTCACTGTATTGACATTCCAGGAAGATTTTTTCATGTCATTGATCAGGGTAAGCAACTATTTTCCAGCTGTGGGCTGGAATGACCCACCAAGTGGGGAAGAGTGCTTGCAACCAATATTGTCCCTGCGGTGGCATGGAGACAGCTCCTGCAGCCAGCGAAGCCCCATGTCCCTGGTTTGGATCCAGTGGTTCTGTAGGCTGCATGTAGCTCGTGGGACATACATTGCTGGCCTCTGTGATAGATGAAGAAGCAAGTGTGAGCCATGCATTTTGGACTTCAACATTTACTATTTAATTGACATGACTAAGGATCCTGACTTTGTGTATTGTGTCCCGTCATGGGTTGTGACAATGGCAGCTGATTCTGCATGTAGTTAGGGAATCCAGTGGAGGTCTCACCTGCAGATTCCCCGTTAGAAGTTCTGTGTCTGCTGCAGCTGCAACTGCAGTGCTGACATTCTGATTCTTCTAACAACAAATCCTTTCTTTTTCCTGACTCTTCCGCTTTCAGCTCTTTACCATGGTGTAATGTACTACTACTGCCTGAGGAGTATGAGGAACCAGCAACTCCAGAACTCGTACTCCTGCTGTTAGTAAATGGATCACTTTTCTAACACCTTTTGGTCCATGGGTCATCTTTGTAGTTTTCTTCTTCACTATTTTCACAAGTCACAAATAATATTGTGATGCGTCAAGCAATGCATCCAAAAATAATAGTTATTGCTCTTGCTTTTCCAATTAATTGAGGTTTTAAACTTGTTTGCTTGACTGTCTTACTCACAACACCATGCCATGCCTAGTTCTTAATGCAGCCTGATGAAAAAGTGAGATGTACAGCTTTCCAAAACATAGCACGTCAAGGGCCTGTATGATTACTTCCAACATCTAAAAAAGTTCAAAATTAAAGCAAACTGTATTTGCCCAAACCTAGCATGATGTTGAATTTAAAATGAACATCCCCCCCATAATTCTGTACATGAAAAATGTATGCATTCATTATAATCTTCCATATATAGAATTAAATAATTGGAAGATCACTTAAAATATCATCCCCGCTACTGCTGCAGGAGGTGAGGGGGGCAGAAGTGGGGTAGGCAATGTGGGGACAGACTGAGTGAGGCAGTGGGAAGGGCATGTGGTAAGGCAGGTGGTGGGGGCCAGTAATGGGGCAGGCAGTGGGGGAGGCATAACATTTGTCCCCTGCCTCCTGTCCCCCTCACTTGTCCCTCCTTGCACCTACTCCCTACAGCCTCAGGCCCCTATCCCCCTCCCCACCCTTGCCTTCCCTCTTCACACTGTTTCTGCCCCCTGCGTCCTGGGGTCCCTGCCCTCCTTACCCACATTGTGCCCCCCCTGACAAGTCTCTGCCACCTGCACTTCCATCCACCCTTACATTTGCTACAGCACCAGCAGGCTCTGTCCCGGCTGCAGCCTAGGGAGGGCACTGAGCTCAGCTTCAGCCCAGCCCTATAGCAGCAGCACAGAGCTAGTACTGCTGCTACAGTGCTGGGCCATGTTCCACGTTCCAGGCTGCAGTGAGGATGTAGCCTGCTGGTAATGAAGCAAAGGTAAGGCAGAGAACAGCCAGGGAAGTGAGGAGGAGAGGGGGAAGCAACACAGTGGGGACACTGGGTGCAGTGGGGGCCCAAGGCTAGAGCAGAGGAGCAGCAGGGGGAAGGTAGCAGCTGTGACTCTAGCCCTGGCCTGGGGTCAGGGTTGGAGCTGGAGCGTGAGCCATAGCAGCTGCCTGCCCCCTTGTCTCATACTTGATTCTGACATGAGGGGCTTTTTCTCCAGTTTTTTAATGGAATGAAAAACAATCATATTTTAATTGAGTAAATACAATATTTGCTTCTCTTGGATACAAAAGGATCTGAAAAACATGGATTCTGGAAACCTAAAACACTCCCTCATTATCTTTACAAATTGTCACAGATCATCACCTCACAAATCTCAAAAAGGCTTTCACCCAACAAGGACATTCCTCCAGAGAGCTAGATCGCACGTTTGAAAGAACCACCTGGATATGATGTGAAGAATTGCTGCAGTACACAAAGAAAATACCCACAAAATGCATAGCATTTGTTATGATGTACCATCCTTTCCTGGAACCTATACAGAAAATCCTCAGACAATTGCAACCCATAATAGAAGAAGACCCAATTCTTAATGATGTCTTTCCAGAACCACCCATGCTAGCCTGTAAACAAGCACTGAACTTCACTAACCTCATCACCAGAAGCAAACTTCCTATGACCCAAACCACACCAAATGGATCCAGACTATGTCAGGACAAGAAATATAAAAACTGCCAATACATTTCCACCAGTCCCACAATAACTATACCCCACAACAGAACTATTACCATTCCTGGATCTTACACCTGCACCTCCAGAAATGCAATATATTTCATCCAGTGCACCAAATGCCCTGATGGAAAATATGTAGGAGAAACCAAACAACTCTGTACCAGAATGAATACACACTGAAAATTCACCAAATACAGAAATATCCAATTACCTGTGGGTGCCCACTTTTCACAAGACAATCACTCACTCTCCAGTCTCTCAGTTCTAATCCTCAAAGGGAATTTACAAAACACCTTTTCTAGATAAGCCTACAAACTTCACTTCATTAATCTACTGGATACAAATAATCATGGGCTTAATATAGACATTGGATTAATGACACATTACAACTTGCCTGACATCTGATACCCCAGATAACCTGCCTCCAGCTGACCACTCACATCCCTTTACACATTTCCCTCCCTTCCTCCCCTCCCCTCCCCTCCTATTGCTTCCAAACATCTACTCATTTGCATTTTCATAGACCTGCTTGCTGTAAATTAGCTTATTTTCTACCTTGGATAACACATAACACCAGCAGAGTCTTCCTATGCCTGAGGAAGGGTTTTTGTGCCCGAAAGCTTGCAAATTTTTTTTTCCAACTATTTAGTTGGTCTAATAAAAGATATTGCATCTACCCAAAGAACCTTGCCTGCTCATTATCCTCAGGCGCTCCAATACCTAAAATATGTTTAATATCACTAAGATTTGTTGAGACAGCTCTTATGATTGCAATGTCAATATGGAGGACAAGGTTGGGAGAAAAGGTAGTGGTATTGCCTTGTATGTCTGAAACATATATGCTTGTTCCTTGGTTCAGGAGAAGACAGCAAAGCAGAGTGCATTTGGGTGAAGGTGAAAGACGTGGCGCTGATATAATGGTGGGGATTTATTATAGGTCACTTAATAAGGAAGAGGAGGTGAATGAAACACTTTTCAAGCAGGTAACAAATCACTCCAAAAGCTATGGGATGGTACTGATGAGGGATTTCAATTTTCTATACATCTGCTGAAAGAACAATGAAGCCAAACATAAAATGTCCAACTGGGTCCTAGCTTGTGTGGAAGACAACTTTCTTTCTAGAAAGTGGAGGATACAACTAGGGGGTCCTCTATCTTGGATCTTGTCTTGACAATCAGGGGAGAAGTGGTAGAGGTTGTGAATGTGATGGGTAACTTGGGAGGAAGTGATCACGATATAGAATTTCAGATCCTGAGATGGGGAAAGCATGATGTCAGCAAAATTAGGATGCTAGATTTAAAAAAGGTGGATTTTATCCGACTGAGGGAGCTAATAGGCATGGTGTCATGGGAGGACAGATTGAAGGATAAAGGCTCCAAGGAGGGCTGGAACCTTCTAAAGGGCACAGCATTGAAAGCCCAACAAGAAACTGTACCAAAACAATGGAAGCACAAAAATGGCAAGAGACCAATGTAGCTGAACAAGGAGCATCTAAAATGCCTCAAATGCAAAAGCAAAGCATACCGGCAATGGAAGAATGGGCAGGTCACCAAGGAAGAATACTAAGAAACATCAAGAACCTGCCAGGCAAAATCAGGAAGGCAAAGATAAAGAATGTGCTGCACGTGGCAAGGGAGGTTAAGGACAATAAGAAGGGATTCTATAAGTACGTTGGTCAGAAAAGAAGGACCAAGAAAGCTGAGAGTCCTCTGTTAACAAATCGGGGGGAACGCCTCACCAAAGATACAAAGAACGTGGAGCTACTCAACAGCTACTTTACCTCAGTTTTCACAAAAAATTAAGCTGAAGCCAGACGCCTAATAAGGATTATCTGGATAAGGAAGGGGGTACACTGAGGGAGGAGATGATAAAAGAGATGATCAGCGAGCTTTTGTTGGGTCTGAATGAATTCAAGACAGCAGGGTTGGATGCACTTCATCCTAGGATCCTGAAAGAACTGGTAGAGGAGATCTCAGAGCCCTTGGCAATGATCGTCATGAAGTCATGGTAGACAGGCCAGGTACCAGAAGACTGGAAAAGGGCCAGTATAGTGCCCCTCTTTAAAAAAGGCAAAAAGGAGGACTTGGGGAACTAAAGGTTGGTTAGCCTTACCTCAATACCTGGGAAGTTACTGGAGCATATTCTAAGGAAGGCCATTTGCAAACATCTGGAGGAGGAAAGGCTGATTTCAGGGAGCCAGCATGGATATATGAAAAAGAAATTGCGTCAGACAAACCTGATCTCATAGATTCATAGATCTAAGGTCGAAGGGACCTTGTAGATCTTCTAGTCCAACCCCCTGCCCTGGGCAGGAGAGAAAACTGGGCTCAAATGACCCCAGCAAGGTAAATGTCAAGCCTCCTCTTAAAGACCCCCAGGGTAGGAGCCAGCACCACTTCCCTTGGAAGTTGGTTCCAGATCCTTGCCACCCTGACTGTGAAGTAGTGCCTTCTAATGTCTAGTCTAAACCTACTCTCTAGCAACTTATGGCCATTATTCCTTGTTACTCTGGGAGGCGCTAGGGGGAACAAGGTCTCTCCCAAACCCTGCTGGTCCCCCTTAGTAAATTTCATATAAGTAGGGTTGGAGGCACCTTGTAGATCTTCAAGTCCAACCCCCTGCCTGGGCAGGAGGAAAACTGGGCTCAATTGGCCCCAGTCAGGTAGGCATCAAGTCACTTCTTAAAGACCCCCAGGGTAGGAGCCAGCACCACTTCCCTTGGAAGTTGGTTCCAGATCCT
>NW_005842241.1:250421-250981 GCF_000455745.1 Alligator sinensis | reverse complement strand
CCTTCTGGTCCCCCCTAGTGATTTTATAGACAGTCACCCCGTCCCCCCTCACTCTTCTCTTGTGAAGGCTGAACAGGTTCAGGTCCCGTAGCCTCTCATTGTAGGGTCTGCCCTGCTGTCCCCGGATCATGCAGGTGGTCCTCCTCTGGACCGTCTCAATGTTGTCCATATCCCTCTTGAAGTGGGGGGTGCCCAGAACTGGACGCAGTAAAGGCAGTCTCCCATCCAGGTATGAACTGGGCCCGGGGCTGCTTAGCTTCCCAGATTGCATACAGCCAGTCCCGTCTGGCCATAGGCTGGTGGGAATAGATGGCTACCAGGTCCCCCTTCAGCCTTCTCTTGCGAAGGCTGAACAGGTTATGGTCCCGTAGCCTCTCCTCATAGGGTCTGCCCTGCTGTCCCCGGATCATGCGAGTGGCCCTCCTTTGGACCCTCTCAGTGCTGTCCACATCCCTCCTGAAGTGCGGCGCCCAGAACTAGACGCAGTACTCCAGCTGCGGCCTGACCAGTGTCGTATAGATGGGGAGGATCACCTCCTTGGCCCTGCTGGTGATACATCC
>NW_005842241.1:235876-250341 GCF_000455745.1 Alligator sinensis | reverse complement strand
CCTATAGGTATGCTGCTGGTTCCTACTGCCCAAGTGCAGCACCCTGCACTTGTCAGTATTGAATCCCATCCTATTCTCATTTGCCCACCCCTGTAACCTGTCCTCCTGTAATCTGTCCTTCCCTTCTAGCATGCCCACCTCACCCCAAATCTTGGTGTCATCTGTGAATTTAAACAGGCTGCTCTTCACTCCATCGTCCAAGTCGCTAACAAAGAAATTGAACAGTGCGGGCCCAAGGACCGAGCCCTGGGGGTCCCCACTGCCCACTTCCCTCCAGGTCGAAAATGACCCGTCCACCACCACTCTGAGTATGACCCCTCAGCCGATTTGCAATCCATCTGACTATGTAGGCATCAATGCCACAGTCACCTAGCTATTTAATAAGAATGGGGTGGGAGACAGTATCAAAGGCCTTCCTGAAGTCCAGAAAGACTACATCCACCGCGACACCTGTCCAATGATTTTGTGACCTAATTGTAGAAGGCAATCAGGTCGGTCTGACAGGCCCTGCCCCTAATGAAACCATGCTTGTTGCCCTTGAGCATCACCCCCACTGCTGGCCCATCACAGATGTGCTCCTTGATAAACTTCTCAAAGAGCTTCCCCAGGATTGAAGTAAGACTAACAGGCCTATAGTTTCCCTGGTCATCCCTCTTTTAAAGATGGGGACCACATTGGCCCTCTTCCAGTCCAGCACCTGGCCAGAGCACCACAAGTGCTTGTAAAGCCGTGCCAGGGGCCCCACGATAACCCCTGTCAATTCCCTCAACACCCTGGGGTGGAGAGCGTGTGGACCTGCTGATTTGAACATGTCCAGCCCCTCCAGAAGTTCTCTAACCTGGTCCTCCGTAACCCTAGGGTTGGTGGAGTTTCTCCCAAATCCATTCTGAATCTCTGTAGGGGAGTCCTGGTTCCTGCACAAGAAAATAGAGGCAAAGAAATTGTTAAAGAGGTCTGCTTTCTCCTCTGGTGCAACCGCCAGATTGCCAAGCATATCGTGCAGGGGCCCCACATTACCCGGGACCCTCTCCATTCTCCCTATGTATTTAAAAAAGGACTTTTTGTTATCCTTGATGCTAGCCCTAGTTCCGTATCTGCCTTAGCTTTCCTAACAGCCCCCCTACAGACCCGAGCGGTGGAGGTATCCTCCTCTTTGGTGATAGCCCCTCCCTTCCATTGTGTGTACGCCTCCTTTTTGGCAATCAGGCATTCCCGAATGCCCTTGGTGAGCCAGGGGGGCTTTTGGGCACTCTTGCTCTCTTTGCTTCTTGTTGGGATTGTCACCCCTTGGGCTCTGAGTATCGTCTCCTTAAGGAACAACCACTCATCTTGGGCACCCAATTCCCCTACTCTCCAGGACCCTAGTGCCTCTCCCACTAATCTCCTCAGCTTATTGAAGTTGGCCCCCTTAAAGTCTAAGGCTACTGCCTTGCTGCAGGCCCTTAACACCCTGCTTTGACAAAGTGACTCCTTGGGTGGATGAAGGGAATGCTGTGGTACAGTGTATTTGGACTTCAGAAAGACTTTTGACAAGGTCCCTCATGATCTTCTCGTAAACAAATTGGAGAAATGTGTGTTAGATAAAACTACTATAATGTGGATAGCTAACTAGTTCCATTGCAAGCAAGGGTTAATTAATTTTGGCTCCTTGTCAGAATGGCAGGAGTTTTCAAGTGGAGTCCCACAGGGGTCTGTCCTGGACTCAGTATTGTTCAACACCTTTATTAATGATTTGGAGGCTGGCATAGAAAGCTTCTAGACCAAGTTTGCAGATGAAATGGGACTGGGAAGGATTGTATATGTGTTGGAGATGGAAGCACAATTCGGAAAGATCTCAACAGATTGGAAACTTGGACAAGAGTTGACAGCATGAAGTTCATTGTGGACAGATGCAGGGTATTACACCTCAGGAGGAATAATAAAAAGCATAAATCTATAATGGGTGACGCCTGGCTGGAAGGTAGCTCTGTGGAAAAGGACATGGGAATCTTGGTCGATGACAGACTCAGTATGAGTCTGCTATGTGAAGGAGGCCCACAAAAGAGAAATGCAGTTTTGGCATGCATCAATAGAAGCATTAGGTGCAAGATGGGAAGTGACAGTGCCTCTCTACTTGGCACTAGTTAGGCCTTATCTTGAGTATTCTGTGCAGTTCTGGGCTTCGCATTTTACAAAGGATTTGGAGAAGTTAGGGTCCAGAGATGAGCAACAAAGATGATCAAGGGCTTGGAAGGTAAATCATATGAGGAGAGGCTGAAGCAGCTAGGCATGTTCAGCTTCTGGAAAAGGTGCTTAAGAGAGGACATGATATCAGTCTTCAAATACTTGAAGGGCTGCCATAAAGAAGAGGGAAAGCACCTCTTTTCTCTTGCTGCAGAGAAGAAGACACAGACCAATAGCTTGAAGTTGCAGAAAAGTAAATTTAGATTGGATATCCAGAAAAACTTATTCACTGTTAGGACAGTGGGTCCCTAGGGAGATTGTGAATTCTCCATCACTGGAGGTGTTCAAAAAGAGGTTAGACAGCCATAGGCCAGGGATGATCTAGGTATAGCAATGTCTGGGTTCTGCCATGGTTATTTCCAGTGCTTCTGGGCTTGTTGGTTGCCCCTGCCCCTTTTCTGCTACATGTGTCAGAATGTTTTTAAGCCTTCCCAGAGGCATTGAGTTTTTGCTACAGCTAAGGCTAGGAACTTTGACTGGAGGATGCCAGTGTTCCTAATGAGACCATAATCAGAGGTTCCTGGGTAGAGGGTCTTGCCCCTCCACTCAGGGTCAGACAGATTGCTATATTTGGAGTCAGGAAGGCATTTTACCCCATGGTCAGATTGGTATAGACTGTGGGGGTTTTTGCCTTTCTCTGTATTGGGGGTGGAGTCCTCTATCCAGGGTCTCTTGAGCATATATTGACAACTCATTTTATAGAAGTAGGATGCTAGCTGCTGTGGTTCCCTGGCTCTACCTGTGGCAGGTTAGGGTTTTAGGTCTGTGTTACGTCAGAGTTGATGGTAGTTTTATGTAGAGTTTAGATTATGGTTTGGATTAGTGATGTTCCTGCCTCAGGCAGGGTGTTGGAGTAGATGACTTCTGGAGGTCCCTTCTAGCCCTACTTCTTTATGATTCTGTGATTCTATAATCTTTCGGCATTTATAGAATGTTTCTAATGTTGGACAACAGTCTCTGACAATACTGTATTTACTTGAATATAAGATGAGGGTTCCCCCCAGTTAGCATGGGGGGAAAGATTTCTCATCTTGTATGTGCATACAAGGAAACCTCATTAAATACATTGTCTGTCATTAAACTGCAGCATGTGCTCAGTAATGAAAACTAGTTATGAAGTTGATTAAATGCAACCAACACAGAGCATTACTATAAAATACATAGCCTATACTGGGCAAACATACTAATGCAAACCTATCACAAAGATAGGTTAGTGCAGCCCACCTGAATAAGAAACACTCTTGTGCCCATTGCACTCTGGCCTCTTCAGCACTGACTCTAAAGTCATGGTGAGCTACTACATTGAATACACTTCCACTTCCTCTTCATTCCCACAGCTGAACTGCACCTTTCTTTCCCATTTTCAGTGAGTTCTTTTTCTTCACCAGCCTTAAATGTCTGGCAAACATCACCAAACAGGACCTGAAACAGTTCACCCAGAATCTGTCTGTTGCCCCCTCTCAGCCTGTTGCATATGATTAACATGGCCCCACCCTCCATGAATTGAAGATGTACCAGGTTGCCCTGCACCTCATCTGCATGTAAATTTTTGGGGATCCCAGGACTTGTGATAAGAACACCCATTTCCAGTCATAAGTGGAGGAGCACATGGATCCTTTTGTGGGGATGTATCTGGAGTACACACACACACAACCTGAGCAGTGCTGAACTGTGCAGTCACCATAGCTTGACATGCTGTTGGCTCTGCTGGGGCCTAGCCCAATGAATTCCATGGTAAATCATGAGCCTTTTGGCTTTGTACTAATATCATACATATTTTGTACTATATGCAAATAGGTATAAAAGTGCTGCTTAAAAGCATTTTTATGGTCCTGTGCTAAAACTTGTAGCAGTTTTTTAAAAAAGGTAGTGTTAATTAATTTGGGATTAACTAAGTCTATGGATACCCATAGTAATTTGTCTATCTTTAAATCACTGTAGGTATGTTTATTTCAAAGTCAGTGTTTTCACATTTGCTTCTTTCTTTCTTGTGTTTTGACAGTAAGAACAGCAGAAGGAGCTATGGAGAGGAGTAGTTGGGATGGTAGAGGGCAAGGGGGCCACCTGGTCCCTCCCCCTCCATATTTATTTTCCTTGCTGTAGCAGTGGGAGGGGAAAAAAATTCAAGCCTCCAATAATAATAAGCCTCTTTATCACCTCTAATAATTAGTTTCTATACCTGTAAAATTATAACAGATATTTTCCATATATATATAATCTAATTATTGGGGAGTTATATTTAGGGTCATCTTATATTAGAGTAAAAGTGGTACCCTGCCATTATGTTTAACAGATTACTTTGGTAAGGACTGCCTTCATGTACACCAAAAACCTCGTAACTTAAGTCATGAAAAGCACCAGTCTTTATACTTTTTCACTTAATTGCTTTATCCTTTGTACTGACTGCCAGAAGAATCTGACTGACTACTTGTCATACCTATACTTTTATATTTGAAAGAGAAAACTTTATATTCCAGACCTTGGTTTTCCTATCAGTCATAATTGTTTTCTTATCAATCAAGAAATTATTCTAATATCAAGATTAGAAATGTTAAGATAATTCTTTGAGACCATGGAGGAATCTAGGTATAAAACGTGCAACATTCAAAAACCTTATATCATAACTTACTTAACAGAAATAGCATTTATGTTATTATTTTTGAGAAAAGAAGTCTATTCTCCCTACATAAAGCCCGGGTACTTGATGGAGCCAGAAGCGGCTGAACAAATTAAATTAATTCTGAACCTAGATTTAGGTTGCAGAATGCAGACTTTACATTTAGAATGACCTAACTAGGCTTAAGTCAATCTAGGTGCCGAACTGTACATAAATTGGGGAGTTTAGATTGGACAAAAAATGGCTGGCCCAATCTAATTTAGTTCACCTAAGGAGGTGCACTATGTAGATTGGGTTAATCCATGACCAATCTAACCACATGTGTGTACACGTTCAGAGGGCAGCCCTGGGGCTTGGAAAGCCAAACTGATCACCCCAACCTTGGGGCTGTTCTTTTCCTACCGACCGCTCCACCCAGCTGATGGATCTACCATTGCCTCTGGATTACTTTCAGTTTGGTCTTCCACTGTGAACTATGCAAAGCCACTGTGAAAGCCATTTGTTATGAAGTGGGAAATAGGAATGATCATACTCAACTAATGGACCTATTAGTGCTACAGAGGTCTTTTAAGTGATGGGAAGAGTCCAAGCCTCTGCACCATGCATGAATTTCAGTGTGAAAATCTTCATCTCAGAGAGCTTTGTTCAGTGAATTAATACACTTTAAAGTTATAATAAAAAGTAATAGCAGAAGGACAGAGAAATTAAGAGGTATAAACAAGGGAGAATATAAATACAATGGCCCAAGATCTTATAAGGTTCAATTTGTTGAATTCACTGCGCTATAATTTTCCTGTCACAAAGGAAAGGATTTGGTGATGAACAAAAGAGTGAAAGATAAATAATTACATGATTGTAGTGCTTTCTTCTACTGCAGTAACCCTCCCTCTTTACTTCAATATTCTTTAGTTGTATTTCTCCCTCTTATAAATGTCTCCCTGTTGAACTAGAAAACTAGAGTGTAAATTTGATTAGAATCTTTCTGATGGTGAAGATGTTGGGGGAAAGTTGGTTCTCTTTGATTTTTGGGTACGCTTCTCTCTTTCCACAAAAATAAAAAATGAATTCAACAACTTGAATTATGGACATCGGCAGAAAACAATTACCATTTAGAAAGCACATTACTTTTAGATTTTTGTTACTATTTTACAGTGGCCTAAGTGTGCCAAATGCTTCAGAGAATAGATTAAAATATATGGTTCTGCCCAATAGAGTTTGCAATCAATGTTTCCTGTTGCTTAAAGTTCAGTGCTCAGCATGTTGCTTGAGATTTTTATGTTATTGCAACAAAACATTTGCAACTCTGCTGTTTGGTGTAATCTGTAGTTTTGAAATATTTTTGGTGCAGTAGTTTTATGTAGAATTTGTCTGATTCTCTGTTTGCATTTTGTGAATCCTCTGCGTTCAAATTGCATTTGAGAGCTGGTCTGCAGCTTTTCTCTGCACTTAGTTATATTTTTTCTCTTTTATCATGTCTGAACACTTAGTCCTTTCCTTTACAGTTCTTCATTGTTGTGGCAGGATACATACCTTACTAGACCACTCAATTTCACCTTTTCCTCCTACTGGTTGACACAGAATTTCCAGATGTTTTCAGTTACAGAGTAGCTTCTCATGGCTGAACTTCTGCTCAATGAAAGTTGTAAAAGAAAGTGGCAGAAACAAGGTGAAATAGGTTGGGAGTTGCTATCAGGCAAATGGAAATTTGATCTGTTCTCAGTGGAGAACAGATCAAAATACGAAATAAGATAGTTAAACCAGCCCAGACTACTTTTTCAGATCACTGTTAAAATGGGCTTCCTTCTTTGTATAATGTTGGATCATTTCCTAAATGTTATTAGAAAAAATGGCAAATTTGACATAAAATTTGATCTTTTGAAAGTGTATGCAACTTGTTCAGCAGAATAAAAGGTATGTTTCCTGAATACTTTAGAGAGGTGGTTTTGGGAAGAAAGGCTTACATTTTCCTTGCATTGCACTTGCAAAAGAGCCAGCTAGATGACTATTTAGGTAGACGGCTGCATTTGCAAGTGTATTCATGTTTTCAAGAGCAAGGCTATTTCTCTGTACTTGAATAAGAGCACAAGGATAAATGGGATGGTCTGGAGAACTGAAAACATGTTTATTATTTAAATCAGAAGTATCACACTCATCTGGCCTCATGGGCCAGATGGGTGGTGCAGGGCTGGTCTGATCGAGGGCCAGAAGAATGATGAGTACCTGACCCCACCATTATCTGAAAATATCTTATGCTGTTAACTTGCAGTCATTAGGTAGTTAACTGTGTGCTTGAATTTAGCTGATGTATTTCAGTGTAACCAATTATGATTACATTTCACATAAAAATGTAAAATGTAATAAATATTTAGTACAGCATTAAACTGCTTTAATTTGCTGTAAATCCAATTACAGGAGATTTAATTAATTTTGAAATTATTTTAAAAATGTTTGCTTTGCTGTTTAAAATTTCCTTCTGAAAAGAAAATACTTGAAAAGACCGTCACCAGATATCAAAACAACTATTATTAAAGTATGTAAAATATTTATTATGAAATTAACACAGAGCACAATATAAACAAATGTAAATCATACATAAACCTACATAATGCATATTAAACCTATTAAACACAGGTATACGTAATAAGGTATTTAAGTAATCATTAGTTTAGTCTGTTTCCATCTTGTGGCCCATGCAAATATATAACAAATTTCCCAGAACTAATTTATAAAAATCAATTATAT
The DNA here is from genome assembly GCF_000455745.1 of Alligator sinensis. Taxonomy (NCBI): domain Eukaryota; kingdom Metazoa; phylum Chordata; order Crocodylia; family Alligatoridae; genus Alligator; species Alligator sinensis. The sequence goes on along the minus strand of NW_005842241.1, from coordinate 242,759 downwards.
AATTTAAGATAATAAAAAGAAAATATGGAAACACTATTTTAATTGGAAAGCCTGTGTCTTACATATGCTTTAGTCATGTAGTAATGAACAATGAATTGGGAACAATGGCATAATCTTAGGGGAAACTACTATACAGGAAGAGCAAATATCTTTAAGGATTAAAGGGAATTTTGAGGAAAAAATGTTAATGACTCAAGACAGTCATTCTCAACAATTTTAAACTCAAGATATACCCATAGTTAGACTTGAGGTACCTCTTGGGTAATGTCAGTTCTTACTTATCCCTAATTTTTTCACTACAGAAAAATAATAGAGCAATTCTTCCATTACAAAGAAATCAGAGAGACCACAACAGCTCAAAATGTTTTTAACACTGTGGATTCCTATTTGAAATCTCTGGGTTTATTTTGCGCACCTAAAAGTGCTAACATTGCACAGCACCCTGTAACACCCTTGAAAGGATCTCAAAGTACCCTAGGGAACCCTGGCTGAGGATCACTTACTGAAGATAAGTAATGTAAGTTCTCAGCATAAGTAAAAGAGGCTTTTGCCTGTCATTACTGTTCTTTATTTTTGTTTTTGATTACAGAGTCCTTCGTTAGTTTGAATGAAGGGAAACTACACATATGAGGGCACAAGTAGAAGGGGAAAGGTATGTTACACAAGGGAAAATTTAGTTATAAGTAGAAAAACTTTCTCTGCATTTTACAAACTGTTGATATTTTATTTGAACGAAAGTGCACTAGAGTGCTTAGTCACAGTAGGTGCACAATTGTATGAACAAAACTCCCTTTTAACAATTTCTGTAGATGCTTAAATTGTTCTTATAAAAGCATTTCTAGTTACTAATGTATGTAGTTATGTCTTGCTGTGCACTTAAAATACTTTGTACCCCGAAGTGCTGTCCTGCCACAGTTAGTTTCATCCTTCCCTTGGCACTGGGTATCAGTTTGTATCTTGAGTGCTGAAGGCTGCAGTTGGTATTCTTAATTGAATGAGAGCAGTCCAGCAATATATTTAAAATAAAAGAAACTGGGTAATGAAAATATATACTGTGGAATAGCTTCTTATGGTGAAGAAGCTGATGAACAGGGTTCTCGTTTCTACCTACCTAATGCCTGTAGGTTGAAGGAGATTTTGTGCTTTAAAATATCTATCTGCTTTATTTAATGTACTCAAAATGGCAAAGTGCTGTGATTTTTGCCTCCTTGAATTGTATGCATCCCGATTTATATCTTTAGTTCCTTTTTCTCTTCTGTTTACAAAGATAACTTTTCTTTTCACCCTTTCATAAAGCATACTGTCCGGTATCAAATGCATTGCTTTCATATGCAGACAAGGTTTTTTGGGTAGATGTGATATCTTTATTAGACCAAATAATAGTTGGAAAAATTGTTCTTTGCAAGCTTTTGGGCACAGACACTCTTCTTCAAGCATAGGGCAGGTGTGATAACTTTTATTAGACCAACTAAGTAGTTAGAGCTTGCTGGTGTTTTATGTGCTCTCCTGGATAGAATAGAAGCCAATATGCAAAATGCAGGTCTGTAAAAATGCAAATGCGTGGCAGTGGGGATCAGAGGGAATGGGAGACAATAGGTGTGAGATAGGTAGGTGGCGGGAGGGGAAAGTTACCCCTTAATTTCCCCAGTAACATTCTTGTTACATATTGCATCCAAAATTATGCACTGTAGTTCATCTTGGCAGGACAGTAGTCCTATATAGTAGCATAGTGTCTTAGTTATAGGTTTACAGTGTAGAGTAGTCCTCCCTATAACTGTTAAAGTGATCTTTTGCTTTATGCCTTTTTATGACAATTTCTTTGACTTTTCCCCCTACAAAGTAGAGCCATTATGGCATGGCTTAGGGAAGTGGTTCTCAAACCTGATGATCCCTGAGTGACTATAGTTCACAAAACCAGTACTAAGTGATCTATGAATTGTATCATCCCTTCCACCCTCCATTTTACAAGGGTTCTTACGAAATGTTGAGGGTTGACAGTGGTCCATTGGTTCAAAAGAGCTGGGGATCACTCTCTTAATGGGGAAAAAGAGACTTAAAGAAGATAGAATCCTGGGTTCAGTGTAGTCATTTTAAGCAGGTATGATCCACTTCTGCTCTTCCACCTTTTTGTTTGTATGGGGAGACATTTTGAAAGGCTGGCTAATTTTTCCTTCACTTTTCTTCTCATACATGATGAGTCTGTCTCCTTTACATACTGGCAGAGCATTCCAATATGTTTTGCCAATACTTTTGAGCCATATTACATCTTTTAAAATTTTTCTTCCTTCTGATCATTGATCTGTAGTATAAATTAAACTGAGCATATACTGATCTTGGTGCAGTTTTCTGCTCTGTATTTGGTTGCTAAATGAACTTTGAATTTTAACATTATATCAGAATTAAATATTTAATTTTATCAGAAGATTCTTAGAAATTCACTTTCATCAGATCTCATCGTCACCCTAATATAATTAAGGCCTTTTAAACATTTCTATTCAATCAGTCTCCTCTCACTGTACTGGACCAATCTGTCCCTGTCTAGTTTTAGAAAAACCTGTGGTTTGTCTTCAAGCTGTGGCTTCTGGGTTTTTCTCAATAGGAAAATAAAAAATATGAAATATAGATGTCAAATTAATCCTTTCCTTTCCTGAAGCAGCAACTCTTGTACTAGTGAGGTGTTAAAACATCTGAAATTCATGGCCCTTATTTTATATTTAAAAAATTCCTTAATATGCTGGAATATATGAATTTATATGTTATGTATATTACATGCTATATCCTGAATTTTCATGTGCTGTTTTACTTCTTACATTCTTGATCAACGTGGGTTTATTAATAGCATGCTAATTTGTAAGAATGGTAGAAGCCATACATTTTTACTATGTAAAGGATGGTGTTTGTTCATGCCAATTTATATCCATTTTCTCTACTTGTTAAACACAAAGTAATTTGTACATGGATAAAAAATCCATTATTATCGATGATAAAACAAAATATAGAATATATGTGATGATTTTAGTAGTGGATTTTGATCTCCATTTTAGTCTAAGTTGTAGTAGTGTGTACTGTAGTTCTAGCGTAACCTCCCCCCTTCTCAGGGATCTGTAACTCTGTTATACTACTTACTGTGAGTTCAGGTTTGGTTCACAAGCTCTCAAACTGTGAGCAATTTAAGAAACAAAAACAAGAAAAAATCTTGAAGCTTTAGGACAGAATCAACTTGTTAAATGGAATTTTTGAAGCCAAATAGCCTGTATGGTAAAATAATACCTCTTCATTTTTTCAATGGTCAGTCTCTAAGTTGTTAACTAATGAATACTGGGAGCTGCATATATGCAGAGTTATCTCTGTTTTCCAACTATTTATGTTAGTCTAATAAAAGATATCAGATTCACCCAAAGAACCTTGTCTGCCTATGTCCTTAGACCAACACCACTAGAACCTACACTCCTGAGTTATCTCTGTGGCTTTTTATGGTGAGTGTCTATGATGTGATATGACTACAGATACTGGTAAGCATATTTTGTGTGTTTCTCAACCCACCAATGACAGGAATTCAAGGATTAAAAGTAGATATAAATGAAGTACCTGTAGCAATGTAAAATATCATACTCTTTTCTTCAAAAATCTTGTCTTTTTGTAGAACAGTATTGACTGTGCCTTTATCCTCTTCCTTTCCCTGAATGGTCCCTTATCAGATGCCAACTTCTTGGGGCAAGGGCACTATCTCTTTCATTTATGTGCTATGTTGGTCTGTGGTACAATGAACTTATTTCAGTATTTTAATATGATTTGAAATAATCCTGAGTAAATATTTTCGCATTCTTTTGTTTTCTGTTTTATCATCAACTTCAGATTTATGACATAAAAAGAAAAACCCAACATGTACCAAAATCACAAACCTACCAGCCAACTTCATAGAATAAAGGGAAAAAAAATGTTGTGAGCTCCTCCTGCTGGTTCTGCAGCAGGAGTAGTTACATAGGAAAGCATGTTAACATAATGTTAAGAGCCTGGTTTATTACCACAAAGCAGAAGTTAACTCTACAGGTCCTGGATGGTGCTTCATCTTTAATTTTGTTGTCTTCGTATATTTCAGCGCATTTGATATGCAGCCTTGTGCTCTGCTCTGGGATCTCTGACTCCTAGGCATGGTTTGGGGAAGCACAGTCAGTGTCAAGCTTGAGTAGCTTTCTCAGCTCCAGATTTCTTTGCTGTTTTGCATGTAAGGCCAAAATTAACATTACTTTAATGTAGCTTTCATGGTTTATAAAAATAATGCGGTTGTAGTGGATAGATATGCGTCAGCTGTGACTAAATGTTTTGATGTAGTCTTCTTAAAAGACAGACTAGAGCTTTCCTTTGAAATATGTGAAGCAGTTTTAGACGCAGCTTCTCAGATGGATCTAATTAGTCTTTCATAGGGACTGGATGTCCGTTTGTTGCAGCTGAATTCTCATTTCATTCACCCATAACTAGAAACACCTCGCTTCAAAAGTGTTTCTTCAAAGAAAGAAGGGTTTAGGGTTCCATGTTTTACTGCTTTTTGATGTTGGTTTCCCTTTAACTGAGAAGACCTTATGTTTATACAACTGTTATTATTAAGAAAACATAGCTTTGTTCATGAGAGTTCATTCTGTATCAGTGTTGACTATTGGTAGAAGTCAGAGATCTGTGGAATAGATCTTGCCTTACTAGACTAGTGGGACAGCTGTGTCTGGCTATTAAGCTCATTGTAGAAATATTTGAATGGAGGCAGAATGTTCTAGTAAAACAGGAAGCCCGTGCTGTAGCAGCATGAAAATAAAGATTTAAGGGATGCCACTTATGGGACTCACTGATAAATAGCAATCATTTATAGGTGCCAAAAAGGGCATTTTCCATATGGCTATATTTACCTTTACTGCATTATATCTTAGAAAAAACAATGCTGCAAACACTGCGGGTGGTCAAATGTCAAACTAATCTATCTATAAATATTTAATAAATGGTAGTTAGATGCCATGATGGTTGATACCTATGAAAAAGGGTCAGAGTCTCAGCCTATACCAACCCTTTCTGGTAGCTTTATGCCAAAGATATAACCAGCTACTTATACATTTCCATAAAGGAAGGACAGTCACCATATGGCATAAAGCTGATTATGTTGGCTTGTACCCCAAGCTCTCAGTGGAGCTTGCTTTAGACACGGAGACTGCTGACTTGGATGTTCCTTAGTCATCAGAATGGCCATTTGGGGAGTTGTTGAAAAGCTTAAAGCAGACCTAAGGCTGCTCTGAAATGTAATATAGGGTCACAATGGCAGTTGCTAGCTAACTCACTCAGGAGCGTGGACCACAAAAGCATTATGACACTTTTATCTTCTCTCCACCACCTGGTTTTGCTGGAGCTCTCATCCAGAATTATGTCTGACATTTTCAGGATGGTTGTCATTTAAAAAGTTACTACTTGTCAACAGTTACCATATGAAGCTGTTTGAGAAACCATATTTATTTTGTAACAAAAGTGCAGAACCCCTTAAAAAGCATCCTGTGTTAACTGATAGAAAAAGTGCACTTTTTAATGATTACTATATTGACACTTGCTTTCATGGCATGCATTCTTTTATTTAAAATGTACAACTACGGCAATTCTTCCAGTGTGTCCAAGGTTTAACAGTTTTGTCTGAGAGAGGGAAGGAAATAGGTTTTAAAAAAACCTGCTCCCGCCTGTGCCCACTTTTCCTGTAGTAAATCAAAGTGAATCTATTTCAAGTGATTGCATCTGTGGCACTATGGTGTGACAGCATCTCTCTCAAACAAGAGTACAAAATCAGTGTTCTAGAGCAGTAGTTGTAAGAGTGATGTTGTAGCCACGATAGTTCAGAAATTGAGAGGGGCAAGGATTTCTTAAGGTGACATCTTTTATTGGACCAACTATGTGCATAAAGTTAGACAAGCTTTCAGATGCAAGCCATTCTTCATCAGGTCTCTGATCACAGGAAGCCAAGGCACAGCATAGTAAAAAGAGCAGTTGTTCTAGAGCAATGACATTCTAGAATAGTTGCATTGCAGAGTGAATAAGAATTTGAATGGTTGGAGGGCAGAAAGTAGCTGTACATAGGAAGGTGGTATGTGAGGGGGTAAAGCTGAGAGTAGTTTTGATTCATTTTTAGTGTTAAGTTGTTTCTAAAAACCATAATGCTTCCCTAGTTGGGTGAATAGCAATAGGAGGTGCTTGACCATAGCAGTAAGTGCATAAAGAAGTGATTTTTATGGAAAAGGTTGAAGGAGGAGAACAAATTTGTTAGGAAAGGAGGAAAGAAATATTTCTAAAATATTAAAACTTAGCTGGATCTCTGTATGTTGTATACATAGAGGTAAAAACAATGATTAAAGAATGTCAGGGTTCTGGAGAAAGCATACATATCTCAAGGACAATCACAAAGTCTTGCATAGTCATCAGAAAGCTGACCTGGAATTCCAGCTCCATAATTCTATATTTAACTATATGTTGTTCTGTGTAATAGCGTGCCCTTCCTGCCAGTAACAACGACTGGGTTCAAATTTAAGAGTTTTACACCAGCTTCTCAAATTTAGCTTGAGCCCTCACCCAGAAACCTGGGAAAATAATTTTTAACTGAGTGTTCTAATGTGAACAAACTTCACCACTTGCAGGCAAATGTTCAAATAAAACAGGATTTGTTACAAGGGAAAATATACTTTAAGGATTAAACTATAACTCAAAACAAATGACAGGCATGGCCACTGGCAAACCAATCTGTGGAGCTACCACCTAAACATGCCCGTCTGGAGGCCCTGTTGTTCCTCACTGCCAGGATCTGCCATTTTACTCTGGGGGCTCAACCACCTGTGCCAGCTGAAGTAACACATGCTGTGTAGGG
>NW_005842241.1:228278-235845 GCF_000455745.1 Alligator sinensis | reverse complement strand
AGCTGCTGTCATTCCAATGCTGGGCACCGTTGTTTTAGCCACTAAAGTGCTGCTAGGGTGCAGTGCTAGGGAGCGCTGCTCTGGGTGCTACTTCCAGGGATTGCACTACTCTTCTACGTTGCTGGGGGTCTGTGCTGCATTGTTGCTGTCCTCTTCTGATCCTGTTTGGGATTTTGGGGCTCTAGAGCCCCAGGCCTTTAAACTCTACCGTATGTTAGTAGTAGGTTCTGGGATTTAGCCCCTAGAGAGTCCTGTATTCAAAAGTTACTTCAAGGAGTTGTTTGAAACCATCTAGGGAATGCTTCATGTCTGGAATCTCTCCACTTCTTTCTTTTTGATTGCAATAAAGTTGAGGGCCACCCCACAAAAGAGCTCTCCACAGCTTGCAGTGAGGACTGACCTTTTAGTGACCATTGTATGACTCTGCATTGATAACATTAATGTGCTTACAACATCACAAAACTGGAAGGGAGGGCTGGTGGGTACAATCTGATCCACCTGTCCATTGTAATTGCACATTTGTTAGGCAAAAGGAAGAGAGATTACAATTGCACATTTCAACCTCAAACCAGCCCACAGTGAAAACAGGTGCGAGTAGCCCCTCAAATCTCCATGCTAATGATGGTATGCAGATGAAGAATACATGAAGTTCCCATTATGGAACATAAGCATTGTCAAACATGCAGAATATAATGGTTACAATAGTATATACACAAACCTGTATTAAAAGAATGCTACCAAGCACTTAAAAGTTAGGAAATATCAGGTTTAAGGTATCTCTACAATCCTGTATTTCAGGGGTCGGTATCCCCTGGCATGCATGCCATAGTATGGCACATGAAGACATTTTGCTTGGCATGCCAGCTCTTGGGGTAAATGGTGGGGGAGTCATGAGGGGTCAAGTCCTTTTCTGTGAATACCCCCAGGCTCCATGGCAGGTGGCAGGGGCCTGCCCAGAGCCCAGGTCAGCTGTGGCCTGCCCAGAGCCCAGGTCAGCTGTGGCAGGCATCTGGGAGGCCGGAAGCAGCTGCATGGGGTCTACAAAGCCCTGGCCTGGTTTGTAGCTGATGGTGAGGGCACTCTTGCCTTGAGGCAGACAGCAGGGAAGGGCCCGGGGCTACTCTGGTACACGAAGAATTGGAGCCCTTGCGGCTCACTCACCATCCACCACTGGCACACCAACATCTTACAAATAGGCATTGCATTTTCTTGTTTCCCCAAAACATTGCCAAGCCCTGCTATATTTGACCCTTCTGTATCCATGCATTAAGAAGTAATCTTTTAATTGCATGAGCACATGCTATTTTTTTCCATTGAACCCCTTACTCATTATATATACAAGGTCAACTGGCTCTAGAGGGTAATATTAGAGTTTGTAGTGAAGGAGATTATTATTTTTTGGACTTTTTTTACAGAAGTTAGAATGTGTGTAGCAAATGAGGCAGGAAAAGATGGAGACAGAAAGGATGATTTCATGATTAAGGCAGTTGACTGCTGTTATGGAGAGCATATCCCCACTTCTTTCCCAGAGTTTCAATCTAGCATTAGGCAGATCACTTAAACTAAACTTTTTACAAGTAGCAAGTAATTTTGCATTTATCATATTCTAGGTGTGTCCAATTTGTAGGAATGCTGAGCATTCATAGCTGTAACAGAGGTCAGTAGGAGCCATGTTTTTAACATATCAAGTTATATAATTCTAAGTATAGTGAAATATCCAATCCTGAGTGCCTCAAATTTTCACTGATAATTAGAGACTATTTTTTGCATTAACCACTCTCCACCTCAATTTTTCATTGTTAAAATGGGGAGAGTTAACAGTTTAGTATTTGACAGGGTCACATATTTTATAGGTGAGTGCCAGTGGTGACGCATAAGTGGTACACGGGCATGCACGTGCACCCTCTGAGAGCACTGGTGCACCCCCTGACCAGCTGCACTTGTCACTTAGGTGATGAGCAGGGGGGGCAGGCAGGGGTGCTGGTGCCCCCCCTGCAAGCACCAGCAGGGGAGTGGAGAGCTGTGGTACTCCCAGAAGCAGCTGCAGTCACTTCTGGAAGCGGCCACAGCGATTGGCCATCTTGTGATTGGCTGCAGGGGGACCTACCCCCTGGTCGCTGGGGGTGAAGGGGATGGGGCCATGCCCCTCACCCCGACTAAGGCGGCACCAGTTGCCCATAGTGAGTGCTGTAGTGAAGATCATCTGGAAATGAATGTGCCTGTTTTTGAAGCAGGTTTTAGACAGTATGCAGTAAATAGGGCTTGGGACTATGAACTGTTGAGTACTTGTAAGCATCTCAGTATTGATATCCCCCATGATTATTGGCAGCCTTGGACCCTTTGATCATTCTCAAATGTCTACCAGTAGGTTTCACAGATATTTGCCAATAACAGAGGAATAGTGAGGCTTAGGAAGTTTGGAGCTCTGAATGGGTGTGTCCCCTACTGAACAAAGATTCTGCTGCCCATCAACTCCAACCTGTCTGTTCCAGTCCCATTCTTCTCACGTAGCAGGTCCAGTCTCTGCTTCTCAGCCTTTTTAGTTCAGAACAGTCACTTGAAATCTGGGAGAGGTGACCTTTGTCGGGGATGTACATTTTAAGATATTCAGGAAAATTTGTCCAATTTGGCCAAGTTGCAAGCTTTTCAAAACAAAGCAGCACAACAAAAGAAAGTACCCCCTTTGTTTCTACATTGACAGTGAAGACTTACTGGTACATCACATTTGCATTTTCTAAATGTTCTGTCCATGCTGGGATTGAGCAAGACTTTCTCTCTAGTGATAGTTCTGGACTTCTTCAGGCTTAGTCAGGTCCAGGAATCAGAACTGGAGAGCAGGGAGTCTTTCTTCCCATACTCCTCAATGCTCGCCTCTGCTGGGCCTACAATCATGGAGGCTGAAGTTGCTTGCCCTTCAGTGCTGAGGAGACAACAGCTAGGCAAAGGCAGGACCTGGGGGGAAAGAAAAGGAAAGGAAATTGAGATAAGGAACCAGGGATGGGGGGAGACTGAGATAGAAGGCTGGTAAGATGCAAACACAGACTGACTGCACAAGACGACTGGTACTGAAAGACAAGGAGCAAATAGTGGAAAGTGGACTTGGAAGTATTGGTTGAGGGGGGAATGAAACATAATGGGAAATTAGTTGTATGACTACAGCTGGTTGGGGATGAAGAAAGCAGTTAAAAGGCGGAAGAAGAAATGAGTGACATCTGATCAGGTGTGGTGTGGTGTAAGAAAGGAAAATGGCTGGGACAAGGCCTGCAAGGGCCTACGTTTGGCATTCACTTGAAACACCTAGCCTTGTTTGGTATCTCCTTAACTGTTCCCTTTTATCTGCTACCTTCATTTCTGTAATAATTCTGTTTTCACAAAGTGACCTCTTTTTCACTGTCGGAGCAGCGCTATTGCTTCATCCCACTATTCTGTCCACCAAGTCCGGTACCTGTCATATTTTATTTGCCTCCCTGGAGAGTGTTATACCACTCTGAGAAATACACATTTAATGCTGCCATGGTGTAGATCCAGGGAGGGCAATTATTTCTAGTGGAGGGTCACTTGATGAGTTTTGGTGAGGTGTCTAGGGCTGCAAGGGTAGCCCTGCCCTTTGACAAGTGTCCTGCCGCCTGGTGGCCATTTTGGGACTGGAAGTCCTACCCCCTAATCCCTGACACTTGCCCCCAAAAGTACTCCTTTTGGGAATAGGGTTTGCCATCTTGGAACCAGAAAAAAAAGACAAATTATGTATTAAAAATCAAACATTGACTATAACGTATTTTGATTTAATTTTAAAAATACTTTTGTCCTGATTTGTGTGTTGGTGTAGTGTACATAGAGGTGATTGCATAATAGTTTAAAATGAAGTCTTACTCTTGTATATTGTGTGGGAGGGGGAGTGGAGGGATGGGGGTCATAGGTGGGTGGGTATGGGGTTTGTTGGGGGCTGTGTGTACGTGTATGGGGTGTTGGGGTTTGTGTGCATGTTGGTGGGTGGGTATGTGGGGGGTGTGATTGTGGAGCTGTGTGGGTGGGTATGGGGTTTATGGGGGGCTGTGGGATGTATGGAGGGGGAGGATGGCTGGGGGGGTGTGGGGTGTGTGTGTGGGGGGGGTGCACCTGGCAGTGAGTGTGTCTATCAAGAGGCAAGGGTGTGTGGTTGTAGGGGTGTGGGGTTTGTGGAGGGTGTGTGTGGGTGTGGTGTTTGTGGGGTGTGTGATTGTGTGTGGGAAGGGTGTAGTTGCGTTTGCCAGGGAGAGTTTGTGGGTATGATGGGGTGTGCATGTGAGCCCCCGTGCATACCCCTCTGAGCTGGTCAGCACCTGTCCCCACCCCACAGCAGCCTGGAGCCCACACACTCCATGATGCATCCCTACTGCCACCAACAGATCACAGCTCCAGCACACCCCGTGCCTGCTATGGACTTACCCACCCTGGAGCAGATCAGCTGGAACCTGGGCATAGTCTCAACCTGGCCTGCCCTGCTCCTGCTCTGCACCGCCAGGCTGTGGCGCATCCTGCCACTCCCTGGGCATGCAGCAGAGCTGGGATGGCTCTGCAGCTGGACTGCCTTCCTAGGCAGCCAGGTTTTCAGAAATAATTCAGAATTTTTTAAAGATTTGTCATTTTTCTTATGAGAGAGATGGACAGCAACATTTCCAATTTTTTTTTTTCAAAATCTAGTTCTTTTCTAATTTTTTGGTGATTATTTCTTACCAAGAACACTAATCCAAAAAAAAAACTTAATGCAAAATATTGAAGAAGCCTTCTGATTACGAATATTAAACAATAGCATTTTTGTGGGTTTTCTTAAATTAGACAAATTAATACTAAAACTGAATATTTAGACTTGTAATAGTCCAGAACTGGAACTTGGCATCCAGGCTTCCAGGATGCCTAACATGAGTATCAACTTTAAGGAAATCTGAATCCAAACTTTGCAAATTGGGTACCTAGTCTGAATGCTGCTTACCATGTTAGGTCTTCCCCTCCCCTTCCCTCCCCCCCATCACTGAGATTATGCTTTGTAAAGATTTTCTCACTTTTGTAGAAAAAATAATTACCATTGGAGAAGAAAGCTATCCTTTGTCCTTTCACTTTTAGCTTGCCCTTCCAGTTGGGGTGCCAGACTTGATGCCTGCTTCTCCAACAAATATTTTCATGCTTTCTTTCATGCTGCCCTTGGTACATGGGATTATGACTTCCCATAAAGCCACTACTCTTCTGTAAGTCTTTTATCCTCTCTTCCTTCTCACCAGAAGTTTAGCTGAATTGTGGGTGACAAAGACTTAGTAATGAAATAAATAAATCTGTGAACTTCCTTTCCTCATGTTCCTTTGATTTGCAGCTCCTTTTAAGAATTTTTTTATATGAGTCAACCTTGATGGAAAATTTAAGACTTGAGTTTAGGGACAATTAAATAAATGGATTTAATTAAAGAAAAGCTTTAGACTTTTTTTCTGAAAGTATAGCTGAGGAAGACAGTATTCAGCATTTACCTCATAATTATATTACATGACTTTGTATATATGTGTTTAGTATAATTGTGTGTACTACTGTATGACTTGATACTACACCCTTATGTGAATAGCTCTTAATTCACATGATAGTCACATTGGCTTCAATTATTGTAGGGTATGAATGAATGAGAAGGCTTATATGGGTAAGTACTCCTTGCATAAATAAAGCTTTCAGAATTGGGCCAGTTTTCATTGCGTGACATCCATCAGTGACTGACCAGTTTGTGGAGCTCTGTATCTTGTTTTAAATGCCAAGTAATTTGAATTAACACTGGTATTCTAGGAACCATTTGATTGGAAAGAAAAGAGAAGTGTTGGATATGAGTCTGTAATATAGACTCATTATTCTTGTATGGCTTTAAGCAAATATCTATCTGTCTGTCTAAGAATATACAAACGTATGCTCTGTGTATATGTGTAGAGAGAGAAATGGAGGGGTATATTTCTACAGTCTTTGAATAAAATTACAGCAGTTAAGTAGTTATTTTATATGGCTAAAATCTGACTCTGTTATGACAGACTGCATTTTTATAAGCATCTTACTACCTCAAGTTCATGATAATTTTATGTTAACACATCTGGTCCATGGTGATGCACTTATTTGCTCTTAAATATGAGCCTGATGGTGCCTGATAGTGTAGCTTAATGCCAGCCTTAATATTTTTAAATGTGGCTTCAATCAATGGAAATCATAATTTCTTACAATTTTTTTCTATCTTCCATTCTCTAGTTACACCTCTTGGGCTTTATGAGAAAATATCTGCTCTATAAACAAACTATCAGGTTTAGATAACCTTGAGCTCCATGCAGTAGGAATTTTGCCTCACTTGTCTGCTGCCCTTTAACAGATACGTACACCACATCATTTGCACAGCCAGCTGTGGAGAAGCATAAGGACTATGTAGACATGAATTCCCCCATGTTAAAATTCAAAATATAAATTAAAAAAATAACAAAGGGAATCTTAATTTTACCTGCAGGCTTCCAGAACCAAGGAATCCTTTTGTAATAGTTTGAATAGATCTTAATTTTTAGGAGTAATTTTGCAACTGGAAATAGAATATAAAGCATTGTTTTATCATTGGTGGGATATTTTTTATTTGTTTGTTCTCTATACATTTGACAGGTGATTTTAAGGTTTCTGATCTTTCTGTGCTGTACTCTGATAGGGGGGACTGTCTTTCAGTTTTTTAAGCTATAGATTGACACTTTATATAATGTCCAGCATAATGTAACAAACCTATGAAGGAATTTGGAGGGTTCTTTAATTTGGGTAATTTCTACACTAAAGTTATTTTTATAGTCTCACTTACCAAGATCATTAGCTAAGTACAGACATTTCAGGAGATTAAATCAAAATGGTTGCCCATTTTAAACATAGCCTTTCCTGGTGGCGACCTTACACTTACAGACCCAGTCTCAGTAACCAGCAGTTAGTCTAAACCTGTAATCATACAGAAGTTCCATGTACACAAACCAGCCTAAACATTGCAGAACCCAGTTTAAGATGAACCTGGATCTGTGTAGTATCAGACTTACTTGAGTTAGGTCGAGCTGGTGCAAGGAACTTCTGTCCACTTCCCCTGTGCAGCCCTGGGGCTGGGAAAACCAGCCACTGCCCCAGACCCAAAGCTGCTGTATCCCCTTCTCCACCCCACCCCCCAACTGTACTGGGCTATTTTTTGGACTCCGCCCCACCCCCAACAGTAGTGGTCTTAGGGGAGGGCAAACGGGGCAATTGCCTGGGGCCCCAAAATTTTGGACCTAGAATGAACCTAGAAAATAGCTCAATTTTTTTCATAGATGTTTGGATCGGAAGGGACCTCAACAGATCATCAAGTCTGACCCCCTGCATAGGCAGGAAAGAGGGCTGGGTTCAGATGACCCCAGCCAGATGCCTATCTAACCTCCTCTTGAAGACCCCCGGGCTTGGGGAGAGCATCACCTCCCTTGGGAGCCCATTCCAGATTTTGGCCACTCTAACTGTGAAGAGGTTCTTCCTAATGTCCAGTCTAAATCTGCTGTCTGCTAGCTTATGGCCATTATTTCTT
>NW_005842241.1:226574-228268 GCF_000455745.1 Alligator sinensis | reverse complement strand
GCCTGCAAGCCCTTAACCATACGAGTGGCCCTTCTCTGGACCCTCTCCAGGTTATCCACATCCCTCTTGAAGTGTGGTGCCCAAAACTGCATGCAGTATTCCAACTGCGGTCTGATCAGTGCCCGATAGAGGGGAAGTATCACTTCCTTGGTTCTGTTTGTCATGCATCTGCTGATGCATGATAAAGTGCAGTTAGCTTTGCTGATGACTTCGTCACACTGACGACTCATGTTCATCTTGGAGTCTACTAGGACCCCAAGATCCCTTTCCGCTTCCGTGCTGCCGAGCAGGTAATTTCCTAGGCAGTAGGTGTGCTGGACATTTTTCCTCCCTAGGTGCAGCACTTTGCATTTCTCCTTATTAAATTGCATTCTATTGTTTTCTGCCCATATGTCCAACCTGTCCAGGTCTGCCCGTAGTTGTTCCCTGCCCTCCGGTGTGTCCACTTCTCCCCACAGTTTTCTATCATCTGCAAACTTGGACAGAGTACACTTCACTCCCTCATTCAAGTCGCTGATGAAGACATTGAAGAGTATCGGTCCAAGGACCGAGCCCTGCAGGACCCCACTGCCCATGCCCTTCTAGGTCGATACCGACCCATCCACCACCACTCTCTGGGTACGACCCTCTAGCCAATTTGCCACCCACTGGACTGTGTAATTATCCAAGTCACAGTCTCTTAATTTGTTCACCAGTATGGGGTGGGATATCGTATTGAAGGTCTTTCTGAAGTCTAAGTAAATGACGTCAACCCCTACTCCTGTGTCCAGGTGTTTTGTAACCTGGTCATAAAAAGAGACTAGATTAGTCAGGCATGATCTACCTGCTATGAACCCATGCTGGTTTCCCTTCAGCATAATTTTTCCTGCTGGGTTCTCACATATATGAGCCTTAATCTTTTCAAAGACTTTACCAAGGGTGGAGGTGAGACTGACTGGCCTGTAGTTGCTTGGATCCTCCTTAGTATTTGCTTGGATCCTCTCTTCAATATTTAAAAACTCTTTCTTTGTATTATCAATATTGTATTAAGATATTTTCATGGCAGTTTCATGGATAGGGCAAAGTGAAATAGAAAATTTCCGACTTGCTTATAGGTTATCAAAATTAAGTCTCTAAGGGGCCCCAAATGACTCTTGCCCAGGGCCCCAACAACCCTAAGGCCATCACTGCCCTCAACCCAGCTAGCCCACTCAACCCCATCCTACAAGTCACTATAGGTGCAGCCACTTTTATCAGTGTTTGCTGCTGCCAGAGCTGAGCAAGTCAGTCGTGGAATGGGGAGGTGTGGGAGGGATGGGAGTGTAGGTTCAATGTGGGGGACAGGGGGCTAAAACCCCCATACCTTCCCATGGACCCTACCAGACACTCCTGGACCCCAGCAAAACCCCATGGGAGTTGTAGCTGCCCACCTACCTCACCTCTGGGTTCTACCTGCCCTCACACCCCACCTACTGGTCATACCTGTACCCCCCTATCTCACCTGCAGGTCATGCCTGCCCCCTGCCCCACGCGCAGATTGTGCCTGCCTCGCCTAGCTCCTGGCAGACCCCCCGATCCCCTCCAACCTGTTGAATCCCCAGGCCCCTGCTGTCTCTCCCACCCTGACTTACCTGATATTGGACAGCCATTTTGAACCAATTTAACTTTCCCCTAACACACACGAATGTCTGTACTTAGCCATTGTGATTTTCTTG
>NW_005842241.1:221844-226543 GCF_000455745.1 Alligator sinensis | reverse complement strand
AGGGAAATAATTCCTTTTTATAATCAGATGAAAAAGTATGTATATATGTTATTGAAAACATTTGAAAGCTTGGGTTTAAGTACACCCGTGGCAACCTCTCTTCACTATGGTGATTTTCCACTTCCATGGGAAATAATGCATGTTACCAGGCAAAGGCCTGTCCCATAAGAAAAGCCCATCAGAAGTTTCTGTCTGCATTAGTAGTAGCAACAATTCCAGACTTTAATATTTTTCTGAAGAGCATTTAAAAAGAATCTACAGATAATCTTGTAAAAACTGCGTAATTGTATAATGCAAAATACTTGAAAATGCCTTTCTGAGTTGAGTGTATGCCCTTGGACCCCATATATTGTACTTATCCCACAATCCCTAAGTCCTATAACGTGTGGAAGAGAAGAAACTCAAACAAAATATTTGGAATTGGTCACACACACAAGCAGTGATTTTCCATCTCCACTCTCAAAGATGAGCTTTCTCCTAAAATACAGGAAAAACATCAAAACATGACAGCAAGAACAGCTTGTGTGGAAACCATATTAGGCTGCCTAATGTCAGAGTCAGTACTCCTCGTCATCTAGGTTACGTGATAGTAAAGAACTTGTTGCGCATGGTGTGAACAGTGTATTCTTAGCACCTCTTGCATTGGACCATTTGATCTGGCTTGAATCCAAGGAGCAAGGAGAGATTGGTTCTGTCCAGGTTGGGATATGTTTAATAATAAAAAAAAAGGTTTTCTTTTAATTTTCTTAACAAGTTTAGTGGAATTCTCTTTGTCATCTCCTACTGGAACCATAAAGAATATATAAAACAGCCACCAGCTTTTGATGTTGGGGATCTCACCAGGAGGCAGTCTTGCACAGGGGGCATAGTTTGTGCTGGGTCATAAAGGGAGCATTACTTGATTTGTCTTAAAGGGCTTATGTCCTCTTTTAGATTTGACACAAGATTTTCCCCTCATTGAGCAGGAAGACTTTCCAGCCTCCTGAATTTGAGGCTTTCAATACTTCTACCTCCTCTGCTTGTAAGAAGAGACTTTTAGGCCAGTGTTTCCCAACCTTTTCCAGCCCAAGGCATGCTTACATTTATACATTTTTTCTGTGGCACACCAGTTAAGGCATTCCCCATCCTCATACCTATTGTAGCTCATTGCCATGGCAAAATTCCATGGCATACCTGTTCATTTCTGACAGCACACTTTTGTGCCATGGCACACTGGCTGGGAAACGGTTTTAGGCACATATCTCAGTTGTACTTCCTCCAAAGCGTACCTGACTATGTGGCTGAGTAGTGAGCCAAACTGAGTAAAACACAAGTTTCTTTTAATTTTTAGCTTTTGCCATGGTGTGACTCCATGTGTAAAATTTGTGATTGTTTTAAACAGTGGTTTATTTAAATAGAGACAGCCAGCCTTCTAACCATGGAATACATGATGGTAGCTAAAATAATAGAGATTAGGTAAGGCATAACACCCATTGGCCTACTTTTTAAATCAGTCAGATAAAGACAGGCCGCCATTATTCAATCTAAATTAAATTCTTGAAACTTCCGTTACCATCCAGTTTCCGACTTCTTTGTTCAGTCTCACTCTGTTGCCTAAAATTTACATTTCTTTCCACATGCCAATTGTTTAAGATGAATTTTGAAATGATAAGCTTTAATAACAGAACAACCAAAAATCTAGTAAAGTTATATGGCGATTCTTCAAAGGTAGTGTCTTCATTCCTTAAAAGAAGTCAAATTTAATTTGATCTTCTCTCTGAGAAGAAAAATGGCAGAAATGTGATGAGAGATATAATATTAAACTACTTATTTTGTGATTTTTCTGGTATTGAGTGCTGTTTCAGAAGAACTATTGCATTTTTAAAGATACATCCTCCTCTGTTTTATATCTTCAGGCTGAGAAGTGTAAAAGGCATCAAACGTTTCCCCAGTGAGTCAGCTGAAATTCTCTCTCAGAAGTCACCACTGCCAAAGGCTTCATCTTAGAAGTGTCAAAACTCAGTCTGCCAGAAAAATATTCACCACATGGACAGAAACATTTTCTGTTTCCTACTATATGCTAAGCTAAAATATGGTCAAATATCCAAATTTTCAATAAAACCCAGTAAACTTAGTGTTCAGGGAACAGACAGAACAAGGAGCAACCGTCTCAAGTTACAGCATGAGAAGTTTAAATTAGATATTAGGAAGAGCTTTCTCATGAGGAGGGTAGTAAAGTACTGAAACAGGTTACCCAAAAAGGTGGCAGAATTGCCATCCTTGGAGGTTTTCAAGGCCTGGCTAGATAAGGCCTTGACTGGGATGAACTAGTTGGAGATATTCCTGCTTCCGGCAGGGGGTTAGACTAGACGACCTCCTGAGGTCCCTTCCAACCCTAACTTTCTGTGATTCTATGAACTGATAGCTCCTTTGGTGGAAGGGTTCTTCCGGCTTAAATGACCCTACAGTTCCTTCTCCTTGAAAAATTGCATTCGTAATGCTGAATACTGCCATTTATCCCCCAGTCATATACAGCTCCATACACCATTCGTATGTCTGGTGGTTAGACTGGGTTAAAAATAGCCGCCTAAGATAAAATTGGATTGGGGGAGATTGGGAGGCTAGTGGGGTTTGCAGTAGGGGTTGGAGGGGATTGGGGGGCAAGTGGGGTCGGAGGGGGGGAATCTGTCTAAGTGTAAGAGCAGCACCTGGGCAAACTAAGTTATATTGGGTGGCCATTTCTAATGCTATCTGACCTCCCCCTCACCTTCCCGAATGTCTGTACCTAGCCTCAGATTACTTACAACAAGGAAGCTCCTCAAATGAGGGCTGTTTCACCTACTTGAGAAAGGTAGGTAAATGGATTTGATATGTATATTGAAAAGTAGGTGTGTATCTTTATTTTGCCAATCAACAGATGTTATAGCGGAAACCTTCACGGCTTCCTTGATTTGAGATTTTTTTAGGTAGGCATTTTTAAACTACTGCTCTATAAAAAGTAAAAGCTCTTTGCTGTTGACAGTAGGAATTGACAGTAGACACAAATGACTTTTGCTCCTTCCTGTGAAAATAGAAAAATGTGCTTACCTAACTCGATCTGTTTTCAGAGTATATGTGTGTAACTTTTGTTTTCAAAACAAAATCTGGTTGAGTGATTTAAATTAGTTTATTGACTTTTTTTTTAACACTGAGCAGAGGAAAATATTTTTAATAGTCTTCTAAGAGATGGCTCTTATTTCAGTATAGTTATAAAAATGCACTGTACAGTTTTAGCTTGTTTGGTATGTAGTTACAGCTTTTTTAGCACCCTTTCTGGTTGCTTCTTCCTACACATGAGACCTTTTAGCCTGCAAACAGACAAGTTTGGGTGTGCCCTCCAGTTGCTGGGGAAATGGAAAATCTCAGCACTGTGGAGTGGTGAACATGTTTGCTTTGAAAGCAGATGTAATTAGGTAAGCACAGTTTTTTCTGTACAGAGGAGAACAAAAGGTGTTTGGGTCTCCTGTCATCTCCTAATCTCTATAGTGAAGGGGGTTCCCTCCCCCCCGCTTTTTCTTTCAGCTGTATTTAAAATATAAAACTTATTAAACCCAGAAGTTCCAAATGTTTCCACTATAACGTCCACTGATTGGCAAGATACCATATCCATACTTACTTTATCAATTTTTGCGAAGCCAGCTTCTCTTCCTTCAGTTCCTTCATAAAAATATTTTCTATCATAATGTCTGCAAAAAAACTCAACACTGATTAGGCAGCAGATGTGCTGTGATCACTGCTTGTTATACGGTAACCCATATCCTCTCATTATATCTTTTGCTTACCTTGTCTGTTTGCAGTTGTTATTTGACTTTCATCTTTTAGATTTAAAGCTCTTTTTAGGACATGGACTGTCTCTTGTTTATGTATTCGTTCATTGTCCAACCACTATGGGGCTTTCCCTCCAGATACTACTATCATACAAATAATGAATAACCAATAATCCTCACACCCCATATCTAATCACCTGAAAGGCTGGTATTTGGGCCCAGTTTTAACCATTTAAGTTCCCTAATACCTGAGAGTTCTCCTCTGGTTACTGTGGGCCATAATTCAAGGATGGTGTTTGGAAAATGGCCTCAGTTGCGTGTCAAGTGGGGCACTGAGTAGTGACACCAACCCAGACACGCTCGGGGATGCCAAGTGTGAGAGAGGGAAAAAGCGTGACAAGTAGTAGGTGAAGAAAATTCATAAGTTTACTTACAAACCAACAAGATGATTAACGAGTTGAATACTATTTACAGTGGCAGGTAGACACAGACGACGTGGTACAGGTAGAAAAACGAACAACTGATGGGTAGCGGCGAGTAACAAGCAAGGTGTAATCGTGAAGGTCGACTGCAGCCGAAAATGCTATCAGTACAAGTATGATGCTTGGCTGAGCAACACACAGGGCGTTCCGGATTGTGCGTGGTCTAGCTATAAGCTGTGGTAGCCTATGCTAGGAATCTAGCTAGAGGCCTAGGGGTCTGTCCAGACAAGACAGGTGATCAGGCTGTCTTCCTGAGTTCGGGAGCGTCTGGGGAACCCTACGCTGAGGCGCGCAGTGCCCTTTATAGACTCCCTAGCCAATCAGGGTCCCCCCTTGATGGAACATTCTGGAGGCCTCAGCATGCTGGTCCAGCCAGTTACGCTCTAGGGGCAACTTCTGATTGGTTAGGCTACTAGCGATCATGCACTGTCC
>NW_005842241.1:212202-215033 GCF_000455745.1 Alligator sinensis | reverse complement strand
CTGTCCACATGATAGTGCAGGTTAAGGTCTCATTCCTCCGCCACTGCATCACCGAATACCAGTCACGGGTAGCCATGTCACTTAATGTCTTAACCAACAATCTGGTGGAGTCACATCACCTCCTGACAGTTACCATTTTAGCAGGTCTGGGTATCTGACACCTGGACACCCATCTTATGCTTAAGTTTTTAGGGGGGGCGGTCCAATAATCATGCTCACACCATGAGTAACACATGCTGACAGCATTAAGACTAACCTATTGGCAGCTGCAGTGAATTCCATTAAAAACATGGAGGGAGAAGGAACTGGTAGTGCTGCTGCCCACTTTAGAAACATAGTGGTTATAGCAAACACCCAGGAACTGGGAACTGTGAGTTCAGTGCCTTCTTTAGCAGGAGAGCATTCACACCCACATCTTTTACTTTCCATTTCCCTGCCAATCGTAGGCTAGCCAGGGATGGGGGCACTCTATGCTGCTCTGATATAGCCTTGCCATTTTGCAGGAACAAAGGTGCAGTTACAGTGCTGGATGGAGAGGAAGCACAAGAGGAAATTGTCTAGTTGGATGTCTAGTTCAGTAATGATGTCCCTTACTTGAGATAGCGGAGATAATAGCTTTGGTCCATGCTCCAGAATTGTTTTTGCATTTTATCCACTAACTATTTAATGTAGAATCCAAAAGCAGTCCTGCGAGCATGGACCACAGCCTTGAAACTGTCCTCTCCCAGGTGAGTACTCTCATTACTAGCCTAAAGAGTCATGCTTCCTTTTGTGCTCTCTGTAGTCCTATGAATTTACAATCCTTTGCTGTATAGTGCCTCAGCTTCATCAGAAGGGTGTAGAAATACCTCCATCCAGACCAGCATATAGCCTGGTGAGCAGGAACCTTTTCCGGGAATAGAAGTTGGTCTTCCATTTCTAAAATGCTTGATTTGATGCAGGGAGAGGTCTGTGAAGAAGAACTGGGATATACCTCTCTCTCCAACATTTCCTACTAGGTAAAATAGGTGGCTCTCCACTCAGCCTGTTGACTTTTGTGGATCCCTTTGGCCCCAAAATCTCCTCAGTCAATGATGTGGTAAATTTAGATGCCTAACCCAGGACTCTAGTGTGGGAGCTGTGTTTCTGTGTCCCATTGTGAAACTAAATCTAGTTTCTGTGTTAACTTTGGACATTCTTATGCTTGGTTACAGCACAGTGCTGTATACAGTGAAAGACAACCAAGGCCTTTTAAAATTATTTGAAGTATTGGTAATTGTTCTGTTGTCAGTCTAGTTATTTATGGAGGTTTATAATAAATTGAAGCTGTTGAAACCACTGTTATATTAAAGCATATATTTCTCATGTTTGCAGTGAAAGTATTGTGTGTAGTAATTAATTTATGCAGATTATTCTTGAAAACTAGATTTTTTAAATTTCCACTTTTGAAAATCAATTGAACGATAAAAGTATCTATATTAATGCATAAAGACATATTTAGTTACACTTCAGATTTTCTTGTTTTGTACTTATTTTAGAAAGCACTGCTAAAATTAATAATCTGTTTCAAACTAGTGGAAACTTTTTTATTATGTAAACAACATTGGTTGTAGAACACATGCATATATTAAAGCAGTCAGTATATTTTTTTAGACCTTGTCACAGTTTTGTACAGTACCAAATTAACAATATCTGGAGTTGCAAGACTATATTTTTAAACCTGATAATTTGTACAAGTAGCTTTCTGCTGAGACAGTCCACATGGTCTGTATATCATCTGGAAAGGCAAACAGCTATTGGATATTACTTATGCTTGTGAGTTGACAATGCATATGCTATAGATTTTTAAATGTTTGATACAACTTGGATTGTAGACTTACGGTAAGTAAAACTATCATTTCCAGGGTTGTTGACTTTGGATATTTATTTTACTCTTGTTCAAGATCACTACTAAAGATTGATTCAGTTGTGTTGTGTTGGGTTTATTTATTTCTTTAGGCAAAAACCACTGCTATTTAAAATAATTGGTTTACTTAATGTTGTTAGTTTAAGACACATAACATAAAACCTCTGGCCTCTTTTTCTTTTATATTTGCTTATTCAAGATGTGTATGTTTTATTAAAAATTGTGTGAAATATTGAATGCTTTAAAATAGTGATCAATCATAATATTAAAATTAGCTAAACTTAAAAAAGGCCTTTTAAACTATTCTTTCTGGAACTTCTGGACAGGTTTTAACCTATTCAAGTAGACACAAATACCAGGTTTTGTAACTGTTAGATTTTATCAGCAAAGATCAGACTTTCTGATCCTACCAATATCATCCTTCCTGCAAGGACATAAATAATATAGTCAAGTTTATTTCTATGGGCATTTATTACAGTTTCCAGACAAGTTTTATGTTTTTTATTGAGTAGCAGTGAAAATTACAATTATTCTATTAACTGAACTTGCCAGTGAGTGTTACTATGGCAAAGAATAGTTTTCTAGGTTGTTAAGAATAAATGTTTGTTTTTCCTGGTAGTTGTTTGCATGTGCTCCTTAAATTATATTTTAAAGATGAATATTTACTTATAGAGTGGAACATTTTTTTTAACTTTAGTGGAATCATTTTTTTAAATCCAAGATTCAGACACAGACAACCAATCTTGTGACGATTGTATAATGTTATTCATTGTACAAAACTAATAGGTGTGGGGTAGTGAATCAATAAAATATCACCCTGCACATTAGATCCAACATTACGGCTGCAAATTCTTCATCAGGAAGAATCTGTAGGGGGAAAAAGGAAACAAAAAAGCTAGATCAAAAGCAATGCGGGGAATTAATGTGGAGAAGATGAAAGGGAAAG